>NC_092817.1:92641740-92941740 GCF_023375885.2 Dermacentor andersoni | reverse complement strand
CAAAGCACTGAAAAACACACTAGGCATTCTAAGGGCATGCATTAGTGCGAACCAGCTCATGGGTAAAGAAAAGCACAGTAAAGACTACAAGAACCCTCACGGACAAGCAAACGTCAGTAAATAAGCGAAAGTCATTCTATCGCTAACATTCCACACAAGAGCGCCCATGTTCCTTTCATAATATATCTAAAAAATGCAATACCTGATGTTATTAAAACGCGGCTGCGGTGTCGTCTATTTTTTTTTTGGAATGCACAAAGGAAGTGCCTCCTCTTTTCATGACGTGAACGAACAACGTTGTTGGGTTAATCAGCACAACTATATAGTGAGCGCAGCGAAGCGTGGGCTTCGTTGAAACCAACGCTTCGAATATTAGCGATGAGTTCGCAATATTAAAGGAGTTTAAGCCGGCATCAGCTACCCAGCGAAAGGAGCACACAGCCACATTTTTTTTATTGTATCGGCGGACATTTTTTGACGTGCTTGAGACACATTTCTCGCGACCTGTCATACATTTTTTTTCTTTATCGACAGAAAATTGGGTACCATACATAAGCGCCCGGCCGTCGGGACAAACTGCGTTTCGTCATGACCGCAGGCTATCGTACGTTTGGTTTCTTGGCAAGCTTGACAAGACCAGCTCTATGCTCTGCCGTCGCGCAAGACGACAAGCTTAAGCAGCAGTTTTGTTTGTATTCTTGCCTTATGTTTAGACCGACTTTGTCTTCATTCCTCACATGGATGCGCATGTCTTGTCGGATAAGACGGCCGCGGAGAATGGAACTTATGTGGCAACGACAAAGACATTGAAAGATCAGCAATGAGCAAAGCCTGAAGAGGCTTCTGCAGACACCATGACGCAAATACTAGCTCTAGTTTTGGCTTACCGAATTTACGGTAAAGACGCCATTGTAGTTTTATTCACATTGATGAAATGCACGCTAAGTCATTTGTCTATAACGTTCCTAGTACTGGGGCTCGTGCGAGGACGGTGAAGTGTGCTTAGGCAGTATAATGTCACAATTACACGGAGCGGGCTATTTTCAACTTCTTTGTTATTAGGAAATGCAAGAAAGACATCTTTAAAAGCTTATCTGGCAAGCTGTTGAATCTTGTGTTCACGACTTCCTTGACTTAGCCTACTTTCCTTAAAAATATTCCCTTTCCCCCACCCCCAGTGTAGGGTAGCAAACCGGATGCTCTACTGGTTGACCTCCCTGCCTTTCCTGTCCTTGCTTTCTCTCTCTCTTTCTAGATGACAGCCTAGTAAGGAAAAGTTAACGTGGTCACAGGGAATGAATTCCGCGAAATAGGATAAATAGTCTGTCGTGGTAATCCCGCATAAGGCCAAGAATCGGGCTCCTGAAAGCTTCGAGTTCCCTGGTGCTATTATACTAAGGAAGGCACCGATTGCCGCAATTGTTTGTACGATTTTTTTGCGTGCCTGTGCTCAAACGAAATTGCATCAGTGATAGGATACGTTTTTTTTTTCTTCATTATCACCCGTGTAGTCACCAGGTACCATTTTGCAGATAAGACCGAAAGAGCCATGAACTTGACTTTCGGACGCCCGATGCTCCTAAACAGCAGCCACATCTCGAGCACAGATGCCTAAAAAGTCGCTCGCGCATTCTTCTCCTTTTTTTTTCTGGGTGTACTTAACGCAAGACATACATAAAAAGAAATGCAGCAAGAGGCGTGAAATAAATGCGTGCAGCCCTGTTTGATGCAGATGCTGCAGCAATGAATTCGTGCAGTTGTTGTCTATTCTCCAAAGGGTCAAGTCCTACTGGACATTTGGCTTTAGTTTGGCCTCTCTAAGCATAATGTGCCCAGTGTCCGCATTCTATCCTCGCCACAATTTGGCCAAAGTGGTCTCGTGATTAGGAAAAGAATGTGTCAGTGAACCACGGTGGCAAGTGAATTGATGTTGTGGCAGTGCTAGGAATATCACACACCACAAATTCAGTGATTCAGCGATTTTCGTTGATGCAGAATGGAACTCTAAAGCCGCTGGTTCAAGTTTAAGAGGGTTCAAGTTGAAGTAGAGTGCAATAAACGCCCCTATTTATTCCGTTTTCTTTTCCGAAAACAGCAGTTCTCACAGAACGAAAACAATGCACTGTTCATATGTTTTCGAATCCTAAGCTTTGTTGGAAATTTCAGGACGCCGCGGTGCTAAATGTACGCATACATCAAAATGGGCGGAATCGCAACCCCTACATTTCTCAAGTCCAAAAACAATGCCCTGGAGTTCTCGTCCTATCCCCATAAGGGGATAGGACGAGAGGGCCATATAGGTCGTGTCTAAATCGCATACCGCGGTGACGGCTCTTACGGAGTAGCAAACACCCATCCCAAGGGCAGTGATATTGTGGGCCACACGATCCGGAAGACAATACCCGAACCGGAAACACGTCACGACAGCCATGGTTTGGACACAAACTATTCTCATTCGGTAGAAACCGGAAGTAGAATGCATTGCACGACCAGCCGTAGAACGGGTGCAAATTTCAACGAACGCCGAGTCACTCACATTTATTTAGTTACCGATACAGTCGAACGCCTCTACAACGAACGCCTCTACAGGTAAAAACATCTGTATAACGAAGGATTGCTTATGCGGCGGCCGAATTCCCATATTTTATATGTATTGCGAACGCCATTTTAACGGAGACCGTACAGCGAACTTGACTGCACAACGTAGGAATTTAGGCGCCCCCAATGGCTGATTTCGTGCTTTACTACGAACGTGTTGCGATGCCGCCACTGCTCACCCCCCGCCCCCTCCCCCCGCAAACATCCCCAAGGTGCACTCTGCGCTAGCGCTGACGGCAGCACTAGCGTCGCACTCGACGAGCGTGCGCGTAGTCAAAATATCCTCGCTCCGCTGCTGCTCTACTCGTATCGCAGTTTGTGGTAACTCATCCGCGGGTACGACAGCCGACGAATACGTCGCAGTTGATGACGATGTGAGGATGTAATTATAACCGATGAACGATGGCGTCTTCCAAACTATCTAAGGCGGAAAGGACGCCAATGTCAACGGAGGAAACAGTGATAACGGTCCTGTAAACGAACCAGGAATTTTGTGACGGCAAGGGAGGCGACCGCGGCATTCGGTAATCTGCAGCTTTACTTTGTGTATAGCTCCTGCGTTTTGTCGCAGATCATACTGTGAACATAGGTACAGTAGGTTGGCTGCAGTTGAACATTCTGACAGAAAAGGTCAGCAAAAAAAGAACAGTGACTAATTTCACTCAGTTTCTCTATGATTCAAGTTAATTAAATCCTTTCTTTTGTTCAGCGTGCTAAGCCTGCTAAATCGTGAGTGGTATGCTGTGCAACTTTTACAACGAATTCCCCTTGTTAAGAACGGCCCACTGACGTACAAGTTTTGCCAACCAGTTGCGACCGCGGGCGTCATCTTTTCTTGGAGCGTCACCGCAAACCTCTAGCCACGGCGTGACTAAGTCGACTTTGTGTCGAGAACAATACGCGCGTCCTCCCCTCTCCATCGCTGGAGCCGGGTTCGACGAAGCAGGCTTTGTACCTGCACTCACCACCGCCCTGGTCTGCCGCGAGCGGGGAAGCGCCGCGGGAGCGTCGACGTAGACCCCTTCCCACGCACCGTTCTTGCAGTAAGCCCCGAGTTCTATGAAGTCCATGTGACGTCGGTTCCGGACCATGAACCTGTGTGTGTGTGTGTGTGTGTGTGTATGTGTGTGTGTGTGTGTGTGTGTGTGTGTGTGTGTGCGTGCGTGCGTGCGTGTGTGTGTGTGTGTGTGTGTGTGTGTGTGTGTGTGTGTGTGTGTGTGTGCGCGCGCGTCTGTGTGTGTGTAAGTCGTCCCGCGGAGAGGCGGCCTGTTTACGATGACTGGACGAACGTTTCCGTCATATTGGAATCGAGGGGGAGGGGGACCGAGTGTTTAAAAACCGCTGTTGTGCGGATGCTCAGCACACTTTCTCAAGCAGTCATGTTAGACTGACGTACTTTCTCTCGCAGTCATGCTAGACTGATGAACTGCATGTAAATACTGTAAATAAACCCATATTCCTCGTTCTCAATGAGAAGCAGTCCTTCCCTTCATCAACGTCCTCAGCGTGGATAAGTTGGACGACGGCATGGGCCAGCTACCTTCTACTTCATGCCGGACTCCAATCTTGACAACGGGTTACGAGCGATGGGATTGAACCCCCAATCCTAACACCCTGCGTAAGGAAGGATTTTTGACGTCCCGAGCACTTCATTATAGAAACGTTTTTATGTATCAAGCTTCAGTGTTTTCCCTCCTAGCCTTTAAACAAATAATCCGAACAATTTTTTTCAGTATGGCAAACAGCGTACTGCGGCATGCATAATTGAGATACATTTCTTTTCCTAAACAAAAGAAAAAAAACGATATGTTCTTTTATTTAGGCAGTTATGCCTTGTTCTTATGGAAACAAGACCTCCGATTTATGAGACGCTTTCGAACGCTCTATTTGGCCTCACGTCAAGCTTTGTCGAGCGGCGCCAGGCACGCGGCCACTGAGCAACGACTGCGCAATGCAGCGATGGTCGTCAATTTATTCAGATTACGTGGTGTAACTTATTTACCGTTTACTATTAAGATAGGTTCAATTGTGCTTCGACTGCGCGGAAAGGTCAGTGAATAAAGCCTCATTGTGAGCTTTCTGGCGGGCTCTCAACCTCCTATGCATAAAGGGCAGTGCCTACACAGCACAAACAGAATGAATTAGCGATTCTTCAGTGATACTGACTGTGAGAGAATGCATATTCTGTAGAATTTAAGACGTAAGTGTGCATCTCTACATAGATAATGCCTGTTGTAACATGTGTACTGTAAGGTTGTTGATGTTATCAACGTCGGAAATACTACATTCTTATACGCGTTGTTGTCTTCCTCCATACGTGTGTAGAATTGTTGCTATTGGAATAACGCTATGTCGGCACACGCAATCATGGCTTCCCAAGAATGTCTGCGAGGTCCGCATGGGTTTCTTTAGTCGGCACGCGAGAAAACGCAAATACTCACGCACATGGACACATGTTCGAGCAACGAAGTGCGAATAAATTAGAAGATAAAGGGAATGTAAGCCCCCGACGTGTAAGTATAGTATGCGCAGATGCTACGGAGATGCAGGATTTTCTTATTCTGTAATCTTGTTTTTGTATGTTTGCCGTTTTTTTTTTCATGTTGCCATAATTCGAGCGTGACCTTCCTTTACCCTTATCGCGGCGCGGATCACCACCTTTTGCTGCCCCGAAGGCAGTCAGTAGTCTGAGGACTGCGAGACACCAGGTCTTCTCCCAGGCTCTCCCAATTTGCGCATCGGACTGCCCCAAGCTCTTTGCGTAGGCCACCATTCAGAGTGTAACTTGAAATGCACCTTGAGTGTCATCATATTTAGGTTTGTGATTTGCACGTGCTTTGACGCCAACATTTGAGAGCGTAAACAGCAGATCAACAAAAAGAACCACCAAAGGACCAACAAGAAGCAAGGAACGTGTACTAAAACACATTTGCGAAAAAAAAAGAAAAGAATTCGCAATTCCGCTCGAAAGGCGAAGCACCAATTGCGATAGCAAATTAGTAGATAGCTGCAAGAAGTTAGAAGAGTAGTGTTATCGGCCGTATAAACTTGTAAACATTCGCTTACCAACTAACTTAACAATTATAGAATATGTAAGCGTGACTCAACGAGGTCGTAGAAAGAAACAAACATGCAGAGACGGCGCTGTCTTTGTGTGTCTGCTTCTTTCTACATCCTCGTTCGGTCGCGCTTGCACATTCTATCAAGGATTCAAACCAACTAGCCTGCCAACCTGTTTTTACTAAATTAACCAGCATGGTGTCGCACGCACACAGATAAACATGAACCATCTCTCTCGATGAGTGCGGAAACTCGCTGTGAAAATTCTGGAGTGAGGAGTCGCGGCAGCAGCAAGCGAATGGACCTTCATGCACCTCTCGCTTCAATCCGAACAAAACGTCGAAAGCGCAGCGCATAGGAAGCTATCGGAACTACGCGCACCCTGCAAAGACCGCAGATCGCTTTGAATATGAGGCCTGCGCGGGGGCGCACTTTGGGCATGTCGCAGATGGCTTTCAAGATACACGAGCTCCGGCAACGCGTCCCTACGGCGTCTGCCGTAGGCGTCTACTACGGCGTCCGCGATT
Organism: Dermacentor andersoni; assembly: GCF_023375885.2. Lineage (NCBI taxonomy): Eukaryota > Metazoa > Arthropoda > Arachnida > Ixodida > Ixodidae > Dermacentor > Dermacentor andersoni. The sequence goes on along the minus strand of NC_092817.1, from coordinate 92,935,555 downwards.
CGCGTGGCCAACGCCGCAGTAGACGCCGCTCTGTATGGAGCGGCAGGCAAGGAGGACATCGAGGCACCCTAGCAGCCGCCGGAGGAGAACGCCCCTCCTCCCTGTCCCGACTCCCCTGCTTCGCGCGACGCGAGAGGCCACGCATCCGGGCCGCATTCCTGGCCTGCGCAGAAGAGATTGAACCGCGTTGGCCGGCTCACCCTCACACGCTTTCACTCATACGGAACCTCACGCCGACGGCGATGGCGACGGCCGAAATGCGTCTGTAGTGTCCATATAATTGTTATCGCAATAAAAAAAACGAGCAGACAGATATCACCGTTGAACGTTGATATGCAGGAAGGGCAGACGCAGAAATTACGTATTACTGCAGCACGGAACGATAGATACTGCAATTTGAAGCTTCATTGAAGTATGCATGAAGAGAAGATGCGAGAAAGTGTTTCAGGAGATCTGATATTATTTTAGTATTCCCAGCATCCTTTTTTTGACTCATGCATTTGCCTATTGCGAGGCTCTCTTGTTGCAACGAGGCTGCAAAGGGGCGAAGGCCCTTGCAATGCAATGTTGCGCGTCGTAACGGGTTCAGTTTACGAGCTGCTAAAGAGAACTCGGCGTGCTGAAAAGCGCGCGTGCGTTAAATACAAAACTCGGCAATTCGATTCCCCGTTTCTTTTTTCATGCCTGTTCCATGCCGCCAACCCGAACACGAGAGTGACTTAACGAGAGAGAGGTAGAAAGAAAAAAAAAGGTAATCTAAGAAAAGAGATGCAATAACGCGCTCTTTCGCTGCCAGACGTGCAAGCCTTGATGGCCACAGTAACCAATAGCGGGAGGATCTGGCTCCAATGCGTGCCGTTTACAGACGGACTCGCGCGAGCCCTTACAGCTAGCGAGGCTCCCGGGAAAGACATGATGCTGCGCGCATTGTGAGACCTCCGCGAATACGGCTTCGGTGGCGCCGGCCAAACAGGAAATTGCCGCAGCGCGCGACCACCACTCACGCCAGAAACAAATCGAAAGCTCGTTGCCCGCCGCCGTCGTCTTGCCTTTTTCGCCTTTTATTCCTCGTTCCTTCGCACAGAGACAGTATTGGTAGCGGTTCCGCCTAGCTGCTCAGTGTTATGATCTGACTGGCTCATTTCCGTATCCGTGTGCCTGCACACCTTTGTGTGCGCCTAATGTGCACGTCTGTGCGTGCACGAGCTTACAATACAGTGCTTTTTGTGGCACCTAATTTGAAAGGTCACATGTCTCATTTCTTTTTTTTTACTTTCACGTGTAGGTAGCAGAGTGCGTGATTAATAATAATAATAATAATAATAATAATAATAATAATAATAATAATAATAATAATAATAATAACAATAATAATTGTTTTGAACACATATGGCAACTGCCACCGGAAGGGGCACAATTCCTGCCTACTCTTCAGAAAGGAAGAGACAGAAACATTGAAACGGAAGGTAGGAAGAACGGGAGGAAAGAAAGAACAAGGTGACAAATCTCAAAGAATAAAGCAGAACGCGCATTACAGGTCACGCTACTTAAGAATGCTCAAATAGAAGAAATTCTGTGTGAGGTCTTGTCATTTGAAGCCAGAAATAAGGCACAAACGTGAGCGTAAGTTAGGTACTACTAGAAAAGCAAGTTGAACGCGATGAGCCTGATCCCGTCGAGACACACAACCAACGGGGTACAAACATTCGTCGAGCGTCGTACACCGCAGTCCGTGGAGATGTTAGACCCTCAGCAGCGACGTGCGCTGCGCGATGAAAACGGGAGAAATGCAAGATCACGTGCTTAAGTGTCTCGCAGCGACCGCAGTAGGTACACGTTGGACGGAATAATAGATTAAAAATGAAATTCGAGCACGAAAGCGACGATTTGTCCCTTCTAGGCCATGCCAATTTGCCTTGCAGTGACCTACATGCACTTTGCGCTTTGTAATACGTGCCGCCTTAAAACCTAGATCGACGTACTTTGAACTACAGATGCACGTTCAGGTAAATGCGTTGAGGCGATGCACGAAATCATTTAGACCCAAACTTCGCTGATGTCTGCTCTCGATAGGGACAGTGTTGAGGTTCTCGTAAAGGAAAGGCATCAGACTTCTCAATGTGAGAAAAATATCTGAAGCGGGTTGGAAAGCTGAAGCAAAAAAAACGTAGGGAGTGATTTCGTTATTTAATTTTCTCACTTGAAAGCCATGTACCTAACAGCGCAATGTATTTCCAAGTAACACCTAGCACAAGAAATCACAAGCTTTTAAAAGGATCCTTCGTATTGTAGAAGATTCCAAAACTCATATGCCCCGCTTAATGGAGTATTTGGAACAAAAGAATGCCTGTATTTTGCTGTTTCAACCTTGCGTCAATGATTTAAGTATATTCAACCAAAGTTAAGCTCAGTTCTCTGAATTTCAACATAATCAGTGCTGTCCTTGATAAGGCGCGCTTTTCAATCTTAACGCACCAAGAAAAAAGAAAGTACAATTGGAATAGACCATCTCTCCAGGTTTTAGAAATTGAACCTCCGTCCACGCCCATACTTCACCGTATCTAATGAAAAAATCATCACAGAGGCTATAGTTTCCACGTGTAAGTTTGCCAATGCAAGGATATTTCTTTAGGTCTCGGGCATTGCGATGAATCTCCGGAAGCTTAGATCTTCAGGCTTGTAAAATGCTTCCCAAAGTAGTCGTTCGGAATTTTTCAGTCGCCTCCATCTTTTCTTTTTACTTGCTCCCACTCAAAATGTTTCATATTTTACATTGCCGCAGCTAAGCAAATGTCTTAAACAAAGGAAAACAGCATAGAATGGCAGCTGAACAATGGGTCAGTAAAACCACCTAAGCTCCAAGCTCAACTGTCTAGACCTGTACTCAGGCTACCCTATTTTATCGTTATGTTTTTTTATTGTTATCTTTAAATGTATTTCTGCTGAGGAAATCTTAAGAAAGAGGATAGAGAAGTTGTTGCACTCGAGGATGGGCGTGACGTGTTCCAACCTTCAGGCCGCGCTTTTCAGACGGATCATGGAATAGATCCAGACAATAAAAGAAAGGAACTTTTAGGCTTAGAGTCCGAGGTCGACGTCCATTCTCACCGGCATTGCATAGCACACTTGCGAAAATCCGAACCCACAGGTCTGAGCGATATAACTGGCATAATGTGTCAAAAAAATATTAATAATAATAAATAAATAAATAAAATAACAAAGAAGAGCGGGAATGACCACGACAATAATTAATAGGTGACGGAAAACAAAACAATGAGCAAACCAGGAGATATGAATAAGAACATTTCAGGGAAACGCATTTTCGAACAGAGCGAGAAAAAACAGAAGGAAGCTTAAGAAGGTTATACTTAGTTTGCTACCCAGCAGTGTGGGAGACGGAGGCGGGAAGAAACGGAAAATTGGGAACACACACATGGCAAATACATTGCACGCGTGAAAAATCTTGATAAACATTCAACTGAGGGAGAGAGTGCAAGAGGTTCTGTCATAAGCGCTAGAGATGTTTGCCATGGTCATACGCCTGACATGCTACTCCAAGCGACAGTGGTGACGCATCAAATGACCCCCTCGCACACAGACAGTATACTCTGACACTCAGCATGCGCAAGTAACAAACACAAACGTACACAGTAACGAGCATCAAGCCAACACAGTAACGAACATATAGAGCGTCTGGTTCAGAGCCAATGTCCCGGAGGCACTAGTTCGATATAGCAAAAAAAAAATGTCTTATACAGAGGAGCGAAATTTCGGGTGTCGCACCTCGTGGGAGAGAAAAGAGGCGCGGCTGGCGCGGTCCGAGGAGTTTTCGGGGGTGCTTCCTGGACGCGGTTCTTCCTGGGAATCACCGCCTCCGGCCGCTCTCGAACAGGCGCTGCCGAAGAGCCTGCAGGTTCTTCAGGGACGGCTGGTTCCGGTTCAGGATGAAGTCCGGAAGGTCCACACCCATCATCACTGCGAGAGAAGAAACGCCCAGTTGTCGATGGAGCCCGTACACTTATCATCGTTAAAATATTAACGAACACTATTAATCATCCTGATTGATTATGCAGACCTTTAATCACGCGTAGCCCAATGCGTCATCTTTAGTTTTTTCGCTCAACTTGTCCCTTGCAAACTTTCATTTAGATGCGGGAAAGTTGGCGAAATGCCTACAGTAGCGCTTTTTGATATCTTGACGCAAGCGCGCTTCGGCTCCGTGCTCCTCGCTGTCGCAGTGCGCTGGCAGCCCCGCTGCTTGATGACGTAACAGAACTTAATATAACGTAATAGAAGCCGCTCCCCTCTCGAGGGGCGCGGCTTTGCTTTCGCTGCAGCGTCCCAGTTTCAGTTTCGCGCGATTTGATTGTCGAAATACGTCGTGCCACAGTATGTCTTTTTCTTTTTCTTTTTTGCGCGCGAACCAACTCCGTCCAGTGCTCAAACAAGAAACTGTGTCGATGCACTTCATAATGACGAGGGACAGACGTTCACAAAGCGGACAATACTTTATAATTTTTGTTTCTTTTGTGAGAACGAATCATGCAGCGCGAACGCCTTATTTGCTTCATTACGAAAACTGCTGAAAATTAGATTTGATATGGGCGCTATTATGGCCCGTGAATAACTTTTTTTTTAATTAGCTGCGATCCCAAGGCTGGGCCAAGATAATAGGGCGAAGATTCATGAACGCCTCCCTAAATCAAACAAGCAAAACGAATGTTTGTAAAGCTCTTATATGTGTTGTGTATACGCTATTTTCGACGGTGGAAATGACCGTATTGAATATATCAGTGAGAACGATCCATCCTACGCTGTGTAAATTCCCAGCCACGCTATAAAATTTTCTTTCAGTGCATACATTTGTCGCATGCGTCCCGTGTTAGCCTTATGAGAGTCTCCAGGGGTTTCGCTTATTTACATCAGTATTAGGTATTATCAAGAACGCTCAACGATAAAAGTACGTCTCAAGAGGCCTCGCTTTTATGCTCCGCAACTCTTGGGCATTTCTCTCAGTTACGCAGCAAACTTGAACTTTCAGAGGGCGCTGAGCGACTCGATGTCTCTAGGAGGTGCCCCGTTGGTTAGGCTTGGTGAAATCATGCGCCGCCCGTTTTAAGGACGCTCGTAAAAGAATTCAAGTTTCAAGAACGGAAAAAGTTATACGTAGGTGTTCGTGGGTTCTTTAGCGCTGTGATTTATGCAAGCAGTTGAAATACGACAACGTTCTGAAGACAGCACACACACACGCACACACACACACACACACACACACACACACACACACACACACATATATAAGAGGACGTGCTCGCTTTGGTGGTTCAATCATACACGAGAAAGAAAGCCACTTCAAAGGTACGAGTCGACAGAATAGAACGTGGAGTTACAAAATTTAGTCCGAAAACAATGGCAACAATTCAAGGGCCCTCTGTGGAGATGTTTATGATCGATAACGCTGGACTTCCGCCTTGCGAATAACAAGATTATTCAGCGAGCTTTCATTGAATGAGGCGCACCTCGAAACGTGCGTTGTGTCGATATCAGACCTCATCTTTAACGTGGAGCGGGTATTTCATGCATTGTTTATGTACGAACGCTTCGCTGAACGTCTCTTGAATGTGAAGTCCCCACGAGCAGTGCTCACATTTCGCTCCTTCCGGTGTGTCAATGTTTCCGCTATATACCAACTTCTTTTCTTTCTTTTTTTTCTTACGCGAGCCCTGCGGTATTGCTTTACGAGAAACGTAGCTTATTACATTTGCAACCTTCTAGGAACAATGCAATCGTACATTTACTTGAAGTGAAGAAAGGCCGGAAAAATAAAGCCCTTGAAAAAAATATCCTGTATTACTGAAAACACCAAATTCAATCGTCCTCGATTTTTTTTTCTAGAAGTCTGCCGGATGGGGGGTTTTGCTAGAGGAAATTATGGTTCTGTTTGAAAATTTACGTTAGTGTGGCAAAGTTTGCGGATATATAGTACGTGCACTAGGCACATACATAATCATGATGTCAAGTTACGCTCGGTAAGAGTGGTATTTGAAAGGACTAGAAAGCGTAAACGGGGATGAAAAAAGAAAAAAAGAAGACTGGCAAAGGAAGGTAAGAGAGAGAGGGAAAAAGAGTGAGAGACGAATTGTTTTTAAATATATGGTATAAGGGCACGCGGTGACGGCCTGCTGCTCTTAGTAGCTAGAGGCCGAGGGAAGGGGTTGCGGCAATGTGCGGGAAAGGGGAAAACAATGTTTCCTATTTGCTCGTCGAGTCCCTCGCCCGACATGATGTAGAGGATGATCGAGCAACTGGTGGGCGATTTGAAAGTGCGACCCCACTCTCTACTTGCGAAGTGAAACCAAGGGATTTGAAGGGATCAATGCGTTTTAGCTGCGTCTTCGGGCATGGTGTCGGAGGCAGCGTCGTCATGACCGCTTTTGGGCGCGACTTCTGCCTTTTTCGTCCATTCTAACCGCACACGTGCTATGCCGTCAGACGTGTTTCCTCTTCACGTCACGAATGTCCTCGTTGAGTTTGTTGCAGGACGCGCTTGGCTTTACGAAACGCGTCTAACATGGCCGCGGTAAATGTCGTAGCAGTTCGCAGACTCACAAATCGACTCACTGAGACTCACGCTGACCGATGAGTGCGTATACGTCATCGAGTGCGGCGGAATATACCTTTGGCGAGTTTAATACGAGCGAGCGTCGCTAGCTCGCGAGGTCTGACTCCGAGTGAGCTCGGTCGAACCCGATTTTGATGAGCTGGAGTGCGAGATAGCCCTAAGTTAAAGGCATAAGTCTGAGTCATTTCTGTTTATTTTGAGGACCTATGGGAACGGGTGCCTTGAGTCACGTGAAGACGCGCAGGACGTGATAGGGCCTGGTGTAAGATGGCTTAAGATGGCTTCCTTCCTGTCTTGTTTCGAGAGCTGAAAGCCAGGTAACGACCTTTTCTTTTTAACAGTAAGCGGAACGTGTTCTTCGGCCATATGGATTATTTAAGTTTGTAAGGTATTAGTAGGGATACGCGGATTCGGAATTCAATTTTGCTCATAAGTAAAAAGTATTTTTTCGACATAGTCATTTGTTGGGCGTGTTGATAAACTGACTTGGAAAGATATTTAGTGCCAGCAAACAAGGACAAAATGGAGACTGTGTGGAGATTGTGCTGTCGTCGGCCTCCTGTCCTTGTTCGCTGGCGCTAAATATGCTTGCCAAGCATGTTATTTCGAGATTTTAAAGTGGGAGTTTGTCGCAGACGTCTGCGATAAACTCCCACTTGTGCCGTAAAAGGAGCACTCCTTTAACGGCGCAAAGAAATTCGAAGTTCTTCAGCCCTTCTGACGTTATTCACCTGTTTGCTTGGCGGACCCCCCAAAAACAACTTATTATGAAAAAAAGAAGACATACGGTCGAAATTTCCTTAAGGGGAATAATCGAGTTCCGAAGCATTATAAAGTGGCTCCTCATTTGCGCGTTTGAGAGCTAAACGTTCTTGTTTTCACTTCTTCCGTTAGATTAGGGTTCTGGCGCACCGCGAAGTAGCAACGCGAGCGTGATCGCGACCGCAGAAGCATCTGTGCACGGTGGGTAGCGGCGCCCTCTAGTTGCGTCAATGGACGCACGTCTCCGCGCCAAGTGCGCGCCAATTGCGCGTTAGCTGCGCGCCTGTACCGCGTCAAGTAGGCGGAGCTTCGGACTTTGTTGCGGGTGACGTAGCCTTCGTATATGCATATACAGGGTTTTTTTTCCCCCGCATTGTGGACGTGATAAGGTATAATTTAAGATTGTATAGCATTATTCAGCTGGATTTGTAAGCCGAACAATTATTTCTTTAGGGTGAGCAGAAAATGTAAAAATGACCTTGCGTGACCTTGCTTAGAGCTTGTTGTGTGACACTCCGCATTGAAAAAGAAAGAAAAAAAACGAAGGCAGTATAGAAGCACGAACGTCCATTTGCAATGACACTTACAATAGCAGTAGAGTTTCTTGGCGTTACATTTTTGTATAATAGGAATATATATAATATATATAATATATATGTATAATGTGAACACGCAAGAATAATGCCGCAAATATTGACAACCAAGAATAAACTGGCAATAGTCCAGAGTTTACCATGAAGGAAAACATAGCATTTCTTTGTATCATATTAAATTGCGTGACATAAAGAAACGTTGCTAAGAAGCATTGCGTCGTGTGTAAGAATTACTGGCGTTCTTCCTGGAACAGGGTTCTCAAGCATTTCTTTTTAATCGTTGCGCAAGAAACCTTACCGCGGGATGCCTCTCCCGTCGGAGAAGCAGTCTTAAAAAGGCACAGTGAACGCTTCTATGTCTTAGAAAACGCCTCGGCGTGTGATGTACGTGACGTCTGATGAGAATTGCGCCTGCTTAGCCGCTGTCTGTGAAGCTGAACAAGTTGCTTGGTATCAGCTTCGGCGCGAAGCCTTCTTCAGTCCCTTCGTGTTTCGTGTCGAAAAGGAATCCCACGTTTGATGTCCTCTGGTACAGAACATCGCGTCTACTGGCTTCGCTGTCAACGATAATGACAACACAAATGGAGTGAAGTGCGAACGGCTGTCTTCCTTTCACAGATTAAAGGAAACGTCTCGTCACTGGTGGGTCTTCCTTTTCCCAGTATGTGTTGAAGCCGACGCGGTATCATTTCGGCAGAAATTGACAATAGGAATGACAGACCTTTCAGGCGTTGGAGGTTGAGCAGTGACTTCGAATGCAGTGCCTTTGAGCTTGAGGAGGTGTGTTATTTCAGGAATTATACTGGTCGGGTCCTTTCTCTTTATTCGCATATTTTGGATGAGAGTCTTAAAATTTAAGGGCTTCTTGGAGCCCTAGGAACCGACCAGTCGACTAAACTTGAGAAAATATGGCACACTAAACGGACAACGTGACCAGCCGTGGTGACGTACTGGCTCTGGCGTTGAAGTACTAAGCCTGAGGACGCGGTATCGCATCCCGGTCGCGGAAGCCGCATATCGTTGGGAAAGAAATGCAAAAAAAAAACTAAAAACAAACAAACAGACAAAAACGCCTGAGTGCCGTGCGTTGGGTGGATGTTAAAGCAACACAGGTGGTCAATATGAATCCGCAGTTCCCCACTACGTCTTGCCTCAGAAACATGTCATCGATTTGGCAAGAAAAGCCCCAGAATGAAATTTCTAAGCAGACGACACTGATGGTGTATGTTGGAAGTCATCTTGAGGAAGTCAGAAAAAAGATGAAATACGTTCTGGTTTACTTACTAGTCGAAGTGAATCGTTGCAAATTTTCGCGAATAATTTATGGCTACAAATTATTTCTTTTCTGAAAAGTTGCCGAGCACCTGCAATATGCGACCGATTCTGGAGTTTTGAAAAACTGAGCACCTAGTTGAATTCTTCGTATATTCTTCGAACAAAGTGCTCAACATCGAAAAATTCTGCGTCTGCTTTGTTTTGGCTCACTAGCGAGATGTGTATATTTTTGCTTTTTCCTAAAACCCGTGGTATTTTGTTTCACTGCCAGTTTTGTCGCTTCATTGTCGGTATTTCTCGCTTTTTCACAAGTCTGTTGGACGAAACCGCGGAGAGAGCGATAAAAAAAAAAAAACACGTGTCGTATTTGTGGTCCGCACGAAAACTCCGACAGAAGAAATACTTGGAAGTATTTTGCCTTAAAAGCACAGGACTACACTATGGGACCTAAGAAAAGAAAAATCGATAATAGCGAAACCCTCCTACATTAGGTGCCTTAAATAATGATTTGTTTCAATGCAGTCTATTGAGTTTACTTCCGCCTTTCTTGCAACAAAGTACTTGACAGTAAACTTACATGTTTTGGTTTCGCCCGGCAGCCTTGATTAAATTTGTGCTGCCTATGGTTTTCGTCTTTATGTATCCCGACAAGGCATTCAGCTGTGCAACAATGCCCAACTTTGACATTTTCCTTTTGCCTCACAATTTTCCCTCCAGTTTCTTGTTTCGTGTAATAGGAAATAAAAGCAAATGTAGGGATAATTCAATGGGGAGATGGAGCTAAGTATAATCGTAATAACCCAAGTGTTTATGCGTAGTAAGATATGAAGCACTCCATCGAGGCGCCCATTTGACAGAAAGAGAAAAAGCAAATAAGAAAAAAGAAAGAAAGAAGGAAAGAAAGAAAGAACAAAGGAAAGAAAGAAAGAAAGACAGAAAGAAAGAAAGAAAGAAAGAAAGAAAGAAAGAAAGAAAGGAAGAAAGAAAGAAAGAGCCAACAAAGCAAACGAACGCTGATGTATCGAGCCTGACTTTCATTTCTGTGAAATTGCTTTGTTTAGTTTTCGTTCTACACGAATAAGGGCATTTACAACTGAGGTGAAACAGCGCGAAAAAGACGAGGACACAAGGAAACAAATACCACAGACAAGCGCTGCTGGTTGGTTCATACTTAGAACTAAGGTGAAACAGCGCGAAAACTATTTGTTTCCTTGTGTCCTCGTCTTTTTCGCGCTGTTTCACCTCAGTTCTAAGTATGAACCAACTAGCCCTCATCAAGATCTTACTAATGCGAATAAGGGCAAGACGGGCTGCACAAGAAATGATGTGAACGTGATATCTTAAGTGAGAATGTGGTATTTACAGTAGCATTGCACCCATCTGACACTGTATTTTCGTCAATCAGATGCTTCCACAGTCGTTGCTTGCATCTGTGAGGTTCTTCAAAAACAGGAGCTGGGCTCCTTCAGGCAACAGTGCTGGCTTACCGCACGAAGGCTTGTTTCCTAATGATGTATTTGAAGCATCTCTTTTTATCGTTATTTATTTCAAAGATCATAAGTTTGCCAAACACAGATGAGGGTCAACACACAAGTTCTTTCTCTCTCTCTCTCTCTTTTCTTCTTTTTTTTTATGTGCATTGCGCAGCTACAAAACCATATAGGTGCGTACAGCGATCACATTATCTTCTCCTTTGCCTTGCGTAATTTTTTCTTTGCGTGCTCTTAGTGTATGCTTGCCTTAGAAAACGCACCGGGGCACCGCATCTCGTAACAAGTTCTTTCCCATTTTCTTCTGCTCTTCATCAACAGAGATTTAGAATAGACGTCCCAAGCATAGGATCTTCCAACCTGTGACCGCTCTGCGATTCCAGGTCAGCCTGGCGTCAACAGGCACGTTAAGTTAAGGCGCTCGAGCGCGCTCGAGCCAGCAGAGTGCGCTCTTTTAAACTTAACGGCTAAAAAGCGACTTCCGGTGCGTGATTGCGGAGCGCGCTCTACGCGCTCCATCCTAGAAACGGTGCGCGAGAGCGCACGCCTGCTACGGCTTCCGGAAAGATGACGTGTTTCCTGCTCTTTCCACTGATGCAAGTCCGTTCTCGTTGCCCACTCGTTCCTCCCGCCGCCGCGCAGCCGGGCGTCTGAAGCTGCTCTCAAGCGAGATCGGGAACGTGTTGGCGCGCTTTGAGCTTGGCGCGAACGGTGTGCTTGCATCGCATACGTACGCCGCTGCTGCTGCCTCCGTCGCCGCGCGTCAAGGCCTTCTACTTCTTCATCGTCTAACAAGAACTGCAGGAGTACGGTCGGCGGGGCCATTTTCGAAAAGCGCGCGAAGTGCGATAGCGGATGCGGAAGCAACATCACATTCGCCAGACGGCGCGTTCGTGCACCCGAAAACAGTCGGCGAAAATGGCCGTTAAGTTAAGCTCCGAAGGCGTCGCGCTCGAGCGCACTCGAGCGTGCTCCTTTGGAGTTCGGAGCGCGCTAACTTAACGCGCCCAACGTCTTTCAGTTCGCGACTAGCCTCAGCGTCGCGCGCTTGCAGCGCCCATACTCTAGTAGAAGGAAATTGTAGAATTAGTACTTGAGAAACATAGTCACCACATAATATCGCCCGTAAAATTGTCACTCCTATAAAACTCTTGCTGAAACGTAATAATTGCCAAAGAGGCAGAGCTTACAAAAACAATATGTCTCCGAGACGTTTGCAGCCAAGGCAATCCAGATTTGGGTACGCCAGCTGAAATATTCCCGGTTTAGGCCGACAAGTATATTTAAACGATGCGCCCCGCGAGTGCTTTTTAATGTGTTCTCATGTTACAATAGGTCTTCGCAATGCGCAGTGAGGTCTGTCTTTCTAACTTTCTGTCTCTCTGAACAGTTCTGCTTACAAGCAGAATGCGCCGAGTGAAAGAAGACACACTAAAACAAATATCAACTTAAGCTGAATAATTGTTGCCTATCCTGAGCCGCTGATGCAGTTGGCTCACGCGAACAGCCGCTTCCGACATTTAAGGATACTGGCATTCGATAATTTCGTTATTTGATTTTTCGCATTCCATACGACGAGAAGCCATCCGGGCCATCTAGTGAAGCCTACTTTACCTTCAAAGACATGTCATTAGGCAAAAAGAAACTATGCAGTTTCGCCCGCAATTCGAATTATTGAAAGCGATAGCAGGTGTAGCGTTGCGCTGAAGCTCCTGAGGCGGGGTTCTAAGAACACACGCAGGCACGACACGTCGGCGGTGAGACAAGGTGCGAGGTAGTTTCTGAAGCGCAGCAGACACAACGCCCAGGCCACTACAGACCTCTTTCGTAATGCCGACAACCCTGTACCTACATTGTCTTACCGGCACCACGGGAAGGGTAGACGTGCCGGGCTTAGCGCAGGACACGCGTAGGAAGTTTCTAGGTGGCGCGGCTTCTGCTGCGGGCAGTGCCGACGGTTCGTCCGTATTTCACGCTGATTATTACATTTCAGTGTCGCTAACAGGAACGTATACAGTGTACACATTGCTAGTTATCTGTTTTTCACACTCACGAGCGACGGTTCCGTCGAAAGCAGCGCGCTATTTGTCTAAACTGGACCGGACTGGAAAACTTTATTATGGTCCTGCAGGACGCGCTTAGCGCGTAGCCGGCGTCTCCCACGTATACTCGCGGAAAACTTTCTGTGGCAATGAAGGGAAAGCTAGGGGGCCAAAGCGCGCACAATTGAGAGCGCTTCTGAAAAGAGTTCTGCCTTTTCATCCACGTTAGCTTAAGCTGGGGAAGAGAAAACATAAACACCTTATTGGCAACAGTTAAATAAGATAAAACACGCCCCTGAATGTAAAAGTTTAGTTATTTTGCGGCGTTTCCCTTCCGCGTTTGGGCAAACGCGAAACCGTCGCACGTGAAGCTGCGTCGATTCACTGCCTATATATATATATATATATATATATATATACACGCAATCTCATGGAGACGCCCGCGACAATGATGACGAACATTCGCTTTAAGTGTCCATATAATTGCTATCGCAACAAAACCTTCAGCATTTTTGCTTTCCGTTCCGCTCAGACCAGCGTAAGCTCCAAAGTTTAGTGCGTCCACGGCTACACAGAAGGAACGCTAATGTTTGTGCACACAACACTCATGTTAGCAGCGGAAGCGCCCTGCGACGCCACACAGGCGATTGGGAAGGGTGTGAGCGTGCGTCCGTAATGTTTCCTACAGTAGTTGTCAGAGGGAACTGCGGCGCTACAGTCGTTCAGCCACCATGGGAACGATGGTTGTGAGTACATATATTCGTCTGATCTTTGTGGCTTGACAATATTTTTTGACGTTTCTTACGCTTTGTCTCCCTTTAATGGACTGAATTTCGAAGCAACATTTACTTTTCTAAATGCGTAAGTGAGTACGACTCTGGGAACACATATAATCCCTACTAATTGCAGGCGTTCCGCCTGTCGAGATGAGCAAACCGGCAGCGCGCCCAAGCGTCTGAACCAAGAAAATCTCATTGGTCTCAGCGCACTGGCTTGCACGAGCGAAACTCTTACGGGTGTTTTATGGCACTTGCCGACGCATGTAACGTCTGGACGCATGCGTGCCTGGCGTAACGGTTTCAATATGGGGCTTCTGTGCTGGAAAGAATGAAAACTTTATTGTTATTAACAGGAACCCCTACGTTAGGAAGCCCTCACACAAAGCTTCCGCTGATGAACATTTCCGGGTACTTCTGGACGTAGTCTACCAGGTAGCGATGGACGTGATTTGCTTCGGCGAGAATTAGCCAGTCCGGGGGAGGAGGAAATCTGTGCTATAGAATCCCTCTGTTGAAATCCTCTTATCATACAATTTTATTTGTGTTCCTTTAATTATTTATAACACACTACTTTGTTGCAAATGAGCAGTTTGCAAGGTCAAGGATACCTTTAATATTAAAGAGAAGGAAGTCTATCATCAAAATTCATGTACTTTCATTTCCCGTACCGGCTGAGCCAGCCTGCGTGCCGCTGCCCTAGACATTGGCGCCACAGCTCCCTCTGGCAGTCACAGTATGAAACACTATGGGTGCATCTGCTTGGCTTCGTCGTCTTTGCAAGCAAACATACGGCACGCTTCTCGCCTCTCTGGAGACCTTTCAACTCTCCACGTCGAGCCGCGCTAGCACCGTCTACACTAGGGGAGCGCGAGCGTCCATATAAATTACTGTAGCAACGAAACTACTTGTAAACTGAATTTACAAGAACGCGATGGTGCAAACGCGACGGGCTACAGATTTTCTTGTTCAGCCACGTACGCTTGCGGCATCGTAGATGCAGTATAGAAAAGATTTTACACGAGAATATGTAATGTCCGTTTACTAATACGCGATCTTAGTTTTATCTGGCACGTTATGAACTTTAAGGTAGATTACTCATCAATCAATACGTAATTCACGAGAGGAAACAAGTAACCAACGTTGCGAAAACAGTCCTTTCCCCATAAAATGTAAAGCGAATATAGTAAAAGGCATTAAGAAACCTGGCATATAGCTCCAGATCATGAACTCACTATAGCGAAGAGATGATTCCCTTGACTCAGCCACCTCTGTTGAACATTGGATGCAACTAACTTGCTTTCAGTTCATTCAGCGTTTTACCTGTAATCAGGTAGGTAATCTAACTCAGCACAAAAAAAAAAATTAAAGAAAAGCTATATTTGTACGAACTCGTGATAAGTGCAACTCAATCACACCAGCAGCTGTGATCCTGTTGTATGATGAACCAAGCGTGAACGCTTGTTTTACAGAGTGCTGCTTACTTCCAATGTGCCAAATTCACAAAGATTTTCGTTCGTAACTGTTCTTTAGCGTTGGCTAGCTACCTTTGCTGATACTATATCGAAAGTTGTGATTTGCTAGCGTATGCTCTTACGGACAGTCCTAGCGTAAGAACTTATGCGAATATAGGACCATGATTTCTCGAGTGAATAGTGCGTTTAGGAGGCTCTGCAAACGTATTTGGTTAGATTCCTTTCACCTCGCCGAGTGTCTCTAAAACTATGGATACACTCTGCACATTCTCATTTGAGCGCTTAGAGCCAAGAATACATATTATTTCGAAAGAAAGTATAGGAAGAGCACTGGAACAGAGTCGAATGCGGGGTAAGCGCTGCCGCTTTCAAGAGAAACAACATCGTTCGGCTATGCTAAGTTTTGTATTGATAGGTTTAGAGAAAAAAAAGTTAGCCAATTTTTTTGTCAGAAGTTTGGAGGGGGCTAGTTTGGGGCTTTGTTAAAGGCTTCATCGCTTAAAACACCAATATGCCCCACAACAACCACACGTCGAGAGACCTCATACGATCATATCAGTTTATGTATCGGAACATACATGATCCTGCCGAATCAGTGACTACCGGAACTAAGAGGCATAGTAATTTCTTTTTCAGTATGCAGTAAACACCTTGAGGTTTACAATTATCTACATTGCGCGTCACTCTGCCACTCAATGGGCGAAGTTCCAGGCCATCAAATACTTCCAAGAGCGATCCAAGTGTGCTGTGCGCTGATATGTTGCGTCAAGCATGCATTAGCCAAGAAATATTTCGCTAAATGCTGTTTTTTCTCGAACGATGTGAAAGAAAGGACGCCAATTGTTTTCGAGAGACCACAGCGGATAAATACACGTGCTCCACAGAAACGTTTACATGGCACCAGATGTTCAACGAGATAGCTACTTCCCACAAATTAGCACGTGAGATTGGCATCCGCGCATGACGACTAATTCTCGGTTAAAACGAATTCCGCGTGCCCCTCTTTCGTCACTCACGATACCGCTACGCCAGCATCGCACTACGGGAAGTTTCCAACGGAGGCGCCTTGTGGTAAGAGGCGACAAGTGCCTACCTCCTCTCTTGGCGACGCTGAGCTGTGGTGCGGTGGAGTCCGAGGAGAAGTGCGTCCTGGAAGGCGGCAGCTCCTGCATTCTCCCGGCCAGGTACTCGCGCAGCAGCGCCGCCAGTCCGGCGAACTCTCCCAGGTCAGCGGCGGCGCGGCCTTCCTCGTCGCCAGGTTGCTCCTTGGCGGTCAGGTAGGCGCCCTCGCGGCCCGCCACCAGCAGCAGGAGCACCAGCGACGCGCGCAGGATCCAGGCGAGCGGGCTCTTGCGGCTGTTGCCGACGTGCATGGCCTGCGGAAATCGATATACTACAATCAGGGGGCTAATCCAACAGTCGATTCATCGAGTACGATTTCTGAGCTAGGACACGCAAATCACTTGCGCTATACGAGTGTGCACGATTTCCTCTCGTTACGATAACAATCATGTGCATGCTCCAGCGAACTTTCGCCGTCGCTTCAATGTTCGGCAAAAAATTCCAAGCGAGGAGAATGAGCGGCCCCTGCCAACTGTATGCTGCGGGTTCGCACAGCAGTGCGTGAAGCCAATAGTGTTTTGGGGCAGAGCAACCAAATCGCAATGTCGGCTCAGCCGCATTTTGGGAGGGTATTTGGATAGCGCAGCAAAACGCGGACACAAGAAGAAACGAAGACGAAGACAAGCGCCAACTATTAACAACAAAATTTATTCCGGAATCGGTCGTACTTGCACAGCCACTCCCCTCCCCCCCCCCCAAAAAAAAGAATATACGACGTGCACAGCGATATCGACCTTGAAGATACGTACATGACGGCATGAAAACAATCTAAAACCGGTACATCAAGAGAGCACCAAGAAAACCTAAATACATCACAAATGCAGTCAGCTTTCATCACATGTTCAAACAATCTAACTCTCACATGGACAATGATAGTGACTGTTTGCTAATGCATTGGCCAGCCGCCTTCGGTCAGCGACTCAGCCTGGGCTAGTGCTAGCTTGTTGGTACATTAGGGAAACTCACAATTTGGACGAAACTTGCTGTTCTGAGCCTCATCAGGCTAGATCATGAATGAAAAATTGGGTCCCGTACAGCTAGCATGCCTAGATTAGAATAATTTTTTCTCACACTCTTAGTCTTGTGGTTGGATGGAGAAACGCGTTGATTTTTTACACAAGAGAATAGTTTTATCGTAATTTTGCGATCAGTTCTAGTTACGATCCTTATGTTGATTGAACGGCTTCATATCCTGCTTTCCACGTGGCGGTTTTAGCATGTATCTTTACGGTGTTAAGTAAAGCTTCCAGGAAAACGAGCCTCAAGGCATAGAGATGACATCAGCTTCTCACAAAGCCAACTGAAAAAAATAACAGGCTAACCTACAAAATCAGCGAGGTGGGCTTCGCGGCTTAGTTTCATGGCTCGGTGGCATAGCGAGCTGTACTCATGGCATAATTCTGCACAGAAATTACCAAGCGCGCATCCACTGTAATAATTTTACGAAACTATCTTTCGTCAGGTAAGGATCGCCTTTATCGATGTAATGTAGCAACAATACTAAGCGCGAGCACACATATCTAGTGTTTACGCGCGCTAAGAAATTGCGTTGTCCAACATGGCGGCCCCCATGGACCCAGCTTAAACTAAATGTTCCTCCACCCCCAGCGCAGGACAGCAAACTGGATGCTGTTCTGGTTGACCTCCCTGCCTTTCCTATCCTTGTTTTCTCTCTCTCTCTCTCTCTCTTTGAAGGGATACACACCAACACGTCCCGCAAAGGTGCTTGCTTTTAATGCACGCGTAAGTCGGAAAACGCTATTCTAAACCTGTCTACGTTCTCCAGACAAAGATCGGTGCTCTGGCTGTCTCACAAGTATACGAAACGATGTCTACCAAGACGAAAATGTGAGCCAAGTGAACGCGCGTTGGCGCTCGTGTTGTAGGTTCAAACCGCCATTGCTCGCGAGGCGCCGCATACGCAAGCCTCACAGGCGCGAACTTTCACGCGTCGGCGCGCGTACGTGTAATCTGCCCTTAAGAAAGAAGAAACGGTTGCTGATAGAGTATACCGCTGCGAAGTTTATTCCTGGACAACCAGATAATACAACTGCACAAATGTAGCCTGCTTGACTGAAGCCCTCGTTTCATAACTTGACATCGCTTTGAACGTGCCCTGCAAGTGGGTTTCGCAAAGGGTCATGCTTTTCGGTTTTATGGGTGCCATTTGGTACGTGCCTTTGCATGATCCTTTGAACATCGCCCGAGTAACATCGTCCGAGACCTGTTAACATACTTGACATTCACTGAGCTAACATTCCTTTCCGCAGCATGTCTTGTGCTAGAATTTACGAGGCGCTGCAGGTCAAGTGCCAGCAGCGGGCTCTCGCCACTCGACTACTTTGCTACTGACGGATGTGTCGCTGCTTCAAAGCGGCTTAGTCTGAGAAGCCCGAGTGTACACAAATCTTTTCTTGCTCAGATCACGGCGCGTGCGAAAGAATAAAATATAGTAGTTTGTATGTACCGCTTTGTCTTGATAAGAGACGGTTCCTTGAGCCTCGGAATGGGAGAAAGTGAATGACCGCGCGAAGGCGAGACGCGAAGCAATGGGATCAAGCGGGGCAAAACGTGCCGAAAATCTCGACGAACGTGTGCCTTGTCGGCTTGAGGTCATAGGCACGGATCCGAGCTATTATCCATATTAAGTTAGCACCAAAAAAGGACCGTATCTCAAGGCATCGACGACTACCTGAGGTTCCTGCAAGCCGCTCCTTGGCAAGGGATCCCCGAGTTGAGGGTCGATGGCCCTCCTTTTCCGGTTGGAAGTTTTGGCTAACTCTATTACGCGATGACAGCATGCTGAGCGCGCAACGCGGCCCATTTCCGCTGACGTGTTACCTAGCCTTAATCGGGTTACTTGATTCAGCCGGCATCCCTTCTGCACCAGCTATGCGGGTGCGTCTTTATTTTTTTTCTATGTCACTGTCCTCCTCGTTTTGCGAGCCCATGACACACCGCGGGCCCACTTATGAGTGCAGCCGGCTGTTTTTGTCGCTGCGGTCTTTAGGTCGCCATAAACAGCGTAAGCGGCAGGCGTTGTGATCGACTACACGTGAACGCAAACGAATTTACGCCAGTGGTCAGCTTCAGTTGTTCTGCGTGTCGCGGTTTTTTTTTTTCTGCCGTGGAGCAAACAACGGCGCGCCCGGCTAGGCCGAGAAATATTTTCCGCGTGTGCTGATTCGACACGCTGCGGTGGTGATAGCAGCCCGCATCAGTGCTGTCTTTTGTGCAGGAAATGTTGAAGGGCCGTTAGTTAACGTAGATGACCTACCGTTTGCCATCGACATAAGGTTGAGGTTATGGCTGGCCAGGAGCCATTAATCGGCCGTCGTATCTGTGTATGAGGGGCTGGGTAGACATTAAATTTGTGGGATCTATGTGTAGAGAATGCTTACTAGCCGGACACAAATTTGAGGAAACTTAACATATTGGAGTTCCTTCTGGTGTTATAGCTTTGTAGTGTGCGAGTTGCCGCTGGCATTGAGCAAAAGAACCACTGCATAATCTCGCGCAGGAAATTGCAGGTGTCGGGAACTGGTGCCGGTTGCCCCTTGTCGCATGAGCAATGTGAACATATAAAATTAGGTATTATGCATGGTTAAACAACATGCTGCCTTCAATATCATGGCCCATTGTTTCTTCCAGCGCAGCGTAATAACGTAAGAAGCCTCAGTTTGAATAGCGCGCCGTAACAATGTAATGTTTTCAACGTCAGTGCTCTGCGTTAGACATAGAGAGCCAGCGTGATATAAAAGAAAAGAAAAAAAAAGAAAATGATAAAGCTGTACCTGCAATGTGCTGATGCCGAACAGTTACACAGGTTGTGCTTTCTTTATCGTGAAACGGTTAGTGGTTACTTGCCTGTATCAAACATGAGGGAGTTCGTATGCCGACCGATGTGTAATGACACGCTCATTGCAATTGCATGGCGGTTGCGGCCGTCTCTGATTGGCAGTGAAATGTTACAGCAGGCGCAGTTTAGGCAACTGCTGCATTCTGCCTCCTATGCGCGAAGTCAACCGGTATTAGCCGGTTGAACAAGCACAGGACGCCCAGGTGAGTTGCATTATTCGCTCGTATCTTGGATACTAAATAAATGCGCCTCAATTCGTCACTTTTCTTCCTCCACTCCATTACTGGTAATGACGACAGCGATGATGGTCCGGATAACTCTTTGCAATTGGTAGAAGGTCAGGGCCAGGTGATTTTCATGGACAAAAAGATTACGCGGCCAGCAAAATCTGATCGTAAGTTATCGCTGCTATTCGACGGAAAAAGTCCATTTGCTTCAACGACGCTTTTGGGCAAACGCATTATACGAAGACTGAATTTGGAGCAATGTGAAAATAAAGTAACCTAAAAAAAAGAAAGTGGCAAATGGCAAATGAGAATAATCTAATGGCCTAAAGTAAGGAATGAAACGGGTGGATGACATAACAAATTCAGAATAAATCGAAATGTTGTGCAACACGATTAATACGGGAGAACAGGTGTTCGGAGAAAAATGCTACGGTTTCTATTTAAAGCTATATAGTAAATTAGAGAACCTCATAACTGCAGAAGCCGTTTCTTTAACTCTGCAACAGAAGTAGTCGTAGTAATTTAAAGCGCGAAATTCTTTTACTCGTAACAAACAGTAGTCTTAGACATTTCGGAGAGCCAGCACGAATAAGAAAAAGAAAGGATATTGTTTATTCAAGGTATACCGCACGCCCACCCAGTCCCATACTTCGTAGTTCCATGGGTCCTGTAGTAGTTCGAATTTGAGAGTTTCTGATGTTCTGAATTATTGCTTTCGATAAATATTTGTCTGAACACACTTTTCAATGTGCTTTAGAAATAAATGATAATATAAAAAAACGAAAACCAATCACACCTTCTTTTCGCACACAACTTGCACATCACAATGCATTGCATCCGAGTACTCGTAATTTAGTTTGAAGTAAGCCTAATTGTTTGCCTGCTATCAAGACTAGACGGTCACGCGTTGTTCTCTCTCGTAGGATTCAAGAAAGACAAATACACACCTACAAGCTACACCTAACGGCCAAACTATGTCACCTTTGAAACTTAACTGGAAGCGCAGACACCGTAGTGCTTGCTACGTAATGGCGGCAAGTTTTGGGCAAGAACCCAGCCAGTGGAGGACATTTCTGGTGGCGGCGCGTCTGCGATTTCTCGGAAATCGCTTGTTTCACGAAGCACGTATTTAAGGCAAAACAAAAGATCCTTCTTTCTTTACCACAGGCTGAGCTCGCTGTGTTAACACGGCGTTAAAAGGCCTAAAAGCAGCACATCAAACCATGTTAAAGAAAAAAAGAACGATAGGAAACTACGCACTCTAATGCTTTAAAATGTGTGTGAACTTTGAGGCGCTTCTAAACTGAGCACTTTGCCCAATATGATTTTCGGTGAGTTGAAAATTGAAAAGGAGGAGCTTGAATTCCTTATAGCACGGCACGAAGTTCGGAGAGTCAATCTGCGCGCAAATTGTCTGCTTCTAAAAGACTGTAAACAGCCGCTTGTTTGCCTAAAGTTGACGGTAACAAAAACGAAACAAACCCGACTTCTGTCACTAAGCAGGCACTCTGTCACAGTAAACGGAACAATACAGAGCATGGCCATAACAAAAAAACAAAAAAAACGCTTTATTTCTTGTCGGTGCTCTTTACAGCATTATCAACGTCTGTCAGCCGTCATTGTCGCGCATTCATTTACTTTACAACGAGGTACAATATACGAACTATGTCATCGCTTTACGTGAAACGGTACACAGTACAAAGTGGTGCTGCAGATGCACAACAGGATAACGCGACCGTTGATTTTGACAATGGTAGCATTAGTTCACCACACGGCAAGAAGAAGAAAAAAAAAACACACTAGGCCACGTGCCGACTCGAAACTAACCTTTCATGAAGTTAACGCATTATACAGCCTTCGTCGCCCTGCTGTGCAAATGAATTTCAAGTGACAGAAAGCATGCAAAGGCCTAAGCTGCCTCGTTGCGTTGCGGCATTAACGCTCCTGTTTCGTGCTCATTTACGTCGACCTTTGCTTTCGTTTCGTGACGTTTGTTTGCTCAGCTTTAGGACAAGCCCGAGTTTTCAGGGAATCACGAACCAGCGCGTCTATAGCGTCCGTGAGCTGAAAAGAAGCGCAGTTTCTGTTAAAAAGCGTTGTTTCTCGCAAATCACTGACGCGACAAAACAATAGTGTCGTGGGCGATAGGTACTACACCCTTAACTGCGCATCAGACATGCAGGGGTATTGTATTCGCGGCACTCTATGCGAGACAGACCGTGATGCTCGAACTATGGAACTATACGACATTTGCGAAAATGGCAGAGTTCACAGTGATTGGTGGAAACTGGTGATTTACGCCACTTCTTTCGTCGTCGGGAGGATTTTGCATCGCCATGTGCACACGGCGCGGGAGCGACGGAAGCTCCACTTCATAGAGACGAACTTTGCAGGGATTCCGTGGAGCTGCAAGCTTTTGCCAGGGCTGCAGTAATTGTCACAAAGAATGACAGAGCAACTGCAATAACGCTCAGCCTGTTCGTATCACATGCTTGCCTTCAGTGCAAGCTCTTTGTGGCTTGTGGCGCCACGTCAACAAATTGGCGGATCAGCGTGGCCTGCACCAACTAGCTGGCGACTGTGGTCGAGATTAGCTTGCCCTAAACCCTTGTTCGAGAGGAGAATGCCCTGCGCCTCTATTCACAGAAAGTTCTTACGCTAAAGTTGTTCCTATGGGCCAATCGTGGCCAATCGTGCTGTCGGACATATTATTAGTGAATACGACCAATCAGTGGGAAATAGCAGTTAGGAACGAAAGAAATTCTGAATTCGGCCCAGGATATAGTGTTTCTGGTTCTTTAGTGTGCATCCCTCTCACTCTGCTTAAGTTGTCCGCGTAATTTCTGTTTCGTTAACAGTTATTTTCTCCTTACGTTCCTCGACAGAATTCACAATCAATCGTAAACTCTTTTCTTGCACACGAATGTCTAGCATCCGTGTACCACATAAGAAAGGACGTTGCAAACACCACCAGTTCAACCTTCCCCTTCTGCTTCCCAGGTGTCACACAAGGTGCGGTATCACCCGTTCCCACTTGGGTGCGTCGATTAGCTATTCGCCCGCCGCCACTCCGTGCAGCGTGGATATATTCTTTGACGGGGCTCTCGCCGCCAAGGCCGCCATTGCCATGCCCACCTCGCGTGTCGAGACGTGAACGCTTGCCGCATTTCGATTGCGTCCCTTGGAGTGGGCATGAGAATGGCGGCGGTTGTCTCCACCCTGTACGGAGCGGCCGGTGAGGAATACATCGAGGCGCCTTAGCATGGACAAAGGCATAAGTTATGAGGGAGCATCTCGCAAAGCGATTGAAGCCAAACCTGTCGGCCCAGCACGCAAAGTGCTCGATTGCTTTTAGTCATAGAGTTGCATGCAATAATTACTAGAGGGAATGCTGGAGCTAGTGTCTACGGGAGCTGCAATGGGGACAGTTCAGCAGGCATGGTAATTATGGGAAGTACATGGATTAGCCTAAACATCGTGCTTCTAGCTTCAAACGGCCTCGCGACTCTGTAATCTCGTCATTTTAAACAAAGGAATGATTAGTAAATAGTTACATAAACATCAATAAAATTGTTTGACGGCAGGATTCGAACACACAACCTTTTGCACAGTTGCCCGATATTGAAACCAGAATCAGAATCAGAAATGTTTCTTTTTTCAACACCTTTGTTGGAAATAAACCATTACGCCACAGACGCTTTTATTCCTTATTACTAGTTACAAGGATCGCAAAGCAGAAATAAATAAAAGTAGACAAATGCTAAAAAGACGTTCTCCTGTCTTGTAGAACGCAATTCTAAATAAATTTCATATTAAAAAGCAATTCTACATGAGGCAACCAGTCTGGCACAGGTATGTGTGACTTTTGTACTTATACATATCTGTGAATGCTTTCTTTCAAATATTGGCGTGCTGCTCTGGCGCCAACATCTGCATTTCGGACAGCTATACGACATGCCCACACATTGTGCAGTACAATGAGCATGATTTACATCAAGAGAGAGAGAGAGAGAGAGACTCTTTATTAGAAAAACGGAGATTTTTGCCGGCGCGTATACAACCGCAGGCATGCTACCCTGTAGAGGGATGGGGAATGGGATTAGAAGATTCCAGAAAAAAGTAAAAAGGTGCTCCACGTTAGTTATCGATAGCCAAAAACAGGATTCCTTGAGTGTGCAGCGCGAACGCTTTCTTAAGGGTCCCAACATTCTAAAAGCACATGATCAATTGTTTCGTTCACCAAAGACGCGTGTTTTGATAAGTGACACAAAACGCACCTGTGAATTTATCGCGGGCAAGCCGGTGCCGTGAGACACTTGACACGTTTTGATATGGCCACCTCGACCTGCTGGACCGTTGCAATTAATAGCGATTGTGCATATTCGCAGAGTCTTCCACACTTCGAAAAGTGTAGATTGCTCCAAAATTTACGAACATGAAGGCATGTAAAGCGTAATGAACAAAGCCACAAGAACGTTTGAATCCACAAGCACGAAGATATCAGACAAATCCATGTACTTCCCATCATTCCTATGGTGTCTGAACGATTGCAGCGCCAAAGTTCCCTATAGAAATTATTGTAAAAAACTCTATGATTTTAGTGTTCCTGCTCTGCAATTATATAGAGCCATGGCAGGGCATCCGAACAAGCGCGCACCAAATAAAAAGAACGCCTAGGCTGACGCCAACTCAAGCGTGTGAGGAGACTTCGAAGCCATGCGAGCAAGTAGTAGAATGACGGTAGAAATTACCAACCCTTCCCCTACTGGAAAATGGGGGTAAGCGAAGCTTGTCTTGCGTGCCCCTGATCTTCGTCCCGGTTAAGTAACCTACAGCTAACGGTGCCGGATTGCTTCGGCCTCCCGCTCCCTCAGCTCGGCATCTTCTCGTTGCTGTCGTATTGCCTGGGCCCGGGCGGCCCGAACAACTGCATCGGCGCGCCGACGGCGAGCCCTTTCACGGGCGAGTTCTTGCTGCCGCTCGTCGAACGCTGCCCATTCCTCGGGGGAACGCGCAACGAGTGGCCGTCCCATCGGCTTTCTGAGACTGAGATGAACGGAAACGAAGCCGAGGCAGCGCGCGCGAAGCCTTTTCCTGCCCTTTCCCTCGCCGGGCTAAAGCGAAACGACTCTGATTGGTTGCGCGCATGGCATGAGCGCACACCTACGCAGCTGGAATCCTTGCTAGTGACTCACGCTCGTGCGCCTGCGCGGCTGTCAATTCACAAAAGCGCCCTTTCCCGCGGCTACCTTGCTCTGGGAGCATCTGGGTTTTGGCGCTGCCGTATCGCCGCCGAAACTTTTGAGCCAATACAAGCTTCGCTTGAAAAAAAACTACTGGCAGAGCTAGTGCGAACCAAACGTATCACCAAATCTCGATTCTTGCTCCGTGATCTCGACGCAAGAAATCAAATGTTGGATCGCGACTGAGCAAACCGACTGGCTTCACGGAACGTACGCTTGCCAAGGCTGATTGCGAGACGTAATGCTCTCTCCTTTTTTCCTTCCTCCACGCACCCTGATCTCCACTAACTATGGTCCCCACTTTTACGAAATCGTGGCGTACTGGTACACGATAATGAAGGGAAGCGCGCCTCGCGCAACAACTAAGGCTTCCAACTATCCGAGTTGCCATAAGACCGCACCGGTTTCCTAACAAAAGCGGCAGAACCAAACTCGGTTTGATATCTTTCCCCTTGCGTATGACCACAAGAGACACACTGCGGATTTCAGTGACGAACACGTCCCTCAGCCACCATGGTGAACCTTGCCGAGAAAGCGGAGTTTTCAATTCAGCATTCAAGCGCATTCAAGCGCGTTCACTCAAAATACACAACGTGCTCGACATTGCTGAAACGTGAGATGGTGCAGCAGCGCGATGAGAGACGCGCAGCAATTTTCGTAGACGAACGCGTCTGGTCACTTCTCCCTTCGTCGTCAGCTAGAAAGTGCACGCGATTACTTTTATTACGCGAATCAATCGTCATTATCTTCCTTAAATAACTAGCATCATACGCTTTGCGGGCCAGCGTCTCAGGCACTGGCACGAACGAGTTTATTCCGCCTTTACAGCTGTTGGTGAACCAGGTTCGAAATCGAACATCGAACTTTTCTATATTTATTTATTCACCTATTTATTATTTAGTTATTTCCAGAGGCAACTAGTGACATATATAGTGTCCCAGGTCGGCCATAAATGGCCAGAAGCATACAAACCGCTGAGCGGGAAGAGCCAGCCAAAGAAAGTTAAAAGAATTCCGCAACTTGACTCCATCGGTAAGCCACTACCGAGTTCCAACCTTAGTTTGAGATTTATAGCTGGGTCATCTCTCGAATTGCTGTTGGACTGCAGGCATCCGTAAGTGACCAATAACGTGCACGTCGCAATACTGCCCAAACCTCCCAACCCTACCTTGCCGACGAATCCGTTCTGTCTCGGCGGGCTCACGCTTTGAGGGGGTACTCAATGCTTAAAGCTTTCTACTCCCAGAAACACTTTTCCGCAGATTCTGTGGACTGCTGCTGGTGGTGCCGATGATTAAAAAGGATCTTTTTCTGCACTGTGTAGCGAAGGCATCATATACGCTGGGTATTATTGCCCTTGCATTCGTTTTTCATTGTTGCTGCATTGCAAAAAAGTTTCGCGGGATTATGATTTCTCTCTTTGACACCAGGCACGATGGGACGAAAGAGCGTTGCACTTTTAATCACACAAACAAACACAAAAAAGAGTAGCAGTTACTATTCCTTCGCTTCCTAAGGGGTGATTAAGGTGAGATATTTTAAAGCACCTATTAGTTTTCGTTTTCTGGCTATCACTACGTGATCCCGCGCTCACATTTATGGTCCCAAACTATGGCTTTCTCCTAGCCAGTCTTCTTCAGCGTTTCTCGCTTACTGAAGAATATGGGCGCTTGAATGATTATCAGCATTGCGAAAAACGGTATCATTACAGGCATGAACTGTGCGCTTCCAACTCGAAATGTTCTTTCCACCTCGTCGGGGCTCGATTAATCGGGCTGCACCCGCACTTCTTTGATTAACGAGCTATGGCACTGCTTGCGACCGCAACGAGACTGCATCAATCGCGAAAGAATAGCGTCCGCACGCGGGGCATCAGATCCAAGGCACGGGTGCGATAGAGGCGTCCCAAATATCGCCTTTATTCCTCGTTCTTTTTTCTTGTTTTTTTTACGGCCGTCTTAAGACACCAAAGCGCACGCGCGTACGAATGAGGTGCAATTCGCCGAGCAGCGTTTTATCAGGCTAACCATTCATCAAATGTGTGCCTCTGCTGATGAAGAAAAGGAAAATGAGAAAAGAAACAGGAACACTTTGCGTACGTCTCTCTCTTTCCGCCCTACGAGAGTGAGTAGCTTCAGCAAGTTACGCGAGGCGTTTGAATATAGCAGGTAAAACTGGCTTGCGGCCTTATCGCCATTGATAAAGAGGAGCGGCGAAATGCGAAGGTATCGTAATCGAGCGTTCGTGAGATGCGATTATTTTTTTACGATAGTCGGCCAACGTTACGAGGCCTCGGGGACCTGCGGTGTGCGCGAAGCTTAGGAATCGACGCCGTATACGTCGAGGCGAAAGCAGGCCGGCTCGTTTTAAATGTTTGTACAAACGGTCCCCAGGGCTCACTTCGCTGCTGGAGGGATCTATTGGTGCCGTCGTTCGCTCACTCCTTCTCAAAAAGGTGATTCTGCGGTGGCTTCGAGTTGAAATCTTGTTTCTCTCTCGAGCGAAGAACCGCGTTGAGGCGTGTGTTCTTGTTTTTTCAAGTTGCTTAGGCGGTTTTCGGAGCCCCGACTCGTTTATTATTGGCTCTGGAAAAAGCGCCCATTTATTGGCGCAAAATAACAAGTGTAGGCTCAGCTGTTCGCTTTTCTTGATCTGATTGTTATAGGCGGCTGCCGACGCCGTGTTAACGAAAGGCAGGAAAGCATGTGTGCTGTTCTGTCTCGACAATTACATCAAGAACGCCCGAGTGCGGTGGCCATGCCGTCGCGATACTTAGCTCGAGATCACTGGTTCGATCCCGGGTATGGCGGCTGCATCCCGCTGTATAGGTGGAACGAAAATACGTTCTCGTGCCGTCTGTTGGGAGCCCGCTATTGAACTCCAGGTGGTCACCATTATTTCGGAAGCCCTCACAACAGCGTGACTCATGATTAGATGATGGTTTGGCGCGCAAAACCCTAGGAATGATTCGGAACGCCTGTCCTTGCAGCTAAGAGCTTTCGAGATTGGAATCCCCCCCCCCCCAAAAAAAAAAAGAAATAAAAATAAAATTTAAAAATCTAAGTAAACAAATAGAAAGCCAACTTGTGGCGGTCCTGTTGCGAAAATAAACATGTCTTGTATTTTCAGGTACGACCGAGACACACTGACAAGCAAGAAGTCGCAACCGAGCATGCTAAAGCGCTCACTTCCAGACACTCGTATCGCGCCTGACGCTTCAGCCCTTAACGCTTGTCTGTTGAATGAAATATTGTGGTTGCATGAGATTAATCACTTCCTTGTGTCGAATAGGAGGCATTGCGAATGCGATTTTATTATTCGCTGGTCGTAGGGCATTCTGGAGCGTGTTCGTTGATAGAGCTTTCGTTCACGATTTGCCGACTGAAAAAAAAAAGAGTTCTAGCAAGATGCAAGATGCAACACCGGCAAGATGCGACTAGGTACTTGGCGCGCCAGTCCGAATCACTACTTTAACCATCAAGCTAAATCTTCTAAATCAACTGAGTTTTAGAAGCCTGGAAACAGGAACATTTATCAATGGCAAGATAATCTGTTCAGATAATCAGTATAATGCTTCTGTTGATCATTACTGTGATTGTCATCGCCCTCATATAGGTCCGAGAAGACTAGTTGCGATGAGCGTGGTTGTGGACAAGAAAAATAAAGAGGCGGAGTGAACACTTTAATGAAGCAGTTAATTTCTCCTGATGAGTGCTGCCAACTACGGCGCAAGGAGAGGGTAAAATGGTAAAAAGAGAACAGATGAAGAAGCCAAGAAGAGAGAGAGACAGAGAATACAAAGAAAGGCAGGGAGGTTAAGCAGAGGTAGTTCCGGTTGGCTACCCTGCACGGGGGTAAGGGTGAAGGGGAATCAAAAGAGAAAGAGAGTGGAAGTGGGAGATAGAGAGAAATAGAGACGAGCACGAACCAACCGCGTACACTGCAGAGTGGTAGGGGCGGCGTTCTTAAAGTCTATCGAGAAGCCCCGTAGACCGCATAAACCTTAATAACGCGAGAAAGGCCTTCAACGCGGATGTTCTTCTGGAGCACTGACCTAAAGTTTTGAGTTCCGATAGTGGACGATTGTCCAACTGGTCCAGTACTCTGCACATCACTTGCCTCTGGGCGCGATATCGCGGGCAGACAATGATAATATGTGCGAGCGTCCCATCGCTGTTGCATGTGTCGCACGTGGGGCTCTGTTCGCGAAAGCGAAATGAAGACTCGTTGACCAATTTCATGCGCAGATCGAAGAAATATTCTCTAGTAGTACTTGATGTTGCGCTAGTTGGTTCATGTCGAACATTAACGAATTTAGCGAAATAAACATGTCCTTCCCTCTCTGTGATCGTGTTTGTGGCGCTAAATTTATTGATAAAGCGACGAAGCGTGACGAAGAAATGGTATAATGAGCGAAGTAGTTGGTGAAGGTCGCGCACCATTCACAGCTTCCTCGGCAAACTCGTACGCAGAACACGGTACGCGCGAATGCTGACACGCATTGCAGAAATGCGAGACTATCCATAATGTGTATGCAAGCAGAAGTACCGACAAACAGATCTGTGCGGAGAAAATGTTCAGTATCGAACGAGAATGCATTCCAGCTTGCCGATGAGCAGTGTCATAGAAAAAAAAAGGGTAAAACAGGCATCAGCGTGAAGGTCTCGCTATAGCGAAGTGTTCACGGCTAGGTTCCAGTTGGAATCAGCTTCCTCGTGGCCGTTCTTCACACTCACTTTAAGAATGGCGGGAAACAAACAAACGGCGGGGATGCAGCAGAAATCGAACGGTTCCTATAGGCCGTCTTTGCAGGCACCCGCGGCTTGCGCAGGCAAAGTCCGTAGTACAACTGCTGCTCGACCAGCTTCGCCACCGATTTCAAATGCAATGACAACAAAGAAGCGCGGTAGGACCGCAGCTGCGAAATCTGTACCCTTCGATTGCTGTTTCGCCGCCTTGATCTCCTTGCATCGAATGAGCCCGTGCCACCGTGTTCCAATCGCCATTCCCTCATACTTATTCACCTTCTATAGCAGTGGTCTGCTGGGGAATGCGGTGGTCTGTTGTCTCACACACCGCCTCCTGCTACCGGGCGGGTTCTCACAGACTGCGCATATCTTTGACTTCGAAAACATAGCGCCAATTCCGCCTACTGCAGCCACTGGTGCGAGGTGCGCCTCTTCGATAAGCCGGCACAGGTGGTCAGCGAGCGCACAGGGGCCATTGAAAACACGCCTGGCCGAGCTTTTCCTGCGTTATTCATGAGCCTCTCGCTGGTCGTGTGTCGTTCTCCGACGCGTTCCTTTTTTTTTTCTTTTGTTCCTACATTGTTATTTCGGGCAAGGAGATACCGAAAGCAGTCGCCGGGCTTCAGCCTAGTTTTCGTGGCTGCATTATGTATTTGTAAAATTCATATCGCTCGGACATTTAGTGTGTGGGAGGCCGATCGTTTGCGGCGCAACAGACGAAGTTTTTCTTTCCTTGTCAACCAACAAGTACTGTAGCGTGAATAATGTGGGGATGCAAGGGCTCGGTGTGTTTTGTTTTAAAAGCCAGAAGAATTCTAACGACCATAAGCTGAGTAATCTGAACTTGCACGTGATTGTGCTACGACCGTTTGATTCTGCTCCTGAAACTCAACTGTCATGTCTTGGTTCAAGTACTGTTCTGGGCTGCGGCGCGTGTTTCTTTCCTTGTTCTTTTTTTTTTTGCCATGCAAAATTTTTCTTAGCCGTACCCTTTATTTTCAAAACATCTCTAGCGTATGTGCGTGTGCTCGTCCTACGTGTGGGCGTCGTAAAGGATATTTATTTTTCCTTGGCGCTCTTCCTTTTGTATTATGCGTCCAACCGAGTGAACTTCTGCAGCAGTCCTGCGCAGACGAAGTACTGCGCGAGCAAGTGGTAAAGTTATAAAAAATAATGAAGAACTAGAATAATCGTTACAAAATACATTCTTTCTCCTTCTAGAGGACTGAAAATTATGACTGGTACGAAGGTACTTATGATTGTCAGTAACAGCAGTGGCTTCTGGAGCTCCGGTGTAGGTTAACAAAAAGAAATTTCATTTTTTTTTCTTCCCGTTAACCTCCTGCCATTCTCTGCTCTTACGTTTCTTTTTTAATCAATCAATACTTTTAATCAACGCTGTATTTACCGTTCGCACAGGGATCTGGTTACTCTTCAATCGGCACGTAACGAAATGGTTACCCGGCCAATTACAGACTGAAGAAATCAGTCAATCAAGTTTCTGATTAGCGAAGACATGCCGTTCCCAGGACGATAAACAACTTCGTGCTCGGAGCGAGGCTTTTCAGATCTTCCAAACAATGGGCGCATTGCACAGAACAAAGCCAACAAATATTCTATGTAAGCGCCACTTTTACATATAGAACCAGTAGTTTCCTGCTGCCTGATTTAGCAGTCAGGGTTCGTATTCGCCGTAACGCCCTTGCGCTACTACTTTTCGTAAGACGAAATTCCAATCGAGCGCGATGCTGGACCTATTATGCGCGGAGGTGGTCGGCTAATAGCCAACAGCGCCGACCAACACGAAGCTTGGTGAATACGGCTACTTATTTGCGCGCATTAAGAATTGATATTCATTGGAGATGGTCTATCGAGCCTTGGTTATCTCTTCGGTTTGCAGGGAATCTGAAAGGTTACCTATCGTGGTGCCTCGCTTCCAGGAGACAGCTTGAGAGTGTGTCAGGCTCAGAAAAAAAAAAAGTAATTACGACTCTAGCCAAAAATAATTGTTTGCCGGGTACTTTCTGTTCCCTGCCTTCTTTGTTTTTCTTTAATTAAGTACGCGCTTGTTAAATTTGATGCGCGCGTCACCGAACGGGAGCTGCTGTCGAAACCCAGTGGAGGAAATGAGTTTCCGGAAGAGAGACACTGTCGACAGCGCATTGGGAATTCAGGCTCCACGGAAACGAGAAAGATCTCGCCCATTTCCGCCGTTAGCGCAACGAACCATTTTGTATTCTGGGACCGAGCTTCTGCAGAGCTTCTGCAGACCGCGCGAGGTGTTTATTTCATCCCCAGGAAGGCATTCTGAGGCTGTAGCTTAAATTTTGTGTGCATTTACGTGCGGCTGTCGCGGCACTGGAAAGGATAAAGTGCCGAGATGCTGGCCGGACGCCGTTCCACTGTTGAAACTGGCTAGTCAGCGAGAGATGAAGACGTAAGGCTAGAAGACACTGACAAATTATGCAATAAAGTGCGACGCGGAGACATCATATTCTCTACAAGTAAACGTTTGGTGCGTCGGTGTCGCTGATAGTTAAGCGCAAGCCACCAGTTTAGATATAGTAGTACCTATACGGCTTCCAAAAAGAAACAGTTTTTTTTTTTGTGTTATATTGAACAGGCCAGAAGAATTTTGTGATACAAACAGCCTAATTCGTCGAGTTCAGGTGGACCGTGTTAAGAGGCGGGTGCGACTTTCATGAGAAATGGTAGGGGTATGTTAGCTAACTTAAAACGTTCGACTGCAGTACTCACTCAATAGGGCACATTTACAGGGCATAGAAGCTGACTAAACAGAAGAAAACAATGATGGAAACAACAATTTGACATTAGAAGTGCTGTTAAAGCATCTAAACAAAAGCGCCAGTGCACCTTATCAGCGAATAAAATGTAACAAGAACTTCAAACTTCTTGCGGCAGTAACTTTCGTTGACGAGCACGCGGATCATCTCGACTGCGCAACAAAAACAACAACAAAAAAGGAAATTAGAGGCATTTCATATCGTAAACAAGGGTGATGCATGTGTCAGTCAGCCCTCCAATACACTGTTAAATAAAGAATTAGCCTTCTTGGGTAATCACGCGGCACGATGCCCGTCGAAATTAATTAATAATTTTGCAACTTCGGCCTTTTTAAGTATCGATGGTATTTCTTTCCCGTTTAGATTTTCCTTGTGGTTTTCAGTTCCACCACAAGGGTGATCATGTGACGGTGAAATGCTTGCGTCAATTTATTATTTTCGCCAAATAAAATAGCTGTCAGTCGTACTTGTCTCACCGGTTCCATCTTTGTCGGCTGCGGTGAATGTACTGTTTTTCCAAGAACATGCTTACCACGCAAGGCACTCACACGCCACGCATTTTTTTTTTCAAGCAATCTTTCACGGCGATCGTCCACTTCACGTCGGAGTGTGCTTTCCTCAAGGATCAAGGTCGACGTTGCTTTTGAGTCTGCTTCAAGGAAAACAATTGGAGTCACGTGGAAATAGATTTCTATATTGACTTCGTTTGCATGAACCGAAGAGAATTTGCACCTGCTTAACGTCATTGCGGTTGGAGTCAAGCTTAGTTGATATATCTTACGCTTGCTGTTTGCGCTGTGTTCGTCACCTTGTTTTGATCCACTTGTCGCCATTTATTCACTTTTCTCGGTAGTCGAATAGCCGAAGCCGCGGTCATTTTAGCAAATTTTTACTCGTCATATACTTTCGGTCACCTAGTGTCGCTTTGATTCTGTCAAAATTAAAGGTGTGCGTTGATGCGCAATGTACAGTAGACAGCCTCACGAATTGACTATAAGATAGTCTCTCACTGCCCTTGCGGTAGTCTCTCACTACCCTTGAGGTGATAGGAAGACTAGCTGTATAAATGCATCCACACGAAAAATTCGCAATACATATGAGAGTGTCTTAGGTTTTGCACATGATTCGGGATGCAAACCACCAGGCGTACGACAGCGTGCAAGAAGATATACGTAAAAAAGAAAGGAAGAAAGAAAACGCAAACCGAGCAAAGGAGAACGCTAGCAGGGCACGGTCTTTCGGTACCGAAGGACGCTTGGATGTACTATTTTGTAAAGCTCCTTATTACCTGCGCCTAAATGTGTTCTTTTACAGCGAAGCTGTTTATGCGGACCCTGTGCCGTCGTTGTCGGACTTCGCTAAAAAGGGGCCACGGGACCTAGCGGGAGAGGAAAAGAAGAGCTCAACGGGGGAAAAAGGGGTTTCAGTGACCCGCTTTCCCCCTGTTAGAATGCTATCTTATACGCCAATCTTATACGGTTGTCACACGGTTCATTTTCGGCGATCGAGCCACATTGGCATCGAATTTATTGACGATTGATTCCAGCCTGCTGCGAAAGGAACAAATGTTATGCTGGCTGTTTGCGGCCAACGAACAGTGCCCAGCGATTGAAACGCGACACTAGTATAGTGCGTGGCAGCCGGCATTTCTTGCGCCAGCAAGAAGCGCCGGCAGCCACGTCATCGTCAAACCAATCCGACCAATCATCAAAACGATTCCAATGCCCGCATCTCCAGTGGTGAGCCTTGCGCCCAATATACGGCGCTTTGTATTAGTGGTTCCACACAGTCCATCCCAGCTACTACTGTGGAAACACCACGAGTAGGGCGTACTCCTGAGGACGAATCTGCCTACCGCGAGCGCCAGCGAGATTTGGCTCTTGAATGGTCTTGTCGTCGTAGGGCCGACCCCGAGCTGCGAGGCAGAGATGCCGGGTTTCAACGGCAGCGCCGGGAGTCTGATTCCCAAGTGCGCGCCCGAGACGCGGAAACACATCGGTGGCGTCGGAATGAAGAATCGGGGCTCCGCGAACGAGAAGCTCTAGAACGGCGTCAACGTAGAGAAGCGACCATCCTGAACGGTGAGCCACTGCTCGCTTCAAGCGGGAATTCCTGGATAGAGATTTTGGTCACAGTTTCAAGGTCTGCGATGGTCTGAACCGCAAAACAAAACAAAAACAAAGCACTCCTAAAGCATGCTCACCACGCAAGGAACGCAAAAGCGAAAATCAGGTGAAAGAATGGTGAAACAAAAAATCTACAATATAGGGTGCTTGCAAAATTTGACTTTCATGGTGTAACACTCGGTGTAAAAAACACAGCTTAGCTTTTTGACCATCTTCACGGACTGGAAGGGGCAGTGATCTTCTTTTCGCGTAACCTTCTTTTTGTTCATGAGCTCTGTATGTGAGAACGTTACAAAAATATGACTTCTCGTCCTGTTTTTTTTTTTTTTCTGTGCCCTATTTCAGTGCCCCGATCTTACGGCGGCAGACACTACGGTTGTTGGTGTTTTGTTCTACTCGAGGAAACAAATAATAATTACAAAAAAATTTTTGCTGCTTGACAACGTGGTACCATCGCTGGCCCGCTTGGACAAAAGGCTGTTTATAAATAAAGTTGATCCGCCTTTCTCCCTTCATCCCCTCCCCTCCCGTTCAAAAGAATGTTCAGTCATCAAGCTTCACCTAATAACTGTGGAGAGCCTTCCGTACTGGTGAAGGATATGAGGGATCTCTCGCTGTGAAATCTGAAGCACAATTCCAGGAGATGTTCAATGTACGAAAGGATCGAGGTGCGTTTCAACAAAGAGCAGTCTGCACTTGTCACGATAAGGTGTAAGTTTCGGTATGTAAACTCCACACAGCGTCGCTTGTACGCCCATCCAGTATCTTTCTATCTACTCCATTCTCTCAGTGGGATAGAAATGCACGCCTCATCATCGGTCTCGTTCTTCGACTGAGCCGCGCACTCTCTCACAGTGGGACCCCTAAGGCGGCTCTGGACCTCTACGAGCGGGCGTCTGTCGTCACGACTAGCAAAGCCCTGACTGCTTCTCGGTCAGTACGCGCCCAGAAGGTTGGTCGGTGAAGATGCGTCGTGGCTCTAGTTATGCGCTTCAATTGGCGCTTTGTGTTGCCCAGCCAACCGTGAGCGGCAGATTCCTGGCTCTTGCGCGATTTCTGGCCGGTCCGGTCGCTTTGCCGACAATAAAGCGAACAGCGCTCAGGGCAGACCTAAAAAAGGTTGTGTGCCCGTTGCCATATCGAACTCTCAGACTCTTTAAGAGTGGGGGCACTTTCATGGGTCTGCTCTCACTGACAATTAACGGCTCCAACTTGCCGAACTCATCCTCGTCACTTAAAAGGCGCTGCACAAGACATGCGCTTGTTATGCAATTTCTCTCTCTTTCTCTCTGCGACGGTTATCGCGTGGTAATTAACTGCCGGCG
Organism: Dermacentor andersoni; assembly: GCF_023375885.2. Lineage (NCBI taxonomy): Eukaryota > Metazoa > Arthropoda > Arachnida > Ixodida > Ixodidae > Dermacentor > Dermacentor andersoni. The sequence continues at coordinate 92,899,066 of NC_092817.1, read as the reverse complement.
GGCCGCGTTCACAGGGATCCTGGATCGGTTTTTTTTGATCGCGTGATGCTGCCGGGCTTGCTAACGCCGAAGGAGTGTAGAACAAGAAATAATTTCCATTCACAGCCAGTCTTCACTTCGTCAACAGTTATTTGTCTGTGCAATTATTTAATCGGCGGCGATAGTCGTCCGCAATGTGGGACCTGCATATGGTATGTTTAGATAAGGAAAAGTGCGCGACGTTCGACCTTTCCACAAGTACGCCGTAGGCATTCCGTGCAGATCTTACGGAATCAACAATGCTTTAGTCACCGTTCTGCATAATTAACGCAGTAGTTGCACGCAAATCATGTGAAACTGCAGAACACCATGATGAACATTTCAGTAGAGTGGCGATAATAAATTACGCGAATAAGCGGTGCTCCGATATAGGCCTAGTCACCATTTGCGGCGATGCACCTGCGAACGCTCAACCTGTCCGTCCCGACCACGGGTCGAGCTAGTTTAGCGCTAATGGCACTTCGTGCCAAGCCAAAACACTCACACTGGAGCACTTACAGTTGTCAATTCTTTCGGTTATTACATGATAGGAATTCAGGCCGATTTCGCGTAAATGTGAAGGCAATGCGCTAGCATAACGTCACACCTCTTTTGAGGTCCCAGATCCATAATTTATACTGCGTTCACCACATTGCGAAGGGTCGCTGAGGAGCTCACTCGACACATATCCTCCCTCTTCGAGAAACGAGAGCAAACCACCTTAGAAGTATGATATATATATATATATATATATATATATACATCATACTTCTAAGGTCCTTCGTACTCTACCACGTGACCAGCGCCCCCCCCCCCCTACTCCACCCCTATTTCACTTACATACACTATTTTCCACTTTAACACTCCTCATGTTAACGCATTAAAACAGACCAAGATCGCGTGCGTGAAGCAAGAAAAATGAAAAGTCGAAAGTAACACCAGACTTCCTTGTATTTATTTTTTTAATTAAATATTGTCGAATTTCGTCTACGAAAATGGTAATGGTATGGTATGAAGAACTTTATTTAGGTCCTGATGGATCAGTCGGCGACTGATGCGGGCCGCTCCCACGTCGGTACAGAGAGGCCGAACCCCTCTGCCGTCACACGGGCCCTCTGACAGCTACATTTTTCTTTGTATAGATACAGAAATGTTCATTGGTTGAACAATTAAAAAAAAACTATGGTCGAGCAGTTGGGCAAGAATTACTTTTCTGAAAAAGTGATCACAACCTCTCCACCATTTAAGTTTGGCTAAAAAATGTCTGGTTTATCATATTATCTTCCCGTTGTTAAGAAAAGAAGGCTCGTTGTATGCGCAAATAACAGAGCAAATTAAAGAGCTGCAAGAATGGTCCTTTCGTAGCATCTGTTGTACTTCGATATTTCACTTAGCACCGAGGAGTGTTCCCCGTAAAGCTTTTCCTAGTGTGTACTACTCTTCCTGCATAGGATATCAGACAGTACACGAAGGTGCAGCAAAGTAGCGATTTTTACCGAAACCATGTTTTACACAGAACCACCTATATCTCGGAAACAAGTTTGGTGGGCTGTGTTTTGTGTAATGAAGCTATCCCCGAAAGGACAGGAATGTTCTCGGCAACTTAAGAGGTATTGGTAGCCTCTGGCAAAGCTTTTCTTAAACTGCTTCTGTAAAATCTAAATTTATCCCATCGTACAGGGTTCTCTGGCTGACAGGTGAGTAAATTGCGGCGCGGAGCCAGATCTGTAGCCGTTCGCACGATCGAAGCAGACAGTTGTAATTTCTCTGGATAAAGCAGTATTTTCACATGGAAGAGCATTATAATTTTTTTCAGCCACGCATCTTGTTCCGGACAGTTTTTCTGTTTCAATAAGCAAAGTAAGCGTAGGATTAAAGAAAAGAAGAAAACGTCCTTGCCTCGCGAAAGGCCTCCTTGATAAAATTGCATGTCTGCAGATATATTTTGAGTTATTGCGCACCTACAGTATTCAGTAATAAAAACTGAATACTAGGCACTGAAACTAGGCATTTGTCTTGAAAGCATCTACTTGATTTTCGAAAAATTTGGCCGATGATCTCATAGAAAGAAGATATCCAGACGTCTTCGTTTCTACGTGCCATATTTGTACAGTTTACGTATTTCTACCGTAGCGCAACTGATTTTCTTCTCTTTCTTCGCGTCAGTCTTCGTGCTTGGGGGTTAGTATGTAATGTGGCCTAAGACAGCGGAACCAACTGTTCGAGAAAAGTGAAGGCGTTGTCTGACCTCATTCAGTACACAAAAGGAGTACTGCCGTGACTGCATATGACAGGACTGTCAACGCTATGGAAAAAGAAGGAAAGAAGGCACCCAACTGCACTTTAAGTTCGCGCAGTTCGATGGGGAACTACAAGCCGTATTGGATTACAATCAAGGAGGCCCGAATGTGCCATCTAGTAATTCTTTTTCAGCAGAGCAGTCGTCGTAAAGAGAAAGCACAGTAATCGGCTGTGACAACTCTGGGAACCGTCCTCGTCTCATTCTTTTGTTTTTGACAAAAAAGATTAAGAAAAGAAATAGAAAATGATATATTGAACGAAGGGAAGAGGGAAATCTGTGAAAGTGTGTTTACTTTCTGCACCATTGCCTCTTGAGGGCCGAAGTCCCTGCCACCTGATGCATTTTTTCTGTCATTGCCATGCGACGTTTATTATTATTATTTTTTTTGGAGCTGTATGCACTTGCGTCGCGCGAGATTAACGCGACCGTATATTTTTCTTCACATGGAGGCGTGAAGGACTAAAAGTGAAAGCGCGACTCTATAGCTACATCTTCCAGGAGAGCTATTGCCCTTGGCGCGAGACGCCAAGTTGAAAATTGGGTTTCAGACTTGTCTTACTTTTAAAACGCCGCCCTACAGGTGGTGAACTTACAAGTCCTTGGCAAGCGATCTGCTGTTTTACTGCAAAAGTTCAGGGATGCAAAAAAAAAAGGAATGAGCAATCAGGAGACGGCTGTTGAAAAGTATTTTTGGTAGCGGGCTGGTGGCACTACTAAATTCGAGCAGGTGCCATGAAAAGTAATGTTTCGTGTACGTAAGATATTCATAAGCGCTTACTTACTCGTTTATTCTTCCAGTTGCAATTATCATATGTTTTACAGCCTCCGTCACCTTAAAGCTTGCTATCAACGTCGATCGTACGACTGGATAGCCAGCGGCAACGAGAAATGATACTGTCAACGAGAAGAGAAAATGCTAAAACCAACTAGTTCATCAGCACGGCTTCTTCGATGAATAGCGTAGAATAACACTGTGGTCACTAATTAACACCGTCAAGTTCTCTGTGCGTTGTCTCTCAACGACTATAAACGGCACGGCAAATGTGCCTTATTGAGTGCCATAGTTCAATGCATAGAACATAGAACGTCCAACGAACGTTCCAACGTTGATGTCCATAGAAAATCAACGTCCAAGCATAGAACAATCCTCTTCAAATTTTGTAAACCGTTCCGCCTGTACAATAAGCGTGATTTGGCCTTTTTGATCGGTGCTTATTCAACGCAAGACTCTGCGCCACATGCAGTTGCGTAATAAATAACGCACAAACTGTCCTCGCTCATGACTCAGAAGCGTCATTGTCTTAACCTGCTTTTATTGAATAAAATTAGCAGAAATCTGAACAAAACGTCATTTGCTGGATACATTGTTTGATGCAGGCTATAAATTGGGAACTTAAGTTATTGTGATTTTGCACAGTACCGTATACCACAGTTCGCCCAACTGCAATACAGTAATAATTATTTGAAGCAGAACAAAAAATTACCTTACTACGCTGCTGTCAAGGCACTTAAACTAAGCCCACACCCCACGTAGACAAAGATACCCTCACCAATTAACTCTGTCTGCGATACGTACATAAAGGTTTCTCCGTATCTGTACAATCCATTCGTAAACTGTGCATATTGAGAAAGACGTCGTCACTAATTCTTATAAAGGAGCACTGTTTCTGTTGGTATACCCGGCAGATCACTTTTGACAACGCTAATGCTAGAATCGCGGTGATGGCGGCAACGTGAAATGTTTATCTGAGCTGTCTGAGCAGTGCGCATCGTACTTTGAACGAGTGTACAAAGGAAAAAAAATGGCTGTGGCTTAGCTAAGGTTAAGCCCAGGATGCGAAGCATACTAGCCTTTATTTTAGTTGTTGAACCACTGTTTAGCCTGGTGAACTGCTGTTGCTTGGCTATATTTGGTTCGGCTAGACGAAGAAACAACTCATGCAGGCGAGCGCACGAGCTGAGACCCGGCTATGAGACGCGGCCGCAAGCGAGCGCACGAGTTGAGCCTCCGCTTTTGCAGCTGTTATGACGTCATATGGTAGCTACGCGGCCGCGCGCGGCGCAGCAAGGAAGAGCGTGGTTGTGCGGCTAGTATGCTTCGCATAAAAACCGAGGACACCTACGCACTTATGAGTTGTGTGAATGCGAAAGCATTAATGTTCAATCCAACGCCGCCGAGTGGTCCTTCTAGGTATGAACTCCTCGCGGGCAATTAAGCGAGCGCGTTGAGGCGCTTGGCGCGTTTCTATTTGTCATTGCCGAGGCGCAGTTAGTACGCAAGCGAGAGCTTCCGTGGACAAGGAACCCGCGGATAGCACAGGCTTCCGCGAGCGAGAGCGAGGGTGATTTGGCATCGCTGCGATGCCCTCTCCACCACGCAACACGTGACGCACTACTGCAGCAGCAGGTGCTTCCTTTCGCCCGCTCGGCTCCGTCGAGGCGCACTCGTACCCTGGCGTCGCAGCCAATGGGAACTCCGCCGTCGACCCGTGCTCGTGACGTGGCGTCGCAGCCCATGGGAATTTAGGTGCCGTTTCATTGCTATAGACGCGGGACGCTGGCCCTTTCGCTCAATGGGCCACTTGACGGATATACGTTGCATACTAAATCCTTGCGGTTATGCGTTTCGGAGGAAAAATATTTTTACCATTGTTGTGTTCGAATATTCGAAATATATAATGTGAATTGAAATTTCGATTCGAGAATTGACTGTTCGAAGTTGCCGAATATTCGTTTATGCAGAGGACCCAGTTCCTGAAGGAGCACATGGAGGAAGTCACATACGCTCAATAGGTACCAGCCGTTGAGTAAACATGTCTCGTCTGAGGCAGGTTATGAAATGTTCTTTTGGTTCAGACAAATAACCTTATTATTCTACCAATGTCATCGTGTTTCGATTCGTTCAAAACGCTTCGCGACGCTGTATTATGGTCCTTTGCTTTTTCAATCAGCACTATACCCTTTTACATGCATTTGGTACGTCCTATTGCCTTTTGTTTGTTAGTTTCGATGTCACCCAGATGTGATCGTACTTTATTACGATCCACATGTATAGAATAATGGGACCAAACGTTTTGTTACAGAGCAGGTTTCCCTAAAACGTACCTATTCACTTTTTTCGAAATGGGGTGGTCTTTTTTTCTCAAGAACGTTCGTATTCCTAATATGTTTAGAAAATGTTGCTGTTAGAACACCCCTATCAATTACTATTGTTCGGCCCGTGCTCTGTACAGATGACAGTAAAAGAAAACGAGGCGAAGAGGGAGGAAGTGTCAAGGCACCGCACCGCGTGCGACTCTCTCTTGCGACAACACTACCTAAGATAATTCATATTTATGTAAGAAACATTGATTTCTGTCTCGTCTGCCAGCAAGTATATTTATTCCACCTCCATCTGCACACGTGCCATTCGGACAAGTCGATCACACTATACCGCAACTTACCAAAGGGCAGGATAACGTTTACTGTGCTGAACCGGTTCGTGGACGGTTATAAATAGTTAAGTTATCCTAACCGGAACTGAAGCGAAAAGAACTCTGTGCGCGCTGAACCCGAACTCGGACCAAACCAGTATTTTTTCGATTCAACACCCCACTTTAACCTATCCTTAGGGACACTGGTCCCCATGGGATACTTCAATTCGTTGAGTCTTGCGACGTGCTTTATGTTTGTTGTGCATCTGTGACGTGCAGTGTGCATATCATTTAATGTTTCATCGTATACACCTGCAGTAGCATGCTAGGCATGCCACCGGGCAATCCTTTCCAGGATTCAATACAGAGCCCCCTCCTTCACCCCTTCCCTGTCTCTCTGCGTAGAAGTATTGACCTGTAGCTGTAGTCTGTTATCGTACACTTGTGCTCACGCATGCACCACGAAAAAATCGAACTAGGTCTATTAAAACTTCGCATGAGTTATAAGCTTGTTCACCGCAAGCGTACGATGAAATTTCCGTGTGTCCAGTGTTATGTGCAGCGCGCTGTCTGCCCTATCTCCAACAAAATATTTCGTTCCTGGACCCTCAGGAGACCTCAAAAATGCTGAAACGAAAAGACGGATGCCGCTACAGAGTGCGGCGCCTGACAAGTGTCGTGTATCGACAGAACGACCGAGACGCTCTGATTTACTTTTCGATTTTTTTTTGACCCGCCGTGGTTGCTCATTGGCTATGATGTTGGGCTGCTGAGCACGAGGTCGCGGGATCGAATCCCGGCCATGGCGGCCGGATTTCGATGGGGGCGAAATGCGAAAACACCCGTGTACTTAGATTTAGGTGCACGTTAAAGATCCCCAGGTGGTCAAAATTTCCGGAGTCCTCCACTACGGCGTGCCTCATAATCAGAAAGTGGTTTTGACACGTAAAACCCCATAATTATATATATACTTTTCGATTACTTAATTCTGCGGATTTCCGTTCTCTAACTCCATCTGAAATCGAGAGAAAGAAAAAAAAAGAAACTGTATTGGCATTCACACGAACTGGGGCTTTGCGAGACTCCGTTCCGCGATGTCGGCTCATCTTTCCCATGCGGCAACTAAAAAAATTCTAAGTTGAACATATTGGTGCTATTGATCTTCCCGATAGCACTCCGATACGTCTATGCGCCACAGAGCATATTCGCCTCCCTTATCTTGCCGTTACCTACATAAGTGTTGCACCCGTTCCACCTATAGCAGACGGTGACGAATGGTATCCCCTAATCCGGATGTTCTGCTCTCGCATAACGTCGCATTTCCTCACACTGTCATTTTCCTTACGGACAAGGCTTCGGCTTGTGAACTTTGAAATTTTTGCACAAGTTCTCCCGCGCGACATATCGCTTGCGCAAATCCCGCTGGCCTGAGACTACCACATTTTGGCTTTAACTTGTCCCAGCTCCTCGTGTGCACCTCTAGCCTCGGATCTCATCAGACATAAATGCTTTAATCAAAATGATTGCTCCCGACCTTTTCCCCTAGTGTGCTCATGAACTACGTTGCCTCCTCGGCTCGTACTGGGACATATTCGACCTTTGAGACGATTTTCAAGGACAAACATTTGTTGTCAAGCATCGAGTTAAGACCGGTGATGCGAGCCCGATCCATCGGCGGCCCTGCCGAATTTCCCCTACTGAGCGACATATCAAACACGAAGTTGACAAGTTGCTTTCTCCTAACGCAATTGAACCTTCTTACAGCCCATAGACATCCCCTGTTGTACTAGTTAAAAAGACGGACAGCAGGTGGCGATTTCGCGTGGATTACTGGTGCCTCAACAAATTCAGCTACCACGCAGTGACGATGCCCTGGATTGCCTCCACGGCGGACAATACTTCTCGTCCGTGGACCTTCGCTCCGGCTACTGTCAAATTGCCGTCGGTCACATGGACCGTGAACAGACGGCTTTTATTACTTCCGACGGCTTCTATCAGTTAAATGTGATACCTTCCGGTTTTTGTATGATGGACACCATCCTACACGGTTTCAAGTGGTCCATCTGCCTCTGCTACCAGGACGATGTGAGGCTGGACGATGCTATTTCTCCGACTTTTGCGACGCACCTCGAACGCCTATTGACGAACCTATCTGCTTTTTTGTCAGGCGGGAATACAAATAAATTCATTCAAATACCACTTTTGTCGTCGTGAAATTTCTGTACTCAGACATCTCGTCGATTCTTCTGGTGCACGCCCTGATCAAGACAAAATACGGCCCGTGAAAGACTTTCCCGTGCCAACATGCACCAAAGACGTTCTAAGATTCCTGGACCTCTGCTCCCACTTCTGTCGGTTTATCCGAAATATTGCGGAAGTTGTGCGCCCTCCTACTCACCCTTATACTCCCGTAACAATATTTATGTCTTTCAGTGGCTTCGATCCTAGCGCATTTTGTTGTCTGCGCATGCCCTTATCGAGAAGAGCCGTTATTAGGAATTGGTATTTATTTATTTATTTATTTATTTGGTACTCCTGATTAAACTGGTCGAAGCAGGACGCGCATTAGTAAGATCTTGATGTGGGCTAATTGGTTCATACTTAGAACTGAGGATAAACAGTGCGAAAAAGACGAGGACACAAGGAAACAATCGGAGCGCTTGTCTGTGGTTTTTGTTTCCTTGTGTCCTCGTCGTTCTCGCGCCGTTTAAGCTCAGTTCTCAGGACGCGCAGCACAAATAACAGAATCTGTGCATTATGGAGAAAACGCGGCTTAGTATTAAAAAAAAAAAACACACACATGAGCCTCTATTCATGCAGTTCGTGTACAGTGCATTAAGTGCACGTTTAGGAAACCGAGGTGGTCAAAATTAATCTGAATGCCCCCACTACTACGTGCCCCATACTTCCACGTGGTTTTGGCACGTAAAGCCTTAGAATATATGTATTTGTCTATTCAGTTGGATTATTACAATCGGATGCAGAACGCGGAAAGGAGGAAAACTGATAAATATTCGGTCTGGTTAAGTACGGTGTTGGAAATTGTCTCTGTTAATGTCGCGTAGTTCTTGCAGACAAAGGTAGAAGGCATAATGGCCTTTCAACAGACAGTTTACCGTTAAGAAGCAAAGCTCAAAATGTTTAAGCCTTGTTTCCTTCTTCTCGATTCAAGCAGTTCAATGTTGTTAAGCACCCGTGGTGACTGAGGGGTTACGGCGTTGAGCTGATAAGGACAAGGTCGTGGGATTAAATCTCGGACGTGGTATCAAATCACGACCGCATTCCGATGGGGGCGAAATGCAAAACTGCCAGTGTACCATGCATTCAGAGCACGTTAAAGAACCCAAATGAATCCAAATGCCCCACAAATATGGTCCAAATGAATCCGCAATGCCCCACAACGGCGTGCCTCAAGATCAGATCGTTGTGTTGGCACGCAAAACTCCAGAATTTTTTCTTTAGTTCCGTGCCGTTATCAATCATGAGCTCAGTAGGAGAACATCAATCATTTGAACGCTTCGGTCCACGCGCCAGAATTTCGAATAACTTTTGCAACACTTTCGCAGCTTCGCCCGAAAGGGCGAAGTATTGCATGCGCTAGCAATGCAACACTTCAGCATTGCGTTGAAGCTCCTCAGACGGTGTCCTAAAAATACCCGGGGGCTACATGCTGGCGCCACACAGCGCGCAAGCCAACTTCTGAGCAGCAGACAAAGCACCTTGACAGCTGCCGGGCGTCTCACAAATTATGGGAAAAACCACCCCATGCGTTGCACGCATCGCATCTCTATCTAAGAACGGAGGGAAACCATCTTAGCTTGTAGCTTGAAACGTACTGTCTGTTCCACTCAAGCAAGGGCGTGTGCATACCAGTGTGGTACCCTGCACACAACTGCACTGCAGGCACGCCAGTTTGTGAGCTTGATGCACGAGCCACTCTTACACCGTCGATACCAGGACGGCATGTGGTGGGGGCGACGATGACAACTACGGTAAGGCCGACTGCACTAACGCAGCCCGAGCGTCCATATAATTGCTATCGCAATATGCAATATCGCAATATCGCAACACAAAACGTCTTGGTGGCGTGAGGAGTCGAATTTCTTTTTGTTGGTTACGGTTCTTTCTATTAATAAAATTAGAAAATTATGCTTTGAGATATGCGCCAAAGGAGAGATAGCTTTATTCTGTTCTATGAGTATCGATGCTTCTTGCATTTTCTGATGCATTTATTGTTTGAGACAGGTGTATAGGCTTGAGGAGCAACGATGGTTTGGCAAGAAAGGGCACCGGCCCGTCGCATCCAACATGCATGAATGGAAGCCGGTAATCAGTGATTGGGGTGGCATGCGACGATAAGCGTGCCTACGGGTCAATAAATGTCCTTGTCAGCGACGATATATGTGCTGAGGACGATGATGTGGCGTTGAAGAACTAAGAAAAAAGTTAGTGACATTCCACCATGTTTCACTTCGTGAACGTGGCTTAGGCGCAAGCGTATGGGTGCTATTCCCTTTTTGTGCATTGCGCGTAGAAGGTTTTCAGAATGCTTTTATTGCGTTAAGTGTAACGACTTCTTCAAGGCTTATTCTTTATTTTTTCTGTTTTATGTCCGTTTTTCGATTTTTAAGCGAAGCTGTATTAGGCTACCCGATTCGTCCGTCCATCCGTCTGTCGCCTGTACGCCAAAACCTCTTCCAGCGCAACCCCCTGCGCATGCACGAAAGAGAGAGAGAGAGAAATAGAGTCGCGCGATTGGCTGCGCCAGTAGTGACGTTGTTGCTCTCAGTCACAGATGAGCGCGCGCGCAACAGTTTTTCTCCGTCTCCGAAATATATGTAGGCCACGCCTCATACGTACTTCTGAGTAGCAGGCAGCTTTAGATCAGCAACGCGGCGAGCAGAACCGGAGACGTGCTCGTCTACCCCATGCCGATGCTGCCGTCTGGGCACAAGAACGGGCTAGTGCAGCCGAGCAGGAGCAGCAACTGTGTACCGAGGATCCGGCAGCATACCGAGTCGTCGTTTAATGAACCATCAGGATTAACTCAGTGATAAACACCGAGGCCACACGTTTTAGCTTCGCTGCTTAATCATCTGTGCGGAGTGCTTGGGCAGTGATTTTTATAGAGTGTAAAGTGCCATTAGGCAAGATGGTAAGGCACTATAAGGAAATCCACGGTCTTTGGAAGTGCACAGCGAGCGATTGTCTTCTCCACCTCTAGGCGCCTTCCTGCTCCGGCGCTCGCTTCCCTCGCGGTGACACACATAATCTCGCCGATTTCACAGAAGGGGCATGTACAGGCGCGGCTACTGCTAATGGGAGCACGCAGCCCAAGGAATCGCCCCGCAAAGTGTCCCACCACTGGCGCCTCATGAAGACTTGCGGTGCAGGCGCAATCAAAGCGATTGGCCGAAAGCCTGGAGAGTCGTATGCTATGGTGAGTGATCTGCCAAGATTTCACGAGGCGCCGGTGGTGGCGCTTTGCGGAGCACTCCCAGGTGCTTTCCTGTTCTCGCTAGCAGTGGCCGCGCCTGTACGCTTGAGCGTGAAAGAATGGCGCGAGAGTGTAGCAGACGGGGTAGGGACGAGGTTCAAAGAAGCTAGCACTGCCTTTGACAATAATTACCGATGGTCTCTGCTAGAATTGTTCCTAAACACAGATACCCTATTTTCCGTGAATAGTCAAAAACAATGACAACGCAGGGCGGATGCTATGCGGACGTACAATGGACGTACAATACCTCAGTGCACGGCACCATGCCGTATACGTCTGGGCCAAGAAGCGAACGATCGAACCGGTAAATCCGGCAGCAATCAGAACAAGAAATAACCTCCAGACATAGGCCGATAGCAGCTCAGTAATAAGCCAGCCATGCTGGAGTCCAGTAATCGCACCGCTTGATGAACACACTATCAAACCATTGCTTAGCGCCTCTACATACTTTATACAATAGAGGACGAGACGCCCTTTTTCGTAGCGACTGTTCTTTCTTTATTTTTTTTATGCGTAATAATTTCTATGCTTTCGCAACGAGGAAACCTGTCTGTCACGTAAGACGAATCGCTACAAATAAATAAATGCATAAAACAACAATTTCTATGAAGGTTAAGTTGAAAGATGTGGTGATGGTGGAAAAGCTATCTCTAGCACCGCATGTAGAGCCGACTTGGTGTATTGCAGACATGAGGAAAATTCCGATTTTGCGAAAATTAAATACCAAAGACGCCACTTCCCCGTTGCACTTCGGCCGTCGCGGGATGCGCCTTCCGTTGGGGCGTTCCTTCACCGACCGAAATGCCACCGATCTCTGAGGGCTCATGCGTTTCACGTCGCACAACAGAGACATATTAGCAGTCAATGACTTGATAACGATAAAGAGTGAGGAGGGATTATATGGGCCTCATCCACGGCTGATAATGGCTCGACGTGGATGGATAAGGTGCTCATGAGCGATAAGTGCTTATAATGGTTGCATCAATGCTGATAATGTTAATAAGCACCGATAACTGTTGATAACGGTCGGATCGAGTCAGATAAAGTTGGTAAGAAACGACAAGAGTTGATAAGGGTTGGATCAAGTCCGGTAAAGTTGGTAAGGACAGGTAAGGGTTGATAAAGATAGGATCAAGTCAGATAAGGTTGATAACGACCGATAAGGATTGATAAGGGTCGGATCCAGTACGATAAGGTTGATAACGACTGCTAATTGTCGCTAAGCATTATATTGGTCGGCGCAAGTTTCATAACATTGATAACAATGCCGGGGTAGCATAGATATGAGCAAGTGGCACAATGCTTACGCATACTTAAACATACTCCCAGAGGAGTTTCTGCGTGTTTTTTTAGTTTAATTTGAATCAATGGCCTCATCCAAAATACGCACGAAACCTTGTGGTACTAAGAGGCAGTCAAGATAATTTCCACAACATTGAACTGGGCTGCACGTTCCCCTATGCATACATTTTCTATGCAATCATCCTTCGCTCAATATTTTACTACCAATTTTTTTCTCACCCAGTGCAGAGGAACAGGTCAAAGCCTGCTAGTTAAGGTTCAGGTCAACCTGCCTGCCTTCCGATAAACTATCTCTCTCTCTCTGTCTCACATGCCAAGAATTATGCTCCGCAAGAGAAGTAAAACAGCGAGCACGCATAACTAAATGCTTTGGTACGGGAGCATCAAGAGTGTACATCGTGAATTTGCAAGCAGTAGCGCAGTTATAGCATAACTTCAGTTTCTTTAAGCATGTTCTTTATTTCCGCGAGGTGCCCGCGATCTACTAGTAATGTTTTCTTTCTTTTTTTTTTCAACTATAGGGTTAACGGCCCCGTGTTGCAAACATTCCGGCGTCGGTGTCCGATGCCGGCGTCCCCGTAAGCGAAAATTCCCGTATATTTTAAGGTATATGTATATGCCACGCCTTGCTGTATGACATGTGGTATATGCGCGTTATATTGGAGCGCCATTAAATCACTAAAGTTGCTCGTACCTTGTCTTAAATTCATGACAAAGTTACTCTTCAAAATTCTGAGAATGACAGCCCACAAACAAATGTCGTGTTATGTTAAATCTTTTATGTTAAATCTTAGACTGAAATATTAAAAGTGCGAAACAATAAAAAAAAGAAGCCTTAAAGTGATGTGTTCCTTTTGACGCGGATGTGCGCAAACTCTGGGATCGGCCCGCGCAAGAGGCTGCGTGTCTACCAGAAAACCCGCCTTCGTGTATAGCGTTCGCCGCCAGCATTTATCAGTGAGCATTGCGGTTACATAACTGCTGGTGCCGGGAAGCGTGAGAAGCAGTATTTAAATGTTATCGCATTGCGCTCTTAAAGGCGAACGTTAAGCGTTCTTTAGATTTTTTATGGTGGTATTCACCTGTAGTTAAACAAAATGACACTGAGGTTAACAAAACGCATGCATATCAGCAAAAGCAAAGGGAGGGAGCAGTTAAACATTCTGACACTGAAACTTCTCCAGACCCCCATTCCCTCCGGAGGCGCCTCTGCCCGTAGAAAGAGGGAGGAAAGTATGGGTCATTAAGGAGTTTAGATATTCAAACGCTCATGTTTAGTCGGTGACCGACGAGATAAGCTTTAATGTACCGCACGAAAGCGCCCACGTGGTCATTTCAGTTTTTCTTATACATTATGTGCTTGCGCAGAATATACGGGTACTGACAAAACAGCGGAGGCGTTAGATGCGGCTTGGTTCGGACACAACGTAGTTCTAATACCCTCGATAGGCCAACGGGGACACATTACTAAGTAGATTACACAGCTCGAAGGCTACCGGACAGCGCTTGAAATTGCTGGAGTTAACGGTTTTATGGGATGAAACTTACGATAACCATAAATCGAAAATATGGTTGCGAAACATGAGTCAATGTCCTCAACGGTTTGGACGTTGTGCTCTCTTTACTTTTTTGTTTACTCCAGCAAATATCACTTGATAAATCGTGATGAGTCTGATTGGTTCACGTTGTACTTCAGAAGATGTTCTTGATCTTACCCTCCCCATATAAATAAATGTAAAATCCAGAAATGTTCTGCTTAGGGAGCCAATGAGTCTAATTTAATGAAACTTTTAGCATTTAGATATATAGCGAAGTTCAAAAGACTACATTAGAAAGCATTCTTTTATTTATGCAATAAATATTTTGCGAAGAAAAAACGAAAATGATCACACTGAAAAACGAAAAACATTTACAGATGTTGAACGCGGCAAAAACCATAATAAAGTTATCCCGTCAACGTCAACTCTTTTTTTTTATTTTTTCGGCTGCCGTCAACATTACGGGATGTCGTCGCATAAGTCAATAATCTTCCAAGTATTCACTACAACTTTGCATTATTTGAGAACTGTCAGGCCGCTCTGAACTGTTCAAACTGCTCCGGCCACCACGAGGCAACGTCAACAATATGCCTGAAGATTAAAAATTAAGTGAGCTTTTTTCGGCAAATGACGCAGGACCATTTTTGAGCACATAGAAGCCACAACCTCTTTCCAGTACCGAAAGCGTCGTTCATGACACACACGCCAAAGGGCTCGTAGAAAATGCCGTCAAGATGCACTGTCCTTCACAGATCAGCCTACTCACCCACGTGTGCCGTCCTCCGTCAAGTAGGACGACAAACCTAATTCAATTCACCCAAGTGTACAATGACAAAGGAAGGTCGTTATTCTTTGCAACTGGCCACTTCGAACGTGGCATGGCCGTCGCTACCATCAAGGCCCGTACGCACCCCTCCCCCCCGCCCCAACCTACCCCACACGGCACGGAACCATTCTACAAGGAGGCGGGCAAACAAACCGACGAACCTAGGGGTGCTCTGAGCCCGAAAGGGCCTTAAAGTAAAGCCAAAGAGGCGATTCCGAGAGTGCTGAAAAGTCTACTGAACTCTATGACCGTGTTTGTTTCTGAGTTCCAAACACCAGCTGCTAAGTCCGCTCTACAGCTATTCTCCGCGCTGAAGCTGCTCATCGGGGTTATTCTGTAGCAGCTTACGAAGCTCGGGCTTTATGCGCCTTCGTATGTCCTTGAGTGAGTGCTATTCACCAGTTTAGCCTTTTGATCCCTATAGCTATGCCCGGCAGGTCTTCCAGGATCTTCCCTTTGCACCAGTGGTCGCTTGACAAGATATGCAACATTCTGCATTAAGTGATATTCAGGAACATTTCGGCAACATCCATATGGGCCCCGTGAAATTAGCAGTGCTGCAGGATACTGTGTCTCGTCATACCTCTAGTCTGTCGTCTTCATCATTCATACCGTATTATTAAATGCGAAGCATTTCTTGGCGAACATGTGCCCCTTTGACAATATCTATCTAGCCGTTTAGGTCTTGGTGCTGTCATGCTCGTTTTGTTAACTTGGTATGTACTAAAATTACCATACTATGATAAATGTGGATGACGAACATACATGATTGGTCATGGCATCAATGTCTTGAGATGCATGTCATGTAGGTCATGAAACAGCTGCCTACATCTTTGTGCTCTCATGATCGTTTGGTTAACTTGCGAGGTACCAAAACTGGCATAACGAGCATAAATGATAGGTCATGACATGAATCTCTTGACATGCGTGTCATGTATAAGTCATGAAACACCCGCCGATGTCTCGGTGCTCCCATGGTCGTTTCGTTAAATTGGTAGGCTCCGCACACACTGCTTCAGATAGCACCGATTGCAACAGGGCGTGGGATCCGCCGGCTTTTTTCCTCCCTTCTCGTCATTACCCTGTGCAGAGTAGCAGGTTAGAGCGCATTAGCTCAGGCAACAAACCTTTCTGACCTTTCAAGAAAAACCGAAGACGAAGTGCTTCTCTTGCGGAACACATCTCGCCCGTCTCCGTGCTTTTCTGGACTTCTCACTGCACCTGTGGGGTCTACCGCCCCCTCCATCACGGTGATGGATGTGCAACACCCTGAGGATCCTCCCGGTTCCCGTTCACCCGCGGACATCGGTTGGAGGAAGCGAGGAAATACATCGAGTGGTAGCGAGGACACAGAGCTGTACTCCGCATCAGGTGACGAGTCCTCGGAAGACGGCTTTCGACTTGTCCAGTACCGCAAGGCCAAACGAAGAATGATCAACTCATCTTCGGCGTCCAGCTCGAACACTGTGAAAACAGTGCCTCAACGATGGCCTCACTCCATCCTGTTTGTGCCACAGAACGCTACCGACAACCTGCGCGTCCTCAACAGGCAAGCACTCTCCGTGTATCTCGAAAACACTGTGCCAAACGAGATCAAGGATGTCAGGATAAACACTAGGCGAAACATCCTGGCAATCGATGTGATGAACCCGAGTGCACTGACCATACTACAACATGTAACGCAGCTGGGAAACATCAAGGTCCGATCCATCATGCCAACGAATGGTGCCACAATAACAGGAGTCATCTATGACATTGACAATGAAATTCCTAATGCAGACCTCCCAGTTCTTATAAAACCAGCAAGTGAACGCAACGTCATTGTGCATGTTTGTCGCCTCGGCAACACACGTTGTGTGAGACTAACGTTCAAAGGCGACTGCCTTCCACCCTACGTGAAGGTCGGCCACTTTCGCCACCAGGTTCGACCCTTTATTCCAAGACCAATGCAATGCTTCAATTGTCAGAAGATTGGCCATGTGAAGGGTGTCTGCAGAAATTCGGCCGTGTGCCCTCGATGTGCCAAACCCCACTCAGAAGACAACTGCAGCACAATCAAGTTGAAGTGTCCTAACTGTCAGGGTGATCACTGCGCCTCTTCCAAAGACTGTCCCCAGATCAAGAAAGAGATCACCATTCTTAAACAAATGGTGAGAGATAACTCTACCCACAAAGAGGCTGCTGTGAAAGTACGGCGAAGACGACGTCACCGTCGAAGGTCTTCACGACGGACAACATCAAGTTTTCCGGAACAGTCAACTCGTCAAGCAGCATCACCAGCGGAAGTTTCCAGCCCTCCGAACACCGATGTTGGAAGGGAGAAAACTGCCAGATCTCTCTCCACAAAGGAATGGCCGCCACTTCCACGTACACGAACGCCAGAAGAGCCGCAGAAGAAGCCGCCCCCAGTACAGCAAGGTGCTGTATCCGAGGAGTCACAGAAAACAGATGAGCAAGTGATAGCACTTATTAGGCCTTTAATGAATGCCATTTGCGTGTTGCTATGCAACATGCATACACCGTCTGCCAGAAGTGCGCTTCAAGTGCTGGACGCTCTGAGTCCGGTGCTTGCAACCCTTGAGTAGATCATGGCTCCACAGCCACGGTCTTTTAGGGAAGAGGTCCGACAAGCAGCTATTTTTCAGTGGAATGCGCGCGGACTCAGAGCGCGCCTTTCGGATTTCCGTCGCTTCGTGTACGCCAATATGTTTCCCATTATCGTCATTTGCGAGCCGAACTTATCGAACACAATCAGGCTTTCTGGATATGAATTATTTATGTCGTCAACTGTTTATGAAAACAGTAAGGTTTTGGTGTGTATTCGCCGTGACCTCACCTACACTCATCAGCCTGTACCACCTAATGACAATAATCAATATATATGCCTAAACGTAAGGAAAAAGAATTTGGCCTTTACTTTTGTCGGCGCCTACCTATCTCCGTCAAGTCGATTTGATTACAAAAGACTGCAAGACATCCTTTCCTCAACCTCCAATCCCTGGGTCATCACTGGAGATTTCAACGCCCATCATACACTCTGGGGAAGTCCGATGATCAACGCAAGAGGCAGAGCTCTGGTATCTTTCGCCTCCAGTAATGAACTTTGGGTGCTGAATGATGGAAGTCCTACCTTCTTGCGTGGCTCCACGTACAGCAGCTGTCTTGACTTGGCTTTCGTCTCACGAAGTCTTGTCAGACGTGCAGGGTGGTTTGCGGACATAGAGACGCACGGAAGCGACCATATCTCCACGTACATCAAGATCAGAGGATTGTCCCCTTCCAAAATACGGGATACGATCCAAAGAGTGCACTGGCCTAAATTTCAGTCTATTATGGAAGAACACTGCGACGCCAATCCATCTTTCGACTTGGAAGAGGCAATCAAGAGCGCGGTGCAAGACACTATGCGCACTCTCACATGCTTTTCGAAAGTGAACGAATTTGATGTGGAACTAGAACGACTTCGAGCAATCAAACGACGTGCTGAACGAAGATACCGACGTACGAAAACAATGGACGATTTACGGACCGCCAGGCGCACGCAAAAGAAGATACAGCGCCGGTTAGACAAGCTCGAATCGCAACGTTGGACTGCCTTCTGTGAGTCGCTAGATCCGCGCAAGCCTTTATCGCAATTATAGAGAACGGTGCGCGGTCTCCGGACACTCCCCGTACAGCGATTCCCATTCAAGGCGCTTGCCCTCTCTCAAAAGAGATCGGAGATTGACGTGGCAGAGGATTTCTGCGCCAGATTATCCGGCCAACTCACGGCTACCAACATTCCATCGCCTTCGAGTAACTGTCCGCCACCACATGATCACCGCATGGAGCTACCATTCTCAATCCACGAACTTAAGGCAGCATTAGCTTCGTGTAGCCGCACATCAGCGCCAGGACCTGACGGAATTTCCTACCGAGCTCTGTGTCACCTGGGGGAGCGAGCGAGAGGAGTTCTTCTTGCGGTGTACAATGGATCTTGGAGAAATGGCACACTACCAACAACCTGGAAGACAAGTCGCCTTGTTCCACTGCTGAAGCCTGGCAAGTCGCCGTTGGAACTCTCATCATATCGCCCGATCGCGTTGGCGAGCTGTGTGGGCAAAGTAATGGAGAGGATGGTCCTAGGACGCCTGGAGTGGTACTTGGAGTACCACAACACCTACCCAGATGCCATGGCGGGCTTCCGACGTGGTCGATCATCGATCGATAACGTCGTCGACCTGGTCACCTACATTCAGCATGAGAAATGCCGTAAGCGTCTCTGCGCTTCCTTATTCCTCGACGTTAAAGGGGCGTATGACAACGTTAAGCATGAAGCCATCCTCTCTGCTCTCGCAGAGGTAGGAGTGGGTGGTCGGATGTTTAAATGGATACGGAGTTATTTATCCATGCGATCCTTTTTTGTGAGCACCGAAGAAGGCCATACTTGTCTACATTATAGCTACCGCGGCGTCCCCCAGGGCGGTGTGCTTAGCCCTGTGTTATTTAATCTAACACTAATTGCTCTCCTTGAGCACGTGCCAACTACAGTCAGGCTATCAATGTACGCGGATGACATCTGCATATGGACGTCTGCAGTAACACGCCTACAGTTGCGAGCGAGAATTCAGAGAGCCGCCACACAAACTGTTCTCTACCTTCGTAATGGAGGCCTGGAAATTTCCTCAGAGAAATGCGCACTAGTGCCATTTACGCGCAAACCCATGGCCAACTACAATGTAATGATAAATGGCCAAATAATACGACGGGTCCGATCGTACAAGTTCCTAGGTGTCATAATCGACAGGGACTTGTCATGGAGCCCACACGTATCATACGTGAAAAAACGGTTGACAGGCATCTGCCACCTGTTCAAGTTTTTCGCTGGCAAGACCTGGGGGATGTCGCCAAGTGCGATGTTGCAACTGTACAGGGTGCTTTTCCTAGGATTTCTGCGATACAGCTTGCCAGCAATAAACAACACAGGTAAAACAAATCTACGCACAATACAAAGTCTTCAGGGTCAAGTGCTCCGGATCTGTCTAGGCCTGCCTCAGAGTGCTTCAACAGTGGCTACGATAGCAATCGCTGGAGATCACCTTGTCAGGACCCACATTGAAATTGAAGTACTCAGGACCCATATAAGGCATCTGACCAGGACTCCTCGTCACCACTTGGCCTCCCTAACAGCGGACAGACCACACACATCTTTCAGCCGGACGATAACCGCACATGATGAATCATTGCCAGCTTGTTTCACCCCGGCTGCGAGACCTTCGATTCCTCCATGGTGCCTCGCTCAGCCAAAAATCAACCTCACAATACCTGGTATCTCGAAAAAAGCTGATCTATCATCGCCAGCCCTTAGACAGCTCACGCTACTACATTTGTACGAGAATTACCGTGATTTTACGCATATTTACACTGATGGATCTGTCCTTCCAAGTAGCTCCGCGGCGGCAATCGTCATACCAGCGAAAGCTACAACAATCAAATTTAAGACGACCCACGCGACAACATCGACGGCAGCAGAGCTCGCAGCGCTCTTTACTGCCCTTCATCACATTGGTGATGAACCACCACATAAATGGACAATATTCTGCGATTCGAAGGCGGCACTGCAGTGTCTACTGTCATCTTTACGACGCGGACCACACGAACAACTAATATTCCATATTACAGAGACGTTGCAACCTATAAGTGAAGCAGGCCATGAGATAACCTTTCAGTGGCTTCCAAGTCACTGCGGGATTATCGGCAATGAACGGGCGCATCACGCTGCCCGCTCAGCCCATACCGAGGAGCGCCACGTCCCAATTCCTCATTCTAGAACTGACGCAGCACGGAAGCTCCGCCTACTTGCTCGGCAGTGCACCGCGTCGCAATGGAATGAGCCACATTTAAGAAACACGCGACTGTACTCACTTGATTCAACACTAAGTCTTCGAGCGCCATCACAGCTTCGCCGTAGAGACGCCACGCTTTTATATCGACTTTGGTTGGGCGTTGCCTTTACTAAAGCCTATGCATTCCGCATAGGGATGACCGACAGCCCAACCTGTGACCACTGCGGCCATGAAGAATCAATTGGCCATATTTTGTGTGCCTGCCCGCAGTACAGTACACAGAGGGCATGCCTTCGCCACGAACTTGACCAACTGGACGACCAAGCGCTATCCGAAAAAAGAATTCTGCAACATCGAAAGAACCTACCGTCACAGAAGAAGGCCATCCAAGCGCTATTGCGCTTTTTGCGATCTACCGGCCTGTGTGAACGACTTTAACTGGAACGCCTTTTGTGTGTGTGTGCCTCCATGTGTGCGTGTTTCTTTTCTTTTTTTTTTTGCGTTTTCCTCTCTGTCATCTTTCTAACCCCTATCCCCCATCCCCAGTGTAAGGTAGCAAACCGGAGACTCATATCTGGTTAACCTCCCTGCCTTTCCTCTTCACTCTCTCTCTTCTGACCTTTCAAGAAAAGTAAACTCGTCAAGCAGCACCATCAGCGGAAGTTTCCAGCACTCCAAACACCGATGTTGAAAGGGCGAAAACTACCACATCTCTCTCTACAAATGAATGGCGGCCACTTCCGCGTACACGACCGCAAGCAGAGCCGCAGAAGAAGCCGCCCACAGTACAGCAAGGTGCTGTATCCGAGGAGCCGAGGAAAACAGATGAGCAAGTGATCGCTCTTATTAGGCCTTTAATGAATATCCTTTGCCTGTTGCTAAGCAACATGCACACACCGTCTGCCAGAGGTCCGCTTCAAGTACTGGACGCTCTGAGTCCGGTACTGGCAACCCTTGAGTAGATCATGGCTCCTCAGCCACTGTCCTTTAGGGATGAGTTCCGACATGCAGCTATTTTTCAGTCGAATGCCCGCGGACTCAGAGCGCGCCTTTCGGATTTCCATCGCTTCGCGTATGCCAATATGTTCCCCATTATCATCATTTGCGAGCCGAACTTATCGAACACGATCAGGCTTTCTGGGTATGAATCGTTTATGTTGTCACTTGTTGCTCAAAACAATAAGGTTTTGGTGTTGATTCGCCGTGACCTCACCTACATTCATCAGCCTGTACCACCTAATGCCGATAATCAATAGATATGCCTAAACGTAAGGAAAAAGAATTTGGCCTTTACTTTTGTCGGCGCCTACCTATCTCCGTCAAGTCGATTTGATTACAAAAGACTACGAGACATCCTTTCCTCAAGTAACAATCCCTGGGTAATTATTGGATATTTTAACGCTCATCATACACTCTGGGGAAGTCCGAAGATCAACGCAAGAGGCAGAGCTCTGGTATCTTTCGCCTCCAGTAATGAACTTTGGTTGCTGAATGGTGGAAGTCGTACGTTTTTACATGGCTCCACGTACAGCAGCGGCCTTGACTTGGCTTTCGTCTCACGAAGCCTTGTCAGACGTGCAGGGTGGTTTGCGGACATATAGACGCACGAAAGCGACAATATAATCCCCACGTACATCAAGATCAGAGAATTGCCCCCTTGCAAAATACGAGATACGATCCAAAGAGTAGACTGGTCTAAATTTCAGTCTATCATGGAAGAACACTGCGACGCCAATCCATCTTTCGACTTGGAAGAGGCAATCAAGAGCGCAGCGCAAGACACTATGCGTACTCTCACATGCTCTTCAATACTGACGGAATTTGATGTGGAACTAGAACGACTTCGAGCAATCCGACGACGTGCTGAACGAAGATACCGACGTACGAAGACAATGGACGATTTACGGACCGCCAGACGCACGCAAAAGAAGATACAGCGCCGGTTAGACAAGCTCGAATCGCAACGTTGGACTGCCTTCTGAGAGTCACTAGATCCGCGCAAGCCTTTATCGCAACTATGGAGAACGGTGCGCGGTCTCCGGACACTCCCCGTACAGCGATTCCCATTCAAGGCGCTTGCCCTCTCTCAAAAGAGATCGGAGATTGACGTGACAGAGAATTTCTGCGCCAGATTATCCGGCCAACTCACAGCTACCAACATTCCATCGCCTTCGAGTAACTGTCCGCCACCACGTGATCACCGGATGGATCTACCATTCTCAATCCACGAACTTAAGGCAGCATTAGCTATGTGTAGCCGCACATCAGCGCCAGGACCTGACGGAATTTCCTACCGAGCTCTGTGTCACCTAGGTGAGCGAGCGAGAGGTGTTCTCCTTGAGTTGTACAATGAATCTTGGAGAGATGGCGTGCTACCAACAAGCTGGAAGATAACTCGCCTTCTTCCACTGCTGAAGCCTGGCAAGTCGCCGTTGGAACTCTCATCATATCGCACGATCGCTTTGGCGAGCTGTGTGGGCGAAGTGATGGAGAGAATGGTCCTAGGACGCGTGGAGTGGTACTTGGACACCTACCCGGATGCCATGGCGGGCTTTCGACGTGGTCGATCATCGATCGATAACGTCGTCGACCTGGTCACCTACATTAAGCATGAGAAATGCCGTAAGCGTCTCTGCGCTTCTTTATTCCTCGACGTTAAAGGGGTGTGTGCCAACGTTACGCATGAAGCTATCCTCTCTGCTCTCACAGAGGTAGGAGTGGGTAGTCGGATGTTTCAATGGATACGGAGCTATCTCTCCATGCGATCTTTTTTTGTAAGCACCGAGGAAAGTCATACTTGTCTACATTATAGCTACCGCGGCGTCCCCATGGGCGGTATACTAGGCCCTGTGTTATTTTTTCTAACACTAATTGCTCTCCTTGAGCACGTGCCAACCCCAGTCAGGCTATCAATGTACGCGGATGACATCTGCATATGGACGTCTGCAGTAACATGCCTACAGTTGCGAGCGAGAATTCAGAGAGCCGCCACCCAAACTGCGATCTACCTCCGTAATCGAGGCCTGGAAATTTCCTCCGAGAAATGCGCACTAGTGCCATTTACACGCAAACCCATGGCAAACTACAGCGTAATGATAAATGGCCAAATAATACGACGGGTTCGATCGTACAAGTTTCTAGCTGTCATAATCGACAGGGACTTGTCATGGAGCCGTCACGTATCATACGTGAAAAAACGGTTGACAGGCATCTGCCACCTGTTCAAGTTTCTCGCTGGCAAGACTTGGGGTATGATGACAAGTGGCATGTTACAAATGTACAGGGTTCTTTTTCTGGGATTTCTGCTATACAGCTTGCCAGGAATAACCAACACAGGTAAAACGAATCTACGCACAACACAGTCTTCATGCTCTAGCGCTCCGAATCTGTCTAAGCCTGCCTCAGAGTGCTTCGCAAGATCCACGCAAGCCTCTAACGCCACTATGGAGAAAGGTGCGTGGTCTCCGCACACTCCCCGTACAGCCATTCCCATTCCCTTGCCTCAAAAAAGATTGGAGATTGACGTGAAAGAGGATTTCTGCCCTAGACTATCCGGCCAACTCACAGCTACCAACATTCCATTGCCATTGCCTACGATAGCAATCGCTAGAGACCACCTTGTCAAGACTCACATTGAAATTGAAGTGCTAAGGACCCATATAAGGCATCTAGCCAGGACTCCTCGGCACCACTTAGCCTCTCTACCAGCAGACAGACCACACAGATCTTTCAGCCAAACAATAACCGCATATGATGAATCACTGCCAGCTTGCTTCACTACGGCCGCGAGACCTTCGATTCCTCCATGGTGCCTCGCTCAGCCAAAAATTAACCTCACAATAACTGGCATCTCGAAAAAAAGCTGATCTGTTATCACTAGCCCTTAAACAGCTCACACTACTATATTTGTGTGACAACTACCGTGACTCTACGCATACTTACACTGATGGATCTGTCCTTCCAAGCAGCTCTGCGGCGGCAATCGTCATACCAGCGAAAGCTACAACAATTAAATTTAAGACCACCCACGCGAC
The DNA here is from genome assembly GCF_023375885.2 of Dermacentor andersoni. Taxonomy (NCBI): domain Eukaryota; kingdom Metazoa; phylum Arthropoda; class Arachnida; order Ixodida; family Ixodidae; genus Dermacentor; species Dermacentor andersoni. Next base: position 92,874,311 of record NC_092817.1, on the reverse strand, counting down.
AACATCGACGGCAGCAGAGCTCGCAGCGCTCTTTACTGCTCTTCATCGCATTGGTGATGAACCGCCACACAAGTGGACGGTATTCTGCGATTCGAAGGCGACACTGCAGTCTCTAATGTCACGTTTACGAGGTGGACAGCACGAACAACTAATATTTCATATTACAGAGACGTTACACCATATAAGTGATGCAGGCCATGAACTAACCTTCAAGTAGCTTCCAAGCCACTGCGGGATTATCGGCAATGAACGGGCGGATCAAGCTGCCCGCTCAGCCCATACTGTGGAGCACCACGTCCCAATTGCACTTTCTAGAACTGACGCAGCACTGAAGCTCCGCCTACTTGCTCGGCAGTGCACCGCGTCACAATGGAATGAGCCACATTTAAGAAATACGCGACTGTACTCACTTGATCCCACATTAGGTCTTCGAGCGCCATCACAGCTTCACCGTCGAGACACCACGCTATTATATCGACTGTGGTTGGGCGTTGCCTTTACCAAAGCCAATGCATTCCGCATAGGGATGACCGACACCACAACCTGTGACCACTGCGGCCATAAAGAATCGATTGAACATATTTTGTGCACTTGCCCGCAGTATACAGTCCAAAGAGGGAATGCCTTCGCCACCAACTTGACCAGCTCGACGACCAACCGCTATCGGAAAAGAGAATTTTACACCATCGAAAGGACCTACCATCACAGAAGAAGGCCGTGCAAAAACTACTGCGCTTTTGCGATCTACCGGCCTTTGTGAACGTCTTTAACTGGAACGCCTCTTGTGTGTGTGTGCCTCTGTGTGTGCGTGTCTTTTTTTTTAACGTTTTCCTCTCTGTCCTCTCTGTAACCCCTATCTCCCATCCCCAGTGTAGGGTAGCGAACCGGAGACTAATATCTGGTCAATCTCCCTGCCTCTTTATCCTCTTATCCCTTTTATCTCTCTCTCTCTCTTCTTTCATTTAATAAAATCTCTTGTATTATTTAACGAAAAAAAAAACAATTTTCATTCACTCCCTTGAGAGCACGTCTGTGTCAAAAAAAGAAGAAAGAAACATTACCCGGTTTAGCATCCCGAAACTGAGCAGAGTCTTTCGAGGGACGTTGTAGTCGAGGGCCACTTGGTGTACTGTCTGGTGCATTAAGATGCACGTAAATCTCGGTACACGAGTGCTTTTTTTTTTTTTTTGGGGGGGGGGGGGGTGCTTCGGCCCCCTTGAAATGTTCGCGCACCCAGACATTCAGCCCGCCACGGTGGCTTGGCGGCTACGGTGTTGCGTTGCTAAGCACGCGGTTACGGGATGGCAGACGCATTTAAGTGGAGGCGAAATGCAAGGAACGCCCGTGTTCCGTGGAATGGGGCCGCGTTAAGGATCCCCTGGTGGTCAAAATTAATCCGGAGCCTCCCACTACGGAATTCATCATAATAAAATAGTGGTTTTGACACGTTAAAACAACATAATTCATTAATTCATATATTCGCGCTGTTAAGGAAAGTTGCAGCATAGACAATGCCCACTTTAGTTTCATTTGCCTGCACGCGCGTGCTTACATCCAAAATGCAGCATTTATCTTAATATTATTTTACGGGCGAGGGTGTTGCGAGCACGTCTGAGTAAAAGAAATCATTCGCTGAAGCTCTTTTCCTTTATTTAAAAAAAAATTTCAAAAGCGTAAATGCGTTTTTCGATGCATCATAATTGTGTGGTGCGTACGTATATGAAGATCCATTTAAAGAGGAAGCTTGTACACAACATTGAGGGTTTCTTTGTTATAGAAATCGCAAAGCCCTCAAGCTCCAGGCTTCGCATCGGCAGGACATCGATATTGTAAAGCGCTAGCTGGGAAAAAAGAGAAAGGAAAGAAAAGAGAGGGAACCCTGCGTAGTACCCCGATCACGTCTCACTAGCAGGACCAGCCTAAACATGTTTTTCCTGGATAATTTTTTTACTCGACATTTCTTCTTATTTGTTGGCACCAGAGTTGAAGATGGCTGCGAGTTGTGATGTCTGAAGATCGATTACGCTCCTACGCCATAGACTTTTTAAAAGGACAGGGAATGACGAGCAACGCAAATGGAGTCGAAGAAGAGATACGAGAGCAAAGCATTCGCTCTGTCGCAAGCTCTGTTGGTATCGTAAAGGGACACTAAAGAGAAAAAAATTATTTGAGCTGCGTTGGTAAATTGCCCTTCTACTACATATTCTACCATGAGAAACAAGCTTGCTAAGCCTGGAAAGGTACAATAACGAAAAAAAAAAAAAGGACTGGCGACACCACCTTGTAGTTCACGCACCAGAACACTGTGACGTCATAAATTTTTTCGGCACCTTCACGGGCCTATAGTTCTTTCTTTTATCGATAAACGTCGACTACATGTTTTCAAGAACAGTCAAATACTATACTTAGTAATACATAAAAATTTTGCGTAGCCTGAGCATCTCTAACACAAATATAGTTTGCAATTTGTGACGTCCGACTGACGTACAGACGCGAGGTTATAGCATGAAATTAAAATAAATAAATAAAGATTGGCGTTTATTCCTTCTTTTGTATACTTATCAACGTATTATCGCAAAATTAGGGAAAATAATGCTTTGAACGATATATTTCTATCTAAGCTCATTTGATGTTTGTCTTTAGTGACCTTTATGAAAAATGCTCAGTGCACTAGAAAGCCTGAAGTTGAATATGAAATAGCGACGACATGGGCTATGGCAGGACTTTGTCGGTACTGCGGCTACCTCCTTCATTCCCCCTTTTCCTCGCAGAGCGCAACTAAGAAGAATTGCACCCTTAAGAACGTTACTTCTTTTTTTTTTGTCTATAACTCACTCCATTACACCATTAGAAACGGGTGTTTAAGAAACAAATGCATGCATCTGAAAGGCTGATTTCTTGAAATTGTACCCTTTCCCCAAACATGTGTTTTTGCGAAATGCCCACTACGTTGTATTTTTACAGTGATGTGTTTTTATTGATATCTTTTTACAGAGGAATAAAGATTGATTGGAATACATACGGCGGACATTCCCAAATGCTGAGCGGAAGCTCACCACTGTCGTTGAAAAGAAAAGCGTAAAATCGATGCATCCTACGGCTGCCGAGATATGGTGGAGAAACTTAGCGGTTAGCGAAGAAGCCCGAGAACAAGTTAAGGACCGGGCAAAGAGCGAAGGAACGAAGAATGTTAGGCGTGACGTTAAGAGACAGGAAGAGAGTGGTGTGGTTCGGAGAGCAAACGGGGATCGCCGATATTCCATTTGACATTAAGAGAAAAAAAGACGGAGCTCAGCATGCCATATAATGTGTAAGATAGATAACAGGTGGACCATTAGAATCACAACATGAATGCCAAGAGAAGGCAAGTGCAGTCGAGGACGGCAGAAAATTAGGTGGGGTGATGAAATTAGGAAATCTGCAGGTGCAAGGTTTAAATCGGCTAGCACAAGACAGGGGTAATCGGAGATCCCTTGGATCGCAGCTTTCGTCCTGCAGTGCACACAAAAAGAGGCTGACGATCATTTTTTATGCTGTCACAACCCTAGTTTTCCCAACGTCCACCGAAGGAATCCTGAAGTGTTTCCCGACACGATTATAGGTAAATGAAGCAAAGAAAAGGAACTGTGGACCTACAGATTGCCAGTCGGAAGTGTTGCCTCTCGACCACTCCGCCAACTTAACCAAAGGAAATAATACTGCCCCCTAACAGTGCAGTTGCAGCTCTAGCCATTCTGAAAGGTGGACACCACGCTCTTCATTACTTTAGTTTGTCTATAAATCTCCACCAAATTAAAACAATTTTAGTGAGGCTTGAAATAATATCTCAAAGACAGAAAGGAGAGAAGAGGACAAAGCAGTTGTGTATTAGCGCAAGCCCTCGGGCCAATTGATGCACGATGAACTTGGAAAAGGGGCACCAGCGAAACACAAAGGGACGCGCACACAAGGAAAAGGCGTTAGAAACGGACGGACCAGCTGTCTAACGCCTTTTTCTTGTGTGCGCGTCCTTCGTATTTCGTTGGTATCCCCTTTTCAGATGCGTATTTACACTTCAAGACATAGGAGCTCCACCTCAACAATAAACACGGTGTGCTTATCGGTATTAGACTGCCGTGCCATGCGCCTGCTAATGTTGATTTTAACCGATACTGTATAAATCACAGCAAGACTTACTGAGCATAGTGTTGCGCTGGTCCCGACATTACAGCAGAACAAATATGCGCCGGAGAATCATGATTAGCTGACGCGCCATGATTCGCTGACGGTTGGAAGTTGATCTATAAAACAACACCGAGCCGAAAGAAGTTAATCAAAGTCAGTTGTAAAAAGTCAAAGGCAGGGTAGGAAATAATAAAAAAAAGCTGCCTTTCCAGTTCACCACCGGAGACTCCATTTACCTGAAGTAGCAGGTTGTGACCCATAGCCTACTGTGACCATGTGATGTGCTCGGACAATGATTGATGCAAGCAGATGGCAAATAGACACGCCTTTTTGCTAGTTTGAAATGTTGAAGCGCCCGAGCACCTTTAAATTCTGTAGGGTGTGTGTGCCGCGCAAAGCGCCCTTTTAGCACCCTGAAATTAATTAAAAGGTTCGATAACACTGTCCTGCTAAGAAATGCATCCATTTTGAAAATCTCCAGAGACGGTGGTGAGACAGTGTTCCGACATGCATTCTAAGCTCGAGGGTGTAATTTTCCTGAGTGTGTAGCAAACCAGACTTCCATCTTGTTAACTTCCCTACCTTTTTTTGATTATCTCTCTCTCTCACGCACCACACATCTACAGCACAAGCACAAGAACGAAGCCGAGGCGCCGAAGGGAACATGACAACGGCAATTTAGATGAGAGAACGAAGGCTCGGGCATCATGGACATGGGATTTAGGCCTGGGTTAAGGCAAGCCGGCATTTCTATTTTCTGACGAAGGGAACTTTAGGGTCATGTCATGTCTTAAGGGTCAAGCAATTAGGGTTAAAATGAAATTGCGATATAAAGCGAAATTTGGATGTGAAATAAAATTAGACTGTACACGCTGCGAAATCGAGCTTTGGGGTTTTCCGTGCCAAAACCACGATCCATTAGGCACGCCGTAGTGGGGGACTCCGGAAGCTTGAACCACCTGGGGTTCTTTAACGTGCACCTAAATCTAAGTACACGGGTGTTTTCGCATTTCGCCCCTATAAAAATGCGGCCGCCGTGGCCGGGATTCGATCCTTCGACCTCGCGTTTAGAAGCCCAACACTATATAACGCTGTAATAAAGGAAGCACATGTACGGGATTGCCGTCTGGTTTGGCTGGGTGCTGTGTTCGTGGTCCAATTTAGGGCACAGAGCACTACGGCTAAAGTTCTAAACGCTGTTTTAACGGCTGCTCATTGTGCCTTGCAGAAGTACGTGTCACGCTTTTCGATGATGGGCTTATATGGAACGCTTGCACGACATCGATTTCCGGCGACTGAAGGAGCGACCGGCCTCAACACAGACACCTGAAAGTACGTCTTCCGCATTCAGAGGATGTTTGTATTGATGTGCAGGTACCTGATGCGTTGAAATGAAAGCCATTTTTCATGCTTCTACATTTACTATGAGGACCAATGGAATGTCTAAAGCAAAATGCCACGCCAGGACGATGAACCTGTTTTATGCGAGACGATACTTAATGGTAATGTACCCTAAAGGCAGCCTTTGAAAGCGAACCAACCTTACGGGGAGAAAATTGGGCGGACGGGAAGTCCTCCCGCTCCCCCCCCCCCTCTTTTTTTTTCAAGGCTAAATTGCCCCGTGGCAGAAGACTTCTATGAAAACGCTGTTTTTGTGGCTCGCGGCATGCAAAGCTGTAAGAAAGCAGGAAGCTTATTCACCTCACTAACTGGAAGTTAAATATGTATAATGGCTAGAGGGAGTTTTTAGAGAGACGCGCAAGTTTTATTCTGCGAGGTCAACGAACTGTAACACTGAGACAAGTGTAAAATATATAAGGCACGTATGTCATTCGCGCGCCACAGCGGACTCGCCCACCACAGCAAGAATGGTGCGGGGGTGGTCTTTCCGTTTAAGAGCACAAATCGCACGCGAGGCAAGTGTGAAAATTTACGTGGAGTCGCCAATAGCCGATACGCTTCGTAAAACTTTCGTCGCGGTGTTTCTATTTTTTGTGCACAGTAAACACATCCTGCACCTAAAAGAGGAGCTGAATGTTAAAAGCCCACGCCTTCCGCTTTTTCTGCCGTTGTATGAAGCCGCGAAGCCGGGAAGAACGAATACGATAGCCTCATTTAGCCTGTGTACCTTGAGCTCAAATATTTGAGATAATACCCAGCCTGCGGGTATATCTTATTTCAACGTTCACCAGCGGCTAGTAACTAAACGAAGTACCTAGAAAAATTGTTTCATGCGCAAAACTACTGCAAACACTCGCTGGGTTCGCTGGGTTTTGTGCGCGCAATTTTTGAGCCAAAACATTCAGAAAGAAGGAAAAGAAAGAAAGAAGAAACACACACACCACATAACGAACCGTCGTGGTCTTAGTGGAGTAATTGGCGCGATTTTAATAAATGCCGGCTGAAAAAAAACAAAAATCGGCAGCTATTCAGCATTCAAAAACAGAACTGAATCGCCAAGAGGTCCGTGTATGAGGTCTTGTGATAGCTTCGCCACATTAGGCCACTCTGAGAGGACAGAGGCGTGGTAGCGCTAATAAACTTTGGACATCAGTGGAAACTCATTTCTCGCATGAGGCAATTATAATAGTCAAGTTATCGCGCCTTTAAATACGTGGTCGAGTAAAGCAGCTAAACTCCTTCTTTATCAAAGCTAAATATTTTCCAGCAGAATATTTGCGCTTGAACAAGGCTTGTTTCCTAAAGAAGGTACTTCCCCTCGCTTTATTGTTTTTCAACGTGCCACCTGCTCCAGCTAAATGGCTGCTCGCGGTAGCCCAATCCTTTCGTAAGAACTAAATAAAAGAAATGTTCTTGGTGTTTATATAAACACCGGACTCACTAGTATTACTGCATAGGTCAGATCGTTTTAATAGAAACACGAAAACTGCTAGAAGACAAAAACTTATTAATTTCAGTCCTCTTTCCTTACCCTCCGTGGTAGCTTGTAGTTATGACATTGAGGTGCTGAGCTCAGGGTCGTCCATGGGTTCCATCACGCTCGCAAGTGGCCGCACTTTGATTGGGGAGGGGGGGGGGGGGGGGGAGAATGCGAATACACTCGTGTACTTAGGTTTCTGTGCACGTTAAAGAAGCCCAGGTGGTCGAAATGAATCCGGAGAATCCCATTACGGGCATTCCTCATAATAATTTCGTGGTTTCGCTTCTTAAAACTGTAGTATTAACTTTTTTTACTGCGGTTGCTCTCGTAGGCCTTTTCTGCGTTTTTGGCTAATCACGATGATAAAAGCTCTAGTTGGACCGTAGCCACACGGGTCTCAAGGTCACAAGGAGACGCACGCATTAGCGCCGCTCCTGAAGTCGACAAACCTTTTCCACTGCCTGTATAGTCTCGATGTGCGTCTTCCAATGCGAGGGACCTTTGCGTACCCTCTGCCTTCTTTCGTTTGATCCCACGAGACCCTTGCCAATGCGTGCAGTAGCACACTGGACGCGAGTCCTGGTCCTTTCTGTCACTCTCTTTTTTAAGCGTTTTCTTTCAATGAGTTTTCTTCCCCTTCGAGCGTTTACGTACTCGCCGTGGTGGCTCAGTGGTTGTGGCGGTGCACTGCTAAGTGCCTGGCCACGGTCCATTTTTGCGGCCGCGGTGGCTGCGTTTCAATCTGGGCGAAATGCAAAAACTCTCGTGTACACCGCGCAGTGGGCGCACTTTAAGGAGACCAGGGCGTCAAAACCTGGAATCCTCCACTACCACGTGCCTGCATAATCAGATCGTGTTTATGGCACCGAAATAACCATATGGAGTGCCAAGGGCAATGTAGGACAGACAGAGACCAGATTACAGGAAAGTTTATATGTTGTAGAGAACACACTGAAAGACATGAGGTTGAAATGCTCGGCAGCCAAATCAGAACTCTTAGTCATTAAACATCGCAGAAAAGGTCGCAAACCAAGAGGTTGCATTCCGGAAGATTGGAATCATTGGAATTCATATTGGAATCATTGGAATTAGACATATGCTGGCGGGTGTCCCGCGACTCTTCCCAACCTCGTTGAAGAATGGACACAGTGGGAGAAAAGGATTCAAAGCCCATTGTTTCAGGACCAACTAAGGGCAGTCCAGAGGGCCCATGACGTCGCTGAAAGGCTTGGCCTGACGGTGCCAACGTGGGAGCGGCCCGCCTTGGCTTAAGAAGTCGAGCCTCCGGACCTCATTACAATAAATGTTTTCACACACACACACACCTAAACCCCCAAAAGTTAATTTTTTAACATTCACCTATCTTTGTTGACAGCACGGACGTGTGCTTGAGATACTATAGGTACGATTTTATGCAGGTACTTGCCTTCGTTTTCCATGTTTGGTCTTTTCTTTTTCTTATATGTGCTGGTGTTTGCGCGTGGCAAAGTATTCTTTCTGCTATCATTATTTCTCTTTTTATATTTATTTTTAAAGCAAACTTTTTTTTTGTAGGCGCGAACTAAACTAGCCGGTGTGGTACTACTTCGGACATCTCAATTCGGACCCCATTTAATCGTTATCTATACCCATTTATGCGATAATGACAACAATGCGATTGTCCAACTGGTCCAGTACTCTCGTATTGTTGTCATTCTCGTATAAATGGGTATAGATAACGGTTCATAAAGCTTTAGGTCAGTGCTCTGGAAAGAACATCCGCGTTGAAGGCGATACTCGCGTTATTAAGATTCCTGCGGCCTACGGGGCTTCATGATAGACTTTAAGAACGCCGCCCCCTACCGCTCTATAGTGTACGCGCTTTGTTAGTGCTCGTCTCGCTTTCTCTCTGTCTTCCCCTACCACTCTCTTTCTCTTTTTATCCCCCTTAACCCTTCCCCCCGTGAAGGGTAGCAAACCGGAAGTACCTCTGGTTAACCTCCATGCCTTTCTCTGTATTCTCACTCTCTCTCTCTCTCTCTGACAACAATACCTGCAGAATAGTTTCTGTCTCACTGGGTCGCGTCCGTGCTCTTAGTGGTTCTATATTGCATAATCACCTTCACAGCATTAGTGAGCATTAGTCTTTAGATACGCCTGTTGGCTCCGCGCGTGTGTTCTTAAGCCAAAGACAAAAGGTCTGCGCAATTTCGAAACATGGCATCAGGCGTATAGTGTCCATTCATTTACAAACTAAGGACGTGATAAGATCAAACTGCCAAAGCAGTTGTACTGAAAAGAGATGTAAAAAGAACACAGCCGATACATTCTAAACTGGAGTCCTTGTCGGAGTAAGCATGCTTCAAGTATAACTTGTCGCATGAGCCTAAAGGCTGCTAAGCTTATCGCCCAAGCGTACCGGTTCTTGCCAATTGACTGGGCACCTCCCCCCCCTTCCCCCCCCCCCCCCCCCTCAGCAGTTTACGGTTGCAAGACTTGGCTTTCATATTTCTGCTTTCAAAGGCTATCGAGCGTAGACCGAACACAGGGGAGCTGGCTTGCTTCCGCATCTAGAACGGTGACAAACTGTTTATTATTTATTGCGCGCCGTACGGAGCACAGAACCTTCAGCTGAGCACTTCCGTATCTGATCGGCAAGTTCAATGTATACTCTCCCTCGTGGTACATAAATCATAATAATCGTTGTAGAACTCACTTCTCAGAAGAACAGTTTTACAGCGAAGCTCTAGATGGCTACCCTCCGGCGGTGGTCGATGTCCGTCCGTCTACGCGTCGCGTCGACATAAAAAAAAAAAAGAAAATTTCGTCTCCAATTTCTCCCGAATGCTCTGTAGTTCTCAACCTAATGTAGATATTTTAAAAAATGTACATTGAAATTGGCCGCTAGGACGCCTCTGTAATTACGCCGAGTTTCATTTACTTGTCATAATTAGTTAGCTCACAGTGAAGTTGTAAAACGTTACAGAATTCCCGTCTGCTGTAAATACATGGCCGTCTACAGGGGTGTATGGTTACAGAAAATGGCTGTAACTCTTGTTTTATCAGCACCATCTCAAAACAACTTCTATGAAAATAAGCAGCTAAGAAATTAAATTATGGGGTTTTACGTGCCAAAACCACTTTCTGATTATGAGGCACGCCGTAGTGGAAGACTCCGGAAATTCCGATCACCTGGGGTTCTTTAATGTGCACCTAAATCTAAGTACCACGGGTGTTTTCGCATTTCGTCCCCATTGAAACGAGGCCGCCGTGGCCGGGATTCGATCCCGCGACCTCGTGCTCAGCAGCCCAACTCCATAGCCACTGAGAAACCGTACGGCGGGTAAAATTAGAAGCTAAAACGACTCTACCGTTACGCCGAGTTTCATCTGCTTTTCTTAATTATGTAGTTCACAGTGAAGTTGCAGATATTGTGGAATATTGAACGGGATATATTGCGCACGTCACTACTTCATATAATAATAAGAATAAATCACTGTACAGTCAAAAGATGTTTTCTTTGTCTGTGTCCTTAAATAATAATAATAATAATAATAATAATAATAATAATAATAATAATAATAATAGGACCTATACATACTTAGCTGCGTCGATCGATACACCACAGCTTCGCTGCTCGTCCTTCTTCCCAGAGTGGAAGGGCTGTTGAATTTTTTTCTAAGAGCAGGAATCTACATATCACGTGACAGAGCAGTCTTCATATCACACGGACAAGAATGCGACATGGTATACCATTAAGAATCGTCGTTCCTGAAGAGCTGGCGATTGTACTCTATGCAATGCTTCGGTTATGGACACAAATGCTCGTCCTTTTGTAGACTTCTTAGCACATTAAATAGCAATGCCGTGGGCATATACTTAAAGCGCATTTGTATTTCCTTGCATAATTGCTGTATTGTATTCATTTTTACTTTGTGTGTGTTTCTTTGGCGCTGCACACTTACAAACAAGCAGTCACAAACTAGCCAAACTATTCAGCTTGTTCTTCTTCACTGCTTTTCTTTTTATTTACTATGTATTGTTGTCGGTCATTTTTAGTACTATCGTTCAGTCACGCCGGTACCGACGGATTTTCGCGTAATGGTGCAGGTTTAATGTTTGTGCATTAAAACAAATAATTCACGCGACGAGTATTGTGAAGAAAAGGTAGATGAAAGTCGTTAAGTAGCAGCCAAGCCCAGACTTCAGGTTCTTTTTTGTGTGTGTGTTCTGTGCGTGTGTGTGTGTGTGTGTGTGTGTGTGAAAAAGTATTTAACCTCTGAACGTTTTCATTCTGTCCTTTCATTGGCCTTTCTAAGCGAGAACAGCTCCCTTAAAGAAGTTTCGAAAAACCATTGTGATGTGATAGGTGTATATTAGGCACATTCCAGCCGAAACGGTAAATTTGGAAATTTTTCTATCTAATGAAAATGATAAATGGTGCATATTAGGAGCGGTGCCGGTTGTACAACTTTTCGATAACTTTTGCGAGTCTGAATCGAGCTTGGTAGCTCAAGGAATTCCAAAACTGCTCTTTATTTAGCCGGCCGAATTCTTCATTCCTCGCGCTTTAAACATTTACTTTCGTCAAGTACACCTGATAATGAAAGGGATTTTCAAGCAAGATAAAAACAAAGATCTCATTACAACGGGCACAAATGGCAAAAAATAAATAAAAAAAACATATCATTTCTTTAGCAGCTCAGTAGGTTCGACCTTCACGTCCAAGTCATTCTGCTCAGGGTATTCCGATTCTCCATGAAAACTATTTCTGTCTTTGTAATAATTCTTGCGTGCTCCTTGCTATGTATTTTCGTTCCCATTTCCTTAGAGGTGGTGCCGTCGCGATTTGAATTTCATGTCATTCGTACGCATTGCCTATATCTAACTTAAACGGCTAGAGCGTAGAGCGAGAGAGAGAGAAAATGATAAATGAAAGGTAGGGAGGTTAACCAGGACTGAGCCCGGTTGGCTACCCTACACTGGGGAAAGGGAAAGGGGGACGGAAAGATTAAAAAAAGAAAAGAGAAAGTCCACTGGAGATATCAGTCGGTCACTCAGTCCGGATCACAGACGCTGACTCAATCCGGTCGCTTTCAAATATCGCAGCAGCGCTTTTGTGGCCTTTTGTAGCTGTGATATGCGAGGCCATGATCCCAAGATCTTGTTCAAAGTGAACGGCTTTCCATCTAGCTGATTGAGAGCTGTGCAGAGGTCTTGCCTTTCATTTTCATAAGATGGGCAGTAGCACAGAAGGTGTTCTATGCGTAAATTCACATTTAAGCTCCGAGTAGAAACCGTGTGAGTGCAAATAATAAATAATTTTTTTCTTCGCGGGCTGCGCACAAAGCTATGAATTTACTCAATTGCCTAATTTGCTTAATTAATTGCCGTGACCTGACGAGTGAGCTTTTCTTTTCTGTTACGGAAGTTTTGTTTTATATACTCTTGTCCCAGACTGCACGACGCCATAGACTGGAAATAGGGAATACCAAATGCGTGACGCGAACGAGGACACAAAAAGAGGAAGAAGATGACAACGAGTGAAAGTGCTGACTCTGGGACCTTGTTGGTCTAACACAGGGACAGCATTCTGTGCTCAGGATGAGGGACACGGAAATAGCGGAAGAAGACAGGGCGGTTCGGCCCCGGTTCTCACAATAAATAAGGTGTAAGTGGCGCACAATGGCGTGTTCATTGGTTTTGTGTTCGTGTCCCAGGCGCTGAAACGGTTTCCGTGTTTCAGGGCCAATCAGACCCAACAGTCAGCATTTTTTGCACGTTGTCAGGCGCTTCTTTCCGCGTTCTCGTTCGCTTCGCGCTGTTTGCTTTCGCTTTTAGTCGCGAACAAACTGGCCCCACAATACCCTCTTACGGACATTATTGTCGTATTTCGAGAATGTTTGTTTCGTGTACTCTCTCTTACAGGAGGGAATTTGTAGCGTCGGCATAGCAGGCAAAAAATAAACCTTAACTTCCCACGTCGTTAGAAGAGAAGTTACAGGGATGAAGCCACGGCGCTTGCAGTGCCACATGATTGTAAAACGAACAATTGCGTCAGAAGGCGTGTGCTTGTAAGCCGGGAGACTCGCTAGGCGTCTATAGCCCATGCCGGCTCTGTACTCCCTCTTAGCCGCAGTGCACAACGTTGGCCCCCAGCAACTCGACTGCGCTGTTTCGCCTTCTGCACGTTTTACGACCCTCTAAAACGACGAGCCACTGCTCAATCAGTCCGCTTCATTGCTTTCTTCCAAACTCAAGCGCAAGTAATCGTTGGCGTGCACTCATTGAAGCGTTTACGTTGTCTTATTTAGCTCCTGAACTGACCCAGAAGGTAGATATAGTCCGGAAACTGCGTAAGTAAACTGAGCCCGAGGGCAGTTTGGGAAGGAACATGAACACGTTCACGAGAAAAGAACAATTTCGTGGGGTTGCCTACCGGCTTTGCCGTTTACAGCTGATGAACTTAAACGTCTTTTCTTTAAATCTAATGTTGGGAAGAAAGGCAGGGTCTTTAAGATTTCTCCTCAACATATGTATTGTCAAATTTTGCAGCGCTTCGGCGGAATAGTGCGACAGAAGTGTTTCTCGCGGTCGACAAGGAGGGACATCAAGCCACGTTACCCTAATAGGACACTAATTATTAGCTAATGGCCCTGCCATGCTGAATGCGCCGGTTCTTTTCTCTTCAGATCACCAGGCAACATGACACTGTGCTTGGTCAGCACTTCGCAGACCACCCGGAAAAGCCGAGTGATGATGGCCTTCCTTTTCCAGCAGAATAGTCCAGGGGTCGTTCAAAACGTCAATTTCAAGTGCTTCGTTCATTAAATAGAAAATAACAGAAAGAGATTTACCCCTGAATTCTACAACTTGCCTCTACTCAACACTCCACCTCGAATCAAGAAAGCACATGGTAGCGCCATCCCTCGGCATAAGTGGTCACTACGGTTCATCGACATTCAACAGCAATTATAGCACCTATAGTTGGGCGAGTTGGTTTGACATGACGATGGAGTAAATGTGCTTAAAAGACGACGACGATATAGATGCCATACTTCACTCTGTCCTTGTTCTAGTGCCCTAGCGAAATGACGCAACCCACTCTGGGGGATAGATCGACCTTGAATCGGGCGGTGAAGAAACTGTATCACTTTCTTTTTCCAGTAAATTATGCTTCACCCATTGCGCCATGTGCTTCCCGTCTTCACTTATCGTCGTCGTCTTTTAAGCGCATTTACGCCATCTTGAAAGGCTTAGCGTTTTCTTCACTGGAGAGGCGGCGCTGTGCTAAACTCGGTAAAATTCGAGGAAGGGCTTCCAGTCGAGAACGGCTGGAGAATACGGCGACGGCTACTCCTTAACACGTGATAGTAGCTAGAAATAAAAAAAAATGCTCTGAGATCGTTCTATGCGAAAAGAAACGTCACCGGTTAGGAATAGTTAGAGTGGAACTAACTAAATAAAGCAAATTCAGTTTTCATGTATTTCTATGGACACACTGGAACGTAGACGAAAGGCAAGGAATAGTCGGAAAATGCGCTATACGAAGTCCCGACAGATATACATAAGCGGTGCTGTTCTGTAAGCACGACACGATTGGCCGACGGCCCTATCTCCTTGCGAATATTATTAGTATTTAACTTGAAGACATAGCAAAGAGTAGGTGAATACCGGAATTAGCGGTAATGTAGCACATGCGTCTGCACATTGGTGACATGTCCGATGTCAACTGATCTATGATAAGTGCCCTGTATTTATCGACGCTGCGACTAAGGCTTTCTATAGCGGATAGCATTTTATTTAGAAGGAAATAATCCTGGTAAATCGATGTTCCGCACAAACAAAACGCAGCGCGGCCAGTAAGCGGGAAAGAGAAGAGGCTACGAAGAATGCATTCAAACAATCTTAAATTTAACGAAAGCAGCGTTGTAAATACAGGACGAAAGCAAACATGGCAAGAAATAAACGAAAGAACACCTATGTATTTGCGTCCAGACACATCACAAATGACACGACAGTACTTGGAGATATACGGCCGCATAACCTAGATGCATATCTCTTAGGTGATCCATAACATTGCGCTGTTTGCCCCGTGTGTCTCTTTCATCAAATTTTCAGTGGGCGGTTGAGTGTTTGCATTCTTGCCTCTAATCACCGTTGCTAGTGTATTATGCTCCGTTTCCTCAGCCCAAAACCGAATTTGTCAATTTACGTATGCTTCTTATTGTTTGGCTAGTGTGGGAAAGTACACGGAGACAGTTGGTGTCCTGCGGTGCATTCGAATACTCCCTATTGCGCAAGTGTATAGTTCCACACATGCGCATGGTCGCGGAACGACACATTTATACGGAACGCTCGTAATTTCAGAGAAAAAAATTTCTTTAAAAGCGTTGAAATTATGCACACTGAAGGCTTTATTTATTTCTTTATTTTTATAATTAGTTTTTTTTTATTGCACCGTATAGAAGCCTGGCCTCCCGCGACGTGATACTAAGCACGACCTCGCACTTGGCAGCAGAGGGCCATAGAGGCTGACTCTCCGAAACTTGCCTGTTCTTGCTTGCCCGCGGTTTTGTTAATTCAATTCTTGTTCAACACATTCCTGCGGCATACATGGTATTGATCAGAATAGGGCGGCGCCCGCTGTTGCACACGCCGGAAAACGGCGCAGCAGCCGAGAATGAATTCATAGAAAATTTCTTTCTTTCTTTCTTTCTTTCTTTCTTTCTTTCTTTCTTTCTTTCTATAAAAAGATGGAGTAGGTAGGCACAAGGCGCGTTGAAAGGCCCCTCCCATTCTCATGTACAGCATGAAGTTGACAGTGCAACGTCGCATCACTCCGAGTGGCGTGCAGTACAAATGCTACCAACATGGCTTCGTAATATCGCATACGAGAAGCAATACGTCATCACGAAGACGCTTATAATACTACTTTCGAACGATAACTCAGACTCTGCGTGCAACGGATACGTGCTCACAAGAGTGCCCATTAACTGCGCGTAAATTTCGCGCACGTTATGCACTATCGTAAATGCTACGAATGTTTGTTGATCTAGCATTTAGTAAAAACAGAAGAAAACGAAAAGGAGAAAGAAAACAACATTATTACAGAACAACAGATTTAAAAAATGAAGCGCACACAAATCCATCAATACATCAACACAAGGAGTTTAAATCATTCGACGCATATATGATGTGATGGGCATAAGGGATGGCTGTTTGAATGGAAGCCTTCTGTACTTCTTGAAAGTGTGCGAAGTTCTGAAATTTATTTTACTTGTATCGTTTCACGCATTTTGCCCATGTGTTTGCAAGCACGGGGTGTTTGTTGTCCGTACTGTGAGCTGCTCCGCAGTGGCAATAAGAGAGCGAAGTGTGCAAAGTGGAACCCTAAAATAGCCCCGCGGTGCAGATCAATATTCCAATGAAAGTTAATGAAGTTCTAGTGCGCAACAAGGCAACATCGAAAGCACACAAGTTTAAAAGCGTCCATCGAACGGACGCCCGAAAAGTAGGCAAAAGGAAGCTTTGTGCACCGGTGAGATGGAGGCCGATGTCGCAAAGCTGTGTACCAGGGCAATCAGATTTTTAGTAGCCACTAGAAAACTATTCTTCTGTATACTTTCTAAAAGAAATGTCTTGTTTTCTTGTTATTATTATACCCTGTTATCTGCACATGCTCTGTATTTAGTTCCACTCCCTTCTGTAACGCCTTCGGGCCTTGAAGGCACAATAAATGAAATGAATGAAATGAAATGTCACACGGCACACCGTGCTTAGCATAAACGCGGGAATTATAGCGTCTGACATGTGTTGTCGCCAGAAACAATATCGATGTGTCAATATCGATGTGTCAGACCCATAATGCGGCACGCACAACGAGTATTTCCTGTTACGGTTCCAGTTTCATGGGTGAAATGCATGTTTTTTGTTGTGAAACAAAGCATGCCCACTACGTTCATTTCTTTATGTAGACGTTCTCTACGTATGTTACCATAAAAAAAAAAAGGCTCAGACGTCACTGCGGAGCTGGTGCACATGGTCGACAAACAGCGGTCTCTTAGCAATGCCTCTGCCGTTCCTTATTCTGACGCATATTTAGGTCCTTGCAGGAACCACGTGTCATCGACGTAATCTTCTTATTGCATGCACAACACCCGTTATTTCTTGCACCGCTGATAGTGCCGCAAAAGTACGAAACATCGTGAGCCGTTATAAACGCGTGCCTTCTTATCGCCACAATTGGTAGTATAGGCACTTCCGTATAGGCGAAAGGTGCACTGTCGCCAGCATTCGTTACGCCATGTTTTAGTGACCGATGCGGTTTGAAAGACGCAAATATCATAGTTGCCGTGTTGCGCGTGCACAAAGAACGTGCTTGAAAATAAAAATACAGACCATAGCTAATGGTACTCCTATACGTACCTTTTTTTACAAACAAGAATTTCGTCCGGCTTTGTTAATTTTGAAATAATGTGCTCCTAACCATGTAAATGACGTTTGTAGCTGCCTGAGCAACTCTCCCCCTCAAACCGTCCTAATCAGATAAAGCTTTTACCTAATTTCGCCCTACAGATTACGTTAGACATTCATTATATGCGTGTTTATAGATTGTACGTAGATTCAGTTTATTCATGCGGCGTGCCCTTCTGTGCCCAGCGCGCTTAGCTGGCTCTTGCCGGTGGCTCGCATAGCGGACTTACATGCGCAGTTTTGCCGAGGAAAGATCGACTGTACCCGCAATGTTGTCTGCAGCACGTCTGCTTTGAGAACCGCCACCGATCGAAACCCACAAGTTTTGATCGTACCTCGCATAATAACTGTCTGCCTTCCTGGATGATCATTATTCCCCGCCCTCGAAAAGTAACGTCGATTCTGTCTGGAATACAAGTTCTTCACAGTTAACTGCGCCGTTTCCTAAGTTAACGTTGTGCCCGCAATTCTTGCTTTTTTACGAGCAGTTACGCGAGCAACTTTTTGTTCGCCATTGGTTAGGTGCAGTCGTTAGACGCAGGGGATACAACACTGAAACAGCCCACCATTTGTTCTTTTTCCTGCGGTTGTCTGCATCTGTGACCGCTTGCAGTATGCGACAGAAAACGCCTTTATTTATGCATAACACTGCTGTAGGCGGTACAGGGCTGCAAACAGCGAGAACCGTTTGTTGGCTCCCATGCGGCCAATCAATGATGTGTCTAAGTTTTAAATTGAAGAGCTCCTGACCATGCGAAGGCTTCAGAAGGATCTTTCTGGAGGAGGTTACGTGGTTTTACGCCACACACGTTTCATTTTCTTTAACGAAACGACATGAAAAGGCAAGGGCAAGATGGACGAGGGGAACGATTGTCCCATAGCCTGTAACGCTTCGCAACGCTTAAAGCTTTAAATAGTATTCAGCACCTCTCACTTTTGCTCACTCGAGTTTCTTTCTTCTTTTCTTGTTCTCTTCTTTCGGTCAAGTTTATGATCTTTTGCCACATATGCAAACCCATCGTGTCAATTTGTTCACTAACACTAGTAAGTAGACAATTGTACTTCTGAGCACGCGGCAAACGTGAACTGAATCGGCATGTTTGTTTCATAACACGACCATGGCGCATCGAAAGCTGTGAGACGAAGGAAACTTGCGGTAAAGAAAGTATCTCTCTTTTTCACATTCACTCTGTTCCGCACTTTGTTGCGTTCTGTGCATCGTGGGAAAAAATATTTATTTCGCTGTATACTAACCATCTCGAAGAGCGAAATTTTCGGAAACGACCCTACCAGATTTGGAAAACAAAGCGCTATGTATACATTTAACTTTCTTACAGTTTCACATACAAACGCACACTGTCGTCTTACTACTGGCGATCGTACAACTATTTACAATGTGACCCATGGCGTCCATTGAACCATAAGAACTTTTAGCACAAAGAATTGAAACAAATAATAATCCAGCAATAGGGATTGAGTAAGTGGAATCATAGTTGACCAAAAGCTTAAGAGGCTGGCTTACCGGGACACTTTGTATGCTACTCCAGGGACTGGACTCGCGAAGTTCTTCGTTCGTAAGAGTTGTTTGCCGTTGCCCGAGCACCTTGGCTAATAATACGTCCAGCAACACGATTGGCTTACATCTGCACTGACGAACGCTTCTAGTATAAAAAACGTTCTTTTTTTTGTGTGTGAACACATGTATTAATTAGTTGGGTGAAAGATGAATACGAAAAAAAAAATTTGAAAGAAATATAGAAAAGTAAAGTGATGAAGAATATTACAAAAGAAGAAACCATTTGCAAGAAGCAAACTTCTCGGCCCACGCATCCCGTCTGCGAGTGCACATTTAAGGCGGGGGGAAATACGAGAAAAAGAAACGCATGTCCGAATTCACGAAGCATTTCGTTCTTAAGGGCTATTTTCTATTTGCGAGTCGACTTGAGTTATCTCGAACGCCACAAGTGGCTGGCACTTGCTTAGAACAGCCCTAGCGTAAGAACATCTTAGCGAATACGGGCGGCAGCTTCTTTGATAAAGAACCTTTCACTCACCTCGCACGCATTATAGTAAAGAAGAGGCTATCGTTCGCGTCATGACCCAACCACCCGGGGAAACGGTAAGCGTTCTGTAGGAACGGAACTCGATGCGCTAGATTTTTTAACAACAATAGTAGGTAAGACGTGCGAACCATAGCGACTGCGGCTACGTGCGCTTTCCTCCCAGGGGCTCCGGCCTACCTTGCGGGCCTAACCGGCAGCGGAATCCTCCGTGCGGCAATATCCTCGCATTGGGGCAAACCGGCCAGGAAAAGCCAGCAGGTGGGATACGGCCAACCTTGACTTTTCTGTTAGGGCAACGCTCAAACTGGGTGGAGTCCAAGGAAGGCGAGGAGGGTGCAACACGGCAGGCAAGATTACAGACGGCTTCCGGAGCGGAAGCGACCGGTACAGCCGAAGGAGAGGACACGCGAGGGAAGTGGCCTATAGGTATGGCGTTTGCTTTAACGGAATGATAAAGTGCGCGTATTCTCCCCTTCCTTCGGCCCACCTTGACGCGACTTCCTCCATTTCCTATCCGTAAAAGAGTCTACGAGACGCCAGGCATGAATTTTACGGTGCCTATGCCCCGATAGTTCAACGAAGCTTCCCTTTCTTTCTTTCTTTCTTTCTTTCTTTCTTTCTTTCTTTCTTTCTTTCTTTCTTTTCTTTTTTATGGAAAACACACAAATCTTAGGTTCGTGCTCAATATTCGCGTTTGGGAACAGTATTACAATTCTTAAGATATTGCAAGTCGCATATTATGTTCTGCATATATGCGATATTATGATTCACAACCCTCAAACGGCCCCTCCCAGCCCTTCTTTTGCATTTGGTCACATTATTCGCCGAAGAATTAACTCGTTGATGTCCACCGGGGTCGCGTAGTGAGTATTGCGCTGCACTGCGAAGCACAAGGTCGCGGGATCGAATCCCAGCCATGGCGGCCACATTTCGAGGGCAAAAAGCGTCCGTGCACCGTGCACTGGGTGCATGTTCAACAATGTTCCACAATGTTCAACAAGGTGGTCATAATTAGCCGGAGTCTGCCACTGCGGCGTGCCTCGTAATCATATCGTAGTTGTCAGAAAAATAACCGCAAAATTTTATTCTTAGCTTATTAATAGCATATATGGCGTAAAGTACGAGAAAACAAAGTACCGTCGTTCATTACGGCCCACTGATAAGATCAAACTGCTTAGTGAAACCACATCAATCTGCTGCTGTAGTAGCTTTTTGTTCTTGTCCAGACATTCGATTTTCTTTCGTAAAAAGTGAGAGAGAGAGAGAGAGAGACAGCAGAGATGAAAGGCAGGGAGTCTAACCAGACGCATGTCCACTTTGCTACCTTGCACTGGGGTAAGGGGGTATAGGGGTTAAAAGAGAGAGAGGGAGAGCACAGTTTCGCACATCTGAAGGTGCGCACTGAGTCTATAAATGGTCGCACAAAGCTGTCGGCTTGAGGCACTGCATTAACGCTTTCGTGGTTTTTTTCTGCCACCGATGCATATGTCAATGATCCAAGGATCCTCATTTTCAAAAATGGTCTTGAGTGCAGTCGGTTAAGTGATGTCCACCAAGATTGACGCTCGACGTCGTACCGGGGACGGAGGCACAAAATACGTTCACTAGTTTCTGTTATTGGCCTTGATCTATCCTTAAAGCTACAAGTGCCATGAAAAGCTCTCCGCTCACAAATAACATTGTTGGGGTAGCAAATAACTTGGGGTAGCATTTACGAAGGCTTACTAATTCCGCATCGAAATGGGGTATGCGTCCTTGTAAAGGGGCAGAGAGAGAGAGAGAAAGAGAGAGAGAAGTGGAGGAAAGACAGAGAGCTAGGTTAGCCAGTGTAAGGACTGGCTGGCTACCCCGTGCAGTGGAAAGGGGTAAAGGGAATCAAAGGAGAAAGAAGAGGAAAAAAAACTGAAAAAAATTCAACAGTAACGCGGTGCTATGCGCTACAAC
This sequence comes from Dermacentor andersoni, assembly GCF_023375885.2. Lineage (NCBI taxonomy): Eukaryota > Metazoa > Arthropoda > Arachnida > Ixodida > Ixodidae > Dermacentor > Dermacentor andersoni. The sequence goes on along the minus strand of NC_092817.1, from coordinate 92,852,804 downwards.
ATTTAAAGACGGTCGCACAATTCACAAGCCCTTAAAAACTTCAACAGAGCCATTAAAGTCTTGTGTGCTAAAACCCAAGTGATAAATAAAGTATCCGGATCTGAATTACCAAGCGCAGTAAATAAAACGTTGAATTATTGGAGATTCTACAAGTTTATAAACTATTTTATATGGGGGACTATTTTTGGAACGGTGTATGGGGATCAACTAACACAGTTATGTGTTAATCTAGACAATAGTTATCAGTAATTTCGAATGCGCTGGAAATAGCACTGTGGTTTTTTAGCTCACTGATGAGTCGTACACTATATGATAATCATAACACCTCGGCACGGCTTATATGAACAAAACCAGGAAGCATAATTAATCAAATCATTTTAGCAGATCCACAAGCATACATAACGATGTCATCTCCACCGTAGGCTGCGCTGCGCGCTCCTGTGAACGAAAAGCCTTAACAACCCTGGTGGACGCTGCAGTATATTCAAGGGGAGGGCATATTTCATCGCTTGGTATACCGAAACTAAAATTATGCTACTCAAATTTTATTACGTACGATGCTTCAAGTCATCGAAAGGAATTGCATATCCATTTTATCGCGTACATAACGCTGCAACATATGAGTAAAAGAAGGACGCATTAGAATAATTCAAAACCGAGTGAATCAAGAATAACGCCATCGATAGCCTAGGACCGCGTTTGCGCCGACCAATTTAGTCTTAATTTTTGTTGCGCGTTCCGTCGAGCGCTTGGTTCTGGTGACAGCGCCCAGCCGCGTCCTAGCTAACGGGGAAGGGCCAAATGTATGGAAAATGAGACAGATCGCTACAAAATACTGCTCCATTGTACGCGTACCTACCGTCAATTGCATGCCCATTAGCTGATATAGCCACGTTGAAGAAACGGCGGCGGAAGCCGTTCATTTTTAACAAGTGGACGTCCAGGAGACGTCCTCCCGAGAGCCCTAATTATACAACGTTCAGCACTCGAGTCTAGATCGATGTTGTCGTGTTTCTGACCGCTACTTGAACGATACTATACTGCGTCAAACTGCCCCGCTTGCAGGAAGCTTGGAAATGTGCGCCATATCAGCTTTTTGTCGTGACGCGGCCACGGACCCGAAAAATAAGATGAGGGGGAGGGATGGAGAGGGCTCTAGTACGGTACGGTAAAGTGAACGGCAAAGTGGACATTCTATAGGAGAAAATGAAGGCGATATATTCCCAGGACCTTTCACGAGCACGCTTTCTGCGCCTGGATTTTATGACTCCATAGCTGGCGCTGAACGTCGCTATTACCTGCTCTCAGAAAGTCGTTCTAATAACGGTACGGCAGCGTCCATTGCCGCTACCTGGAAAGGAGCCGCGCGCGCAGTAACTACTAGAGTTCTCGCGGAACTATTATTGTGAGCAGGAAGAAAAGAACACTCGTGGTCTTAGATGTGCACACACACTCTTAGAGAGAGAGAGAGAGAGAAATACTGCGCAAACAGTATTTTTTACCGGGAAACGTATGCGGATAGCGGTACGTACTTCGCATTCCTATCAGCAACACCTTATCATCAATTATGTGGTCCGGATACTTGTTATGTGCTTGTTCTTGAATGAAAAGAAGGCTGTTATGTATGCTGTATGCGCTATTTCAAAGAATGTATGCACTTTTCGCTACACTTTGCTGAGTGCTTGAAGCCTGCTTCACCTTCGCCGTGGGTCGGTCCGGGTAGTGCACAACCGCCAGGATCGGCCCTCATTTTTGTCCACGGACATGGACACGAAAAATGCCGACCAACGAGAAACGAACAGCGTCGCTGTAAATTTATTCTGTGCCAGCGCACACCAGCGCTACGGAGACCTTGCGAGCTGTAGAAACTGTCTAAACAACGTTTGTTTTTTTATCTATAAAGCGCAGGCCGTTATCAGCTCTATGTAGCGCTTGTCGCTGCTTAACGAGGGCGTACAATCATTGCTGTGTATCCACTTGACGTTAACCTGCACGCCCACGCACGGGACGAAGGGAAAGATAGAAAAAAAAAAGTGAAAAAAATTGTGGAACGAGATAACCACTGCGCATACGTGTGCTATACACCGCACACATTCAAGCTCACAATTGCACTGTTGGTGTCGGCGCGCCTGTTGAAGTAAGGGAGGCATGAATCGCCGGCGTAGGTATATATTCGCCGAGGGTCTCATAATCCGAGCAAACAAGGCCCGTACGCCATCCATGAAACGAAGAAGGTATCGCAGAATGGTCCCCGAGAAAAAGAAAAGAAAGGCTTATTCGGGGGAACGCTCGCTGGGGACAGAATAAGAATGCATGCAAGACAAGTATTACGTCAAACAAACAGCGTCGTTATCCTTTCACGACGGCCGTAGCCAAATGATCAACGTCGTCGTTCGTTCCTGTTCCCGTTCTAAAGTTCACGTGCCTGCTTCGCGAGACGGCCCTGGGCTCGCTCTCTCGCGAACGTGCGGCAAAGAGGCGACGTACGAAATAAAGATGAAAAAAAAAGAAGGCTCCGGAGTGCGCTGAGGTTAGGGGACAGAGTCGGGCTCTGAGCACGTTCCGCCTCCGAGTTCCCTTTATTTGGGTCCCGATGAAGGGTCGGTATACTGCGTCGGGAGTGCTGCGGGTTCGCGACACTTTACAGCCATTTATTTCGCTTCGCTTCTTGCGTTCCCCCTCCGCAACCTGCGGCCCGCGCCAGCGCGCCTTTGCATGGCGTGTACGCGAAGCATCCGAGCACTACACGCCGTTGCTGCAGTACTACTAAGGGTCCTTATGTCTGACGTCGGTTGTGAATAAGTGCGCAGCGACGCACATCGGTGCGAGTTAGCGGCAGCAGTTATTGTTTCCGTTGGTTCGCCTGTGTCGAGCATGAATGCGGTTCGCTAATCGCGACCCTTCAATCATTTCTGTGATTCATTTTTGTTTTCCCTCTCGTTCTTGCTAGCATTCCTGCTTCGAACTTTGCATGAAAACGTTCGTGGAACTTCACGCGCAGTACTTAGGCCCGCACGTCCGAGTTTTGTACACACGAGATTCACCGTTAGTCAACCATTGAAATGCTTCACAAATGTTTACAGAAGTGCTGCGCACTAGGTTTATGACTTTTTTAATATAAATCAACATACAAGTGAAATTTTGTTGCACATTCATTTCCGCACTGGACTGCAGCTACCGTCGACTAACGAAAGGTGCCACGATCGCGTATCCGCTTCGGCTGTATCCCACGTCTGGGTTTCGTCTTTTAACATTCGAGCTCAGTGTCGATCACGATTTCGAGCTGAGCGCTGTCTCGAGGGCAGCCTCGAGTGCTGCGGAACAACGCTCCTAACTTCTATCCCAGGCGCTACTCACTTTGTAGCAAGCCCCCCAACAAGATAAATGCTGAGAGAAGGACGTGGGCTTGAAAGGGTTAACAGTGGTCGAACAAACGTCGGAGGAGCCTACGTTTCGACAAGAGCACTTGCCTTCGTCAGGGCAGCGGACTGACACTGCCCTGACGAAGACAAGTTCCTTGTTTGACAAGTGTTTATCATTACGGTGTGCCATGAACGTAATTAAGAAGGAAGAAAAGTTCGCATTTGCTTTTTCTTGACTGTAGTACTGATTATATTATCTGATTATGTGATTACGATAGTGGTAGTCGCGCAGGGTCGTAGACAGGTCACAGCTCACTTAGACAGTCTACCACATCTTCGTCTCTCTCTTGGGCGCACTGTAATGTCCGAGTGCTCTGTAAGAATAGTTACGATGCACAACCATGAATGACAATAAATAGCGCAGGAACAAACTCGCAAGCTAACTAAGCGTGCTATAAAGCTGCTGTGTAGTCGCGGTCTGCTGCTTTGTCCGTCTGCTCGGATTTTGCTATCAGAGTGTTGCGCATTTAAAAGAGGCAACGTCATCATTATACCAACACGTACATGGATAGTGGATAGCAATGCTAACCAATTTATTGACTACGCTGCAACGCTTCTGTAGAGCTCGCTGCAGCTCATGGTTTGGTGTCGTCTTGCTGGCCTCGCTGACGACGCAATAGTGATGCGGGGTCTCAACGTTTGTCCACGCACTGTCTTGCCTGGTGTCACGCTAGTTCTGTCTACTTGATGTTGGATTGACTTTAATTGGGAAATATAATGTCCACGTACGAACCGTGAATCCCAGTATTACATATACGGGATGGCTGTTTGGCCGGGCGGTGCAACGAATTATTATTTATGGGGTGAACTAGTGGAAAGGGGGCGTATTCTCGGACGGTCGATTTCGGGGATAACATTTTCAGTGCGCGCTTACTTACTGTTTGAGCAAAACCGGAAGTGTTGATTGGCTGGTTGAGCTCTTCGTCATGGGAAAGAGATAGTATCCGAGAATACGCGCCCAAGGATGTTTGTGGCACATAGAGGAACTTGCAATTCATAAATTTAAAACGGAGCGCAATGTTCACGCAGTAATTATTTCCTTGCTGTATCGCGCGTAGCGCAAGTGTTTCGCCAAAAGTACGGAACTTAATTACCGCTGCTTCTTGCTTTCCGGGTCTCCATACGGGGCAACTTGTTCTTGTCTTCTGATACACGATACGTACTACTCTGCTATGGCCCTTAACGTTGGATTAGGAATATTTGCAAGAAAAGAAAGAAAGAACGAAAGCTGAAGGAGAAAAGAAAACGGGATTCAGAATTTGTCAGATGTGCTTTCTCATAGCGGTAGTTCTACTTTGTCTCTGCGCAAGGTCTAGACATTGAGAAAACGTTTCATATTCCCGGTCAATATTGAGGAACCTAAATAGCATCGGAAAACCCTGAGCCTATAAACCCACCATCCCGGAAGGTCATAATACCCTGGTTCACTTCCGAGAAAACAAAGACGCTATATACTTCGGTGGCATCTGTAGTTTCACTTGACGCCGCCACAGGGAAACGCTTAAAAGCAAGCCCGTGAATTGAAACTTCGACGGCTGCAGTTTGTTCTTGACGGAGCAAGACGACGTTCTGTTCCGTATTCCGCATCTCTCTCTCTCTCTGTGTATTTTCTTCCCCCATTCTGCTCTCTTGGAGAAAGGACGTTGCAGCTTTCCCGTCGAGCGAGTTCTCCGTATTTCGGTATGTTGGAAGAGCAAGCATGTGTGTCTTATTCCTGTGCCAACACAGCGGCTAACGAAAGTTGTGCACACGATATCAATGGCGTGCTACGCCTGAGCTCCCGGGGACGAGCATCTTTTATTTCTTTGAAGAGGGCTGTTTGTGGAACGAAGAAGGTTCGGCGTTTGCTCGAAAGTTTCGCGTGGGAGCCAGTTGGAATAAAATTCTTTGCAACAACAATGAAAGTAACGCAAGTTCGTCGCAAGACAATTTGATACAGCGGGGCACTTTCGTTACGACGTAACAAAGGCCGCGAGCAAACATTTTTTTTTTCTTCTCCGTTTTGGACTCTGTGCGTTCATCTTAACAGCAACTCGGATGTCGTAATTTTCTCATTAGACAACCATTGTGCTCCTTCAGATGTATTGTGCCTTAATTAAAGAAAAATATTAATCGATAGTGGCTGATGAGAGCGGTGGTTTGTTTTGAAACCTCACATAATTTTGCAAGAAAGGTCGAGAATTAAAATACACACAAACACACACACACACACACACACACACACACACACACATATATATATATATATATATATATATATATATATATATATTGCGATTAACGGAAAAGCAAGCTAACAAACACTCTTTTGCACAGCAAGCGCAAATGCAGGTAGTCGGTATGCCACATGTGATATAACATTTAGCGATGGTAAAATCAAAATGTTGAATTACAGCTCACGTGAAACTGTTGCATGAGTTGCGCGAGTTTCCCAAGTCCTGTTTTAAAAATGCAGATATGGTGAAAATACATTCCTTACGTGTCGTTTTGTCTATATTATGCACACTCTACATCTAATAATTTTCTTGACGAGTTGCGAACTTTTTTTTTAATATTTTAATAGCATATACTGAACAAGAATTCTGACGTTTCGCTCATCAGACTTTATAGCTTCAATTTTATGAAAGCCACTTATTTTTTAAACTCGGGTTAGTGGTTGTCTAATGAGAAAGTGAAAAGGAATTTTCGCATTAACGGTACATTCGAAAGCTGCAACAGCAGTGACACTCGACGTTAATGTACATGTCAAAAAGCATAAGAGAAATTAGCTAACGAAGCCAGAATAACACTGTGCTGATCATAGTCGGAGAAACTCTTAAGCGCCAACCAATAAACACACTAACTTCCCCCACTCTCCTCACTGCAATCCTTCAATTTCAGTGCTGTAACGAACTGAATGTTCGGTGTGTCCTCAAGTAATGCGCTGGAGTGGACGTACCTGTGTATCTTTATCCCGTTCGACCTGTTATCATACGCCAACAAAAGAAGAATGCCATATACGTGTATATTGAGCGGTTTTAGTTCTCCAGGGTCATCTTGCCAATAATCTATTTCGCATTTATTGTGTCCCGAATAACCCACGTTTTCGTGCATCCCCACACCGGAAGCAACTCCGGTCTTTCTGACCGAGGTTGCCCCACGAGCTTATTAAAACTGAGCTCAGAATTCACAGTTCGCGGAGGAGGGTTGCTCTAAGTACGATCCTTCTTTGCCTTCTTGTTCTTTTGTTCTTTTTTTTCTCTTTCTTATTGGGTGAAGCACCACTTTCTTTGGCTTGGCATAGCGCTAACATGGCAGTGGGTGCAACAAAAATAACACAGACAGAAGGGCAAGGACCTTTATTGCTATATGGTTGAGCGGCAAATGAGTACATGACGTCGGCAATGCTTGAGCCAGGAGCAAAGTGGCCACTTTAAACCTTGCGTCAGGACACCATAACTAAGGCAACGTTCGCAAGTGGTGCAATTTTGTCCGAAACACGCGATCACACTTTCGTTGACGTCGTGCTTTCTTTCTTTTATTTTTTTTCAACTGCTGGTTGGAACATTTACTCGAGTTCTTCACGGGGTCGACTTTCGTAGCGTAGTGCTGTGTTGAATTTGGGGCTATTTACCTTGTTTGAGAGCATCACTTCTCGGTGTATTTTTCCTCGTTCAAACATTCGTTGTTCGCCACGCCACGCACGTAACCGCCACGGGGAAGAAATTTGTTCGGCTACATGGCGGAGCACATCGCTGAAGGCCTAAACTGCTACAAGACAGAAAAGAAGAGAATGCCTAGTTGCTACTGATTTTGCACGAAATTAGCACACTAACGAAGTGCTACCTGGCACTTCGTCTGTGTGCTGTCTTTGTCTTGCGTCACGTATATCGCACTGTACAGTGCGTCTTTCCATTGTCGTAGCTTTAATACGTGTATATTTTACACATCTTTAAGCGAATATTTTTAGGCCTTCATGTATACAGCCGTATTTCATCCGCCCGTCGTAATTCGCGGTTTATGTAATATAGACAAGCCATTATCATCGCCTTGGCCCTCTTTGAGCACATCTGGCCCTTGCACCAATAAATCTCACTAATCATAATCATACAGTACATTATGTTTAGATAATAGTAACCTAACGATCACATTAGCAAACGCTCACATTAGCTTACTCTATCGCTTGGCTGACACAGGCGCGTAATTATCGTCTTCAGTCTGTCGCAGGATACTTTTTGTAGCCGGCGAATGGTCGCATGAAACAACGTAGATATCTTGAGGGCTGAACCAAAGTACTTGCTTGACTACTTTCCACCTTTCCACGAGCTTTTGGGCTAACCATTAATTGAGAGGGCAGAACTTAAGTTGAGGGAGCAAGGGGAGTGGGCACTTACTTGATGAATTGAAAGCTAAACTTGTTCTCAGAAGAGGCTCAAGGCTCAAAACAAGCAAGAATCAGAAAATATGTATATTTATAGTCTGTTTAGAAGTCACTGGAATCAAGACTATGATGTCTGCTACTTCTCGCTTAAAAATGCAGTACCCGCTTAGGCTGGCTAAAAAAGTGTACAGAAAGTAAGAAAAGGGGATATAAATGTCACAGAATGCTTGCGTGTACTTCATGGAAAATACAAATGGGCACATTATACAGCACAACACGTACGAAATTCTAGCCTTTTTTTATTACTCGAAATGGGCAGTACTGATTGCTTGTTACATGTAGGGAAACAGAACCCCCTCTTCGCCGAACTTTTGCTGCCAAAAATAGCTAAGCCTTGTAACAAACAGCGACTGTTCGCAATGACCTTGGCTTCAAATATTCAACATCCCACCGTATCTTTTATGACCACATCAGAGCGACAATTTCCAGCTGGCCGCAATTGACGGTCCTAATGGCTGACAGTAAGCCATTCGACTTTTTCTAAAGAGCCGTTCTACAACTTGAACCTCGCTTAAACACTAGCTTGAACTGGAAAGTTACTTAGTGTCCACAAGCGAACAAAGAGTACCTGCACATTATGATTGCTATGTATTCTTCAGGGCGTTAAAACGCTTTGGAAGTACTGCATTCACGTCATCAGTGACAGCCTTGTGAAAAGCACGGGTTCGCTGACACCGCCATTTCGTCCTTCCCATTTTTGCAGAAAGGCTGCTTACTGCCAAGAATGGAAATTGTTCAAACATTGATCGAGCCACTGGGATGGCCGGTGAGAAAGCCATGGGTCGAAAGAACTGCGCATTTGCGGGAACCTAACCTCAAGGAATGTGGTGTCATTGTATTTGCTTCTGATGGCGAAGAAGCATTAGGTATTATTGTTTTGCTTTTGTCTGAAATATAGACCACGCACGTGGAACCATGAATGTATTTGGTTGCTATAAATAGGAATGATAGGAATCAACGACTATAATTACTCCAATACGCGGCAAAACTCGGTCAGGCGACGGTGGCACGTGGTCAAAATAAAACGAGCAATCGCCTACGGTTGAAAAAAACAAACGTGTAATTGACGTTTAGGGAACGCTACGGGTCTTTGTTCATAATGAATATTAGTGGGACCGTACCGAGTCTTTGTTTTAGGTAGAGTAAGTGTGTCCGTGTATATAATTATAAAATTTATCCCGCGTCCGGTTTATCCTGTACGTTGTCCATTGAATATACAGGGTGATAATTTTTAAGTTTTACGGAATTCTTACAATTTGCATGTCACCGATAGCATAATTCTTGTCCTTGAGCTACATGATTCCGAGAGGCGGATATTGCTAGCACGAGAAATCTAAACACACAATAACGCGATAGCGCTAAGGGCGCCATGTCGCAGAAAATCCGGCGACAGCATCCCGCGTCTAGCGTCGACCATTGTTGTGGGAATAATTATTCCGAACCACGCATACCCAATCACGCAGGCCCTCCATGTAGCACAAGGAAGTTATTGAACTAATTGAATTTCTCAAAGTAAAATGCATGAGGAAAATCGTAAAGTACGTCGTACACACAACCTATAGACATGATAGCGTCGGACTGTAATTTGAATATACGAGAACACATGATTCTGTTACGCGGAAACTCAAACACAAACCCCTTTTAACGCGATGATGTTTTCCAGCTGCCGTTTGAGATCTGTCTCAGTAGGAGCGGCGTGGCCCCTTCGGTCACTTGCATACCATCAAAAAAAGGACCACCAAGCTTGCCTTCGTGCATAGTGTTCGCCGCCAGGGTTTCCTGGTAAACATTATGGTTACATAAGCTGCAATTGCCGGGAAGCGTGAGAAGCACTCGGGAATCTTTGAATGCTATTGCGTTCCACTCTTAAAGATGAAGCTTAAGCACCCTCCAAATTTTTCAGATAATTAATTAACAAAAATCCCTAACGTCTTAATTACTTTACAGCCCATATTGCAATTACGAATTGTAGCCGGTGAGTTTACAAGACGTGTCTTAAACTTGAAATTAATTTCCAGGATTACACTAGTTTCGAGATAATATTTCCCAAAGTGCGGGATGAAATACATGTGTCTTCCAGTTACTTTTGTGCGTCAATGCACAAAAGAGCACTTTCTTTAAAAAGTAAGTAGAACAACAACGCAGTTTTGCAAGTTTGATGGCGTATATCTGCAAATCGGCGTCATTTTGTGAATTCACTCCAAGTAAGTACGCCTCGCAAACTCACCGGCGACAATTCGTAAATGGCCATATGTGCCGTAAGATAATGAATTCAAAAGATAATTAGTGGATTTTGGTGATTAGTTGAATATGCGTTTCGATTGCTCGCGCAAGTAAGGTCTGTTTCTCTGAATAATCCAGCTCAAGGACTAGAATTATGTTATCTGGGACAGGCTATTTTCAAAAATTCTGTAAAACTTAACAATAATCACCCCGTATCACCCCACAGATACTGGGTGATACGCGACATAAATGCTTCTACGCCGTGATTACAGCAGCGGGATCCCGCTCATATCTGAGTGGCTGCAGAGTTTCTGACTAGCTACAGAGTTTCTCGTGAATGCTCTGTAGTTCTCAATATATTGCGGTTATCTTGGAAAAAAACTTATGCTGAAACAGGCCGCTGAAACGACTTTATCATCAAGCCAAGTTTCATTTACTTGTCATAATTAGTTGACAGTGAAGTTGTAAACGTTACACAATTCCCGTCTTCTGTCAATACATGACCGTTTATGGAGGGAGTATGTTGACAGAAAGTGGCTGTAACTCTTGGTTTATCAAAAGTATCCCGAAAAAATTGTATGACAATTAGCCGCTGAGATGACTCTAACATTACGCCGAGTTTCATCTACTTTCCAAGATTGCGTAGTTCACAGTGAAGTTGTCTGCCATGCGATGGTACTTGCATGCACACGTCATTTCATAAAAGAATAAGAATAAATCACCTCACAGTCAAAAGTTGTATTCGTTGTCTGTGTCTTTCGAGAGTAGGTAGTAGTAGTAGTAGTAATACCTATATATACATAGATGGGTCGATTGAGGTATAGAGAGAGAGATAGAGAAGGGAAGAAGGAAAGGCAGGGAGTTTAACCAGAGTCCAGTTTGCTACCCTAAACGTGGAGAGGGGAATGGGGAGTGAAAGAGAGCGAGAGAAGAACATGAGTCTATACCCCACTTTCACATGCACTAAGTTAGGTGTAGGATGTCTATAGTCGGTCACTTTAGTCTGTTGCCTTCTGGTAGTGAAGAAGCACTCGAACTGCTTTCAGGGCTAATTAAATGTGAGGCCAGGCTCCCGAGGTCTTTGCTTCTGTAAATGGCCTGTCATCCAGTCTATTCAAGGCACACTGGATAGTCTGACATCGGTTATCAAAGCGAGAGGTGGCACAGAAGATGACTGATGGTCTCTTCACGCTTGCACTTAGCGCACATTGATTGAGGTAAAAGACGCCACAGCTTCGCTGCTCGTCCTTCTTCACCGAGTGGAAGGGCTGTTGAATTTTTCTCGGTACCGTTTCGTGGTTAGCAACAGAAGAGCGCAGGTTTTGTGTCCTCGAAAGGCGTCCCTTTCACCCTGGCAGAGCGGGACGGCGCACGACTCCTCGGCCATGGTTGCCAGACCCGCCATCTCGAGTATTTGGCTGCCGGCCTTGGTGGTAGAGAGGCGAACAATCTGTGCCGTTTTCTGTGCTTCTACGACTTCGCTCAGGGTGTTGTGGACCACGCGTTGCATCAGCTTCTCCGTGCTGGTCGTCACGGGGATGCCGAGTACTCGTTTTATGCTCTTCCTGATGAGTGCGTCGATCTTGTGCTGCTCCGACTGTGACCAGTTTAGCGCGGAAGCCACGTAGTTGATGTGGTTCACGAGGAAGGCGTGGCAGATCCTTAAGAGGTCGGCTTCGCTGATGCCACCCCTCCTGCTCGTCACTCGCGAAACGAGTCTGAGCACGTTCTCCGTCTTCGCTCTCAGGCGCCCGATCGTTTGCACGTTGCTGCCCTTTGCATTAAGGACCAATCCGAGCACCCTGACAGAATCCACCCTCTGGATGCGCTGACCCGTCTTCGCTCTGAGCTCGATCGGTAGTTGGTCCAGCGTCATGTCGAAGTGTTTATATATAAAAATGATGTATACGAGAGCACGCACACACAGGAATCAGGGGCACATACATTCAGGCGCGTAGCCAGGGGGGGAATTTTTTCGTACTGTCTATGCATTGCCGAGGAAAACAACCCCCGGCGCCGGAAATGTCTTTTTGTCTAGAATGTCTTTTTCACGCTGGAAAAGGCATTTCATAGCGCACATAGTGAACTGGGGCTGCATTTCGCGGCAACGTCCATGCACCGGGAGTCAGATAACGCAAGGAGCCCCATCCGAGCGCATAGTTCCAAGGACGTTTTGATGGCGAGCGGGCTCGTCGCGGCATCTCGCGGAAGCCGCGGAATCTACGGAGCGCATAGATTTCAATTCCGAAAATTTATGGGTATAAAGTTCTCGAACTTTTGATGCAAAAGGTGCATTGACATGGCCAAAGTCGTGATTTAGATCTTCAATTCCGGGCCTTGGAGGGTTTATTGTTCTTAGAAACATTTGACGCCAAAGGTGCGTTGACTTTTCTGAAGTCGTACATCACACCATACAACGAGACAAGCGAAATCAACAAACTCCGATGAGACAAAGGTCCGATAAGACGAAGAATTGGAGTGGTTCATTTGTGCCGTCATGTCACAGAAAAAAATATCAGCATTTTTTCACTTGCGCCAAAGCATCCATGTCAAGACGCTAAAGGCCGCAAAGGTAACTACGTTCTTATTTATTTTCTACGCTTTCTAGCTAGCAGAGGAGAAAAATAAACAATGGTCGCTCGCTGCCACGACTGTGGGGACTCCAGGGATGGCAACGCGTTCGCTTGAGCGCTACCTCTCCGGAAAATCTTGTCTCGCCCGTCTTGTCTGCTCTGTTAGACGCTTACTCTGTGGACCAAGCATCTCACATTTTCTTCGATATTCCTTCGGTAGTGACACTAGGTGTCCAAAGTAGGCATTCGATTGTGGTCAACATGCTTTCCTTTGCTTTTTTTTCATTTAGGTGCTCCCGCCCCACAAAAGAAAAAGGAAAGACATTGTTGCGGAGGAGTGAATTGTCGCATGGTGAAAGTTTAATTTTGTTACTTGTTCCTTCGCGGGAAGTAATGGGCCACGAGGCGCTTCAGTTGCCGGATACTCGATAGCAGTTATACGGACAATCCAGGCGCATTCCTGCCGTCGCCGTCACCCTCATGTTCCGTATAAAGTCCAAGGGCGATAACATCGTGACCGAGCGCCGCATGCTGTGTGTGCCAGTGAAAGCGTGGGGGAGGGAGGGGGGTTTGATGGCATGGGTGAGCCGACGATGGTGGCTCAGTCTTGTGTGGGCGAGGGAGAAAAGCGGGAAGGAAGCGCACCACCTTCAGTCGCGCGCGATGCATCGGGTGGAGTGGAGGAGGGGGGGGGGGGGGGTCGTGCCTTAGGATACTGCGATCTGTGAATCTGTGATTGCGCAACTAGTTTATTTTTGTTGTTTGACGATTTATATACAGTGACTTCTTCTTAGATACGCAGATTTATTGACTTATCCGTATACTTAAATATTTTATTGCGAGGTTTTGTGTGTACGTGCAGTGAACTTTGTTTCCAGTGACACTTTTTTGCCCTTTATCAAGCTGTATTCTCGCATTTGTATATTACATTGTGTCTTCGCATTTACAATGTACGAGGGCGAGTCAAATGAAAGTGAGCCAAGGCACCCCGCGCAATAATGGTTTGGTTCATTATCTGCAGGTATATACGCGTAGCAAACAGGCATCTTTCATTTACAAAAGTGACACGCTGGTGTGAGGGTAAATGTTTTCAATGCTCTCATACACTGGGTTGAACATGGTCGCCTGACACAATGGACGCTCCGAAGGTTGAACAGCGTGGTGTCGTGAGGTTCTTGACAGCTGAAGGTGTTTCCCAAAAAGAAATTAGTCGCCGTGTGGCTGCCGTGTTCGTTGAACTTTGCATTTCATTGGCCACTGTGAAGCGTTGCAGGAAACGGTTTAAAGAAGGCCGTGAAAGTTGAAAAGACGATCCAAGACCAGGCCAAAGCTACCATACAATCACTCCCAACATAATTGCAAAGGTTGATAAGCTGATTAGAGAAGAATGGAGGATAAGCATCGATTAGCTGACGTAGCGTGTGAACACCAGTTACGCTTCGGTTAACACCATAATTCATGAACATCTCGGTTATCGAGGCTTGTGTGTGCATTGAATGCCCAAGGTTTGAAGCCACCGCCAGAAGACGGAGAAGCTCGGCGCTGCCTTGACTCATCTGATGCTGTATGACAATGAGGGTAATGACTTGTCTGCAGTTGTGACCGGGGACGAATCATGGCGCCACTACTAAGAGCCTGAAACACGACGGCAACGCTTACAGTGGAGACATTGAATTCACCGCCCCCTAAGAAGCAAAGACCATCAGGTTCCCCGGAAAGGTGTTGCTGACTTTTCTTTCGTTCGTCAGGGGCCATTGCTGATAGAATTTGTTAAACCTGGAGAGACTATCAATCGTTTCCGATATTGTGAAACGCCGGATTGGCTGCGTGTCGCAGTTAAGAACAAACGATGTGAAAAATTGACGAATTGGGCCATCTTGCTCCACGAGAACGCCCGTGTCCACGTCGCCGATGGGGTTAATACAAAACTGGCAAAGTTCAAGTGGGAAACGCTGCAACGTCTGCCACACAGCCCAGACCTCTCGCTTTACGGCTTCCTCATTTTGGGGCAATTGAAGAAACAGCTCAACGGAACCATGATTTCTGTCGGACAATGACGTGAAAGAGTCAGTTACAGACTTTTTAAAGCCGCCACCCAAGAAGTTTTATGAGAAGGGGATCACGTGACTCGTTAGTCAGCGGGACAACAGCCTAGATGCTCATGCAGGCTATCTTTAGATAAAGTACCCAGTTGGACATATATTCACATTGGCTTGATCACTTTTATTTGACTCGCCCTCGTATATTTTGCAGAACTCCTGCTTTTTATATGTGCTCTCTGTTGCGACTACGATTTCGGTGCAATTACTCACAATACACCACTGGTGTTAACTGCTCCTGCGCAATACATTGGAACAAGAGACAGCGTCATTGAGATTTTTCCCTGGCCGTTGCATATGTACAAAAATGTAAACAAGGTTCTTGAATGACGAAGTTTCATTAACATATTTGTCCTCAATTGTTCATTTCATGGCCGTTACATTTTTCATATCAGCGGCGTGCACTGCTTTGCTGGTTTCGAAATGATATAGTTCTAAAGTTCATGTGATATTTTATTTACTTAATAAATAGACAAAAAACATGGAAGCATTGCTATATCAGTTATTTACGGCACAATTTTTGAGACATACGAATATATTATTTTATGAAAAAACATATTTTAATTTTATTAACAGTGCGTAGCGTTCAAGAATTCGTTTGCAGCATCTTTGGCAATTGCAATTATGCAGTTATAATTCATGTATTCGATCCCTTGACAAATTCTATAAGGAGGAGGCTGAGCTAGATAGTTCAGGGTAACGAAGAGAGAGAGAGAGAGAAGGGAAGAAGGAAAGACAGGGCGGTTAACTAGACTGAGTATAGTTTGCTACCCTACAAGTGGGGAGGGGAATGGGGAGTGAACGATCACTGCACCTTCTATAGGGGAAGACTAATTCTGACGCAATAATGTTGCACGAATCCCATTGATCGCGGTAACTCTTTTTCTAAGACTAGCTCTCGATTTCGTTGTGCAGAACTGGAGAAGAGGCGGAAAGTGCTATAGGAGAGAACTAATGCTAACGCATTACTGTCGCGGGAGTCCCACTGATGGCGGCCATTTTTTTTCAGGACTAGCTTTTGATTTCGTTGTGTGCCGGAGCAGAAGCGGAATGCGCGGGAGAGAGAGAGAGAAGATTATAAATTAGAGGCAGGCAGGTTAACCACGAGTTAGCGCGGTTGGCTACCCTACAGATGGTGGAAGAGGAGGGAAAGATTTGGAGAATAAGGGAAAGACCACTGTGGATATCGCCGGGAGACTAGTGCCACAGCGAAGGAGCTCTCGTATACTAAATGATGTTTATAAATAAGATGATTATAATTGTTGTGGGAAAAAAAATTCTTTCCTAATAAATCAAAAGTAGCTGTTGGCGCTCAAAGAATTGTTTCTTAAGTACAACTGAGATTCGCTTGCATATTATCTGCAAGTGTCGGCTCTTTCAGAGGGAGTACATAGCTGATCGTATTTATGCTGAACGGAATCAGTGTACTTCATTGTGGTTAGTGAAAAAAGAAATGAAGTTACATTTGGGACGAGTAGCAACTTGCGCAGAAAAACTTCGCAGCGCTTCCTTTTTTCTGGTAGCGAACATAAAGAGTAAATATAGGAGACCACCGGCGCTTTTTTCCATTGGCTATAGCGGTAACAATTTAGGAAATCATCTCAAGGTCCAGAGGATAAGCAGAATTTCGTAAGCAGGCTTTTCGACGCGTTTCAGCTGCTCCCTCTAGCAGCAGTGTCGAAGTTAAATGACACGTTTCGGAAGTTATCATAGTGCGAGGGAGGGGGGGGGGGGGCGGGCGCGAGCCAGTGCGCTAAAAATTTATTTATGATTGTAGGCTGAAGGCGGCGGCGTCTTATCTCCGACGGGTTGCGTACACAAGTCCAGTCGTGATTTTGCCCAAGATCTATTGTTCGAGGGTCGTTTCCTAAACCTATTATTAGAACTTTGCATTCCCGGTCTAAGCTAGCAGGATGATAACCGACTATACGCCTCAGCAGAATCTGCGTTGAGCTTTAAGTTCGTGGCGCCTGTGGAGACTATTCAGGCGAAGAGCATGTATCGCGGCAGCGCTCCTAACGCCAAAGTGATGAGGTGCTGTCTGTTTTTGTTTTTACAGCGAAGCAGTTTATGGCTATAGTTCTGGTGGATCTCATCTCCGTGGACGTAGACCAACTATTCTAACTACTCATTCAACTACTCTATTCTAACTACTATTCAACTACTCCAACTACTCATCTCCGCTGCCGACGCCTCTTTCCCAAGTT
This sequence comes from Dermacentor andersoni, assembly GCF_023375885.2. NCBI lineage: Eukaryota > Metazoa > Arthropoda > Arachnida > Ixodida > Ixodidae > Dermacentor > Dermacentor andersoni. The sequence goes on along the minus strand of NC_092817.1, from coordinate 92,835,860 downwards.
GTGTATACTCCTCGCCACGAGCGCCGTGTCTCTCCCGACACTGCGCAATACAGCGGCGCGCGCTCTTCGGCAGCCACCTGCGCGGAGCACTAGATTGCGCACCGTGATTGGCTCAGCCGCGCTATAATAAAACGTCATTGTCTCTATCCACCAATCGTGTGTGACCGTCTTTGGTCTTGTTTATCTTTCGCTATGTCGCCATCCCACACACCCCACGAGGTGACAACACCGCAAGCGTTGCGTCTTCCGGAGGCCCCATCGATCACGAGCGGGAAAAAAGCTGAGGCACTTTTTCTGCTAGCGTCGTGCCCCTTTAGTGACGTCACCTTAGGTGACCGAGGATGTCGGCAGCGCGAAGACAGAGGGAGTGCAGGAGCATGTAATTTACGTGGATTTAAGCAGCCATTTCCTTTATTCCCTTAAATTGTGGGCCCTCGAGCCAATTGACGCTATCTTCTTTCGCGAAATGCGTAAAATGAACCAAGATGGTCGCAGCGACTTGCGAGTTGTTTCATTTGATTTCTGCAAGGAATGTTGCAAATTTATTGCTCGCGAAGAAGCACTAAGACATGTACACGAGTGCTGACTCACAACAACATGTTTATTGGTGGGCAAACGAACAAATAAATGACAAGCTGGTAAATAGAAAACCGCGGGACTTCGACACGAACGCAATCGTTGGCGTACCTTATCGCTGCGCGTGTCCCATCGCCCACAGCATGCATTCGCGGATACGCATAGTGAAAAGCGTGGTTAGGGGCTCGCTGCCGGTCAGGCAGCGCCTCGTTCTAGAGCAAACTGTTCCAACATAGCGGGTCCCGACGAATGAAGGAAACGTACCATTCCCGTGCGGCAGAAGCATCTGCCAGGGGTTGAATGAAACTGGTCGAAGGCGATTTGTCTCATTCAGAAGACGGAGAAACTGATTTCAAACAAACATGTTTCGTGATAATGCAATAATTTTATTCCATTTATTTCCCCTGTCACGTTTCGTCGTATAACGGAAACGTTATCGCCGGAATCGGCTGATCGTAAGGGGTGGATGATGAAAGAGGAATAGAATCGATCCAAAGGAATCGGTCTACCTAGCACCGGCCCTGTTTCTCGGGTTATTGCTTTTAGTTATTTTGTATTAAGATTCCAGAATGGCTCCTTCAAACTATCGAGGATAGAATTACTTTTACTTATTCGCCTAGCGCTGGTGCGGCTATGAGAGAGGCTCGGACATCCTAGATGCTGTAATAACTTGTAGCAGTAGCAGCATTGGCGTCGCATCAGAATTACGCAGACGCTCGCGTCTACGCGAGGCATGTGACCCTGGCACGCCCCGGCACGGGCTAGCGTTCGAGGATATTAAAAAATAAAATAAAAGATTGCTACGCCACGAGATCGATTGTGTCAGTTTGCTCTCTCTCTCTCTCTCTCTCTGTCTCTGTCTCTCTCTCTCTCGGAAGGCCGAGTATTCACCGGTCTACGCGGTTGCTCGTCGCCACAAACTAAAGGAAACCTTGCGGCAGCTAAAGTGTCGTGGAGTGAGTGCAATTTTAAGAGGTACCGGCCTAACAACAATTAACTAGGTATTTCAATTTTGAGCACGCGCTGTGCACGATTCCGAGTCTTGCACTGATGAAGAAATTCGTGCTAAGAAAAAAAAAGCAAAAAGAAAGAAAAGTGCATTCGCTTTGGCCTATTGCGGAAAATGCTGTTTCGAGGTGTGCATTCTAGTAAACAATATTTCTGAAAAAAAGAAACCCCGCAACTTGGTAGCAAAGATACAGTAGTGTATAACAATGTCGAACGCTGATTGCTGTAGCTTTGCCGAAAAGTAACCCAAGTCCTTGTCCCTCAATTATGATACCGAATGGGGCAACTTTCGATCGAGCATTGTTCGCTGTAGAGCACAGAGGTAATGAAGTTTGTTAGCTTAGCAGAAAAATGAGAAGGAGCTTTTTATAACGAGGAATACATTAAACAGCCTTTCAGCTATTGAGGTCGTGGAATGTTATTCTCGGTAATTGAGAATCCTCGTGCGTCGCAAAAGTAGTTCGCAATAAACTGCATCGAACACAATGGTTACAGCAAAGAATGTCTGCTGTCGTTGTCCGTAAGTTAAAGCCGGTCGCTAATTTGAACAGCAGGCTACAAGAAAGAAGGCTCCAAGACGAACGTTAATAAATTCCCTCGCTTATATTTTTTTCTTTCTTTGTCTTGCAAACACGGGGAGAGAATTGCTAAAAGCGGATGCCCACGCTCCGTTGACTAACAAAATTCATTCTCTTCGCAATGCCTCTTTAATTTGCAGTAAATGACGCGTATGATTTCTCTATGGGTCCTATGGGAGGCAATATGTCTCAATTAGGAGACTTAAAAACCACTGCTAGCGTCACTACGCACTGACGCATATGAAATCGCAGCTTCTTTTTTACGTACGTTTTTTTTTTCGTCTTTCTTGCTTCACACGCGGTGATGCTGCTATTTGCGAACGCGTACTAGCGACATTGCTGCAAATCAGAGTTGTATTTCTTTTTCCTGGTAGGCCTGGTAAAGGGTTGACGATGCGCAGTCGCTCAATAATACTAGTGAATTTTTTTATGCGTTACTTTGTACCGTGGCTGAATTAGCTTCAAGCGTAACGGAGATGCACACCTAATGAATGTGAAATGAGTCCTAGGCCGCCACATTCAGAGGACTCTTCTTATACTACAGTCGTTTGCAAGAACCGGAGCCCATCTCTAGTGGTTCAGCGCGTGTAATTAGGGAAGATGCCGGGCCGTTGGCAAACGCCTCTAACGTACCAAAAGGCTTTGTGAGATCTCCTCCTGAATTCTCTCGTGTGTCGTGTTCCTTCACTGCACCTTGCCAGGTTTGCGACCTTCTAGTCGACACCACTGCTTGCGGTGAATTACGACAGCATGGTTTACTTTCCCACGCAACTTCAGTGCTGTACCAGTGAACTGCTATGGATTCCGCCTATAAACGGCGTTTTTTTACGTGAATTGTTGCCTTGAATGCTCGTCATCTGCCAGTCTTCTGCCGTGCTTTCGTCTTCAACGTTGTTCGGTCTATATTTTTTTATTACGTGAGACTGTTTACAACACACTCCACACCGTAAAAAGAAATCCAGCGTGCTACTAAAAAGCACGTTCAACGACCTCACTTCCCCAAACAGCCGACACCGCCAAGTTCTGCGCACTGCACGAGTTGAGCTCTTCGGCAGCCAGTCGAAGTATTAGCCGCCATTCAAGTCTTTTGGGTTTATATTTAAGCCTATAACGAATGTCAACGAATACAATCATATGTCACAAACAATCGAAGTGGCGGAGAAAGCAAATAGAGTCAGGTAGATGCAAGAAGTCAAAATCCTCCTGCTAAGTAACCGTTATCTTTCGCGAACATCCAGCCCATCCATGGATCTAAAAAAAAAGAAAAGAAAAAAGAGAATCAGGAGTTCCATCGCCTGTCCACACGCGCATTGATGATTCTGTGTGGATCGGTATTTCCGCGCTGTGTAGGAGGTTGCGCTAAAAAAAGTACCCCAGTGTGTGCTGCACTGACGCTATAGCTGCAACCTGTCCCTCTTCCCGAAGCCCATTGGCCAGCAATTGGAGCGAGATTTCAGTTCTTGTTTCTTCCCAGCTGCTCTGGCAAGCCTATCCACCGCATCGTTTTGGTGGTATCGTCCCGGACAGCATTTATCAAGGTGCCCCTATACGTATCAGAAGGGGTGCCACATTGAGTCCGCCCCCTTGACTACTGTCGGTTCGCATATGGACCATGCTATAAAGCCATAATGAACTTGATTGATCAGAACCAGCTATTATATGTGCAGTGAAATCTAGCGCCCGTTTGATACTGCAGGGTTAAAATGTGGTATATATATATATAAAAAAAAGAAGACAAGATGGTAGAGACGAAGCGGGTAGGAACGGAAAGCGGGCTGCACCTCTAAAGCTTCGCACGGATGCCTTAGCGTGCATAAAACACAAGAACTGGAACAACAGGAATAGTCGAACATGTAGAATAGGAAAGCTTCGCATAGCGCTACATCGCCCTCTGCCATCGAGAGCGGCAACTTCCAGACTGCTGTGAACTGCAAAAGAAACAGAGCAGTGCTGTGTCAATCCACCGCGCAGACGCAGCGACACCTGTGGCATTGAGATTAGTGGCTGCATTCCCTAATAATACTTGCAATGTCACAATTACCTGAGGCTTATTGGAAAATTCTACGCTTATATTAGCTTCAATTTTATGCGTTTAACATGTAATACAATACCTGTTTGAGAAACACACCTACCAACACAGGCAAGCGTACCTTGTGCTCCAGGTTCAAATTCTGCTTTTATACTGATAGCTTTCTCTCTATCTCTCTCTTTCTCCGGTTTTAATAGTAACACTGCTGTCGCTCCCCACACAAAGAAATGTGAAATTTATATTGCATCCATTTTTTAGTAACACGATGACCAAGACATTAATATAATGTATAGACATTAATATAATGCACCCGCACCTTTACCAGGCAACGGAACGCATTTGTTGCGAAATCAATGTATGTAGCTGCATCGCGCACGTGTAGGAAAGAAGGAAGGAAAAAGTGGAGAAGGAAAGGCAGGGAGGTTAACCAGTTTAGCTCAACCGGTTTGCTACCCTACACATGAGAGCGGGGTGGGAGGGATAAAAGATGGGGAGGAGAGAGAGAGAGAGAGAGAGCACACAGCCCAGCACACACATCGTCAGTTACAGTCCGTCACTCTTGCGTGGTATGTGACATCACTGTCACAGCCGCTTGTCCAAGCCCGTCTCGCACGTGTAGTACGTCTCATTACGCATCGCGCCGGTTCGTCGACAGACTGATATAAAAAAAGCCGCACCTTCAATCCGTAACACATGGCGGAGTTGATCAGATCGAGAGCGGAAGCGGATCAAGACACAGGGAAATGGCCCGGCGGTTGGTGATTGATTGGCGATACCTCACACTAGACGCAGTTGGTCAAAGTATCTCTCAATTCCCTCCGGACCGATAGTGCTCTGGGTGTGAGGGGCCTAGTGGCGTTATTGCTTCCCGAAGAACAGAACGAACAGGATAAAACTTAAACGGTAAACAGCGCTCATATCCGCAAGACCTCCTCTGCGAAAGCTTTTTGGGCATCGCACATCGATGTGTAGTCATTATAAACGCGCTAGGAAGCCAATTGTGGAACCGAAACTTTCTTCGATCCGGTTTTCGTTCCTGTTCAGTGAAATCGGTTCAGTTCCGGCCTAACTCCGGAGAAAAATAAAGTAAGGGTTCGAACCTGGAAACCTGATGTGTAGCGTCGCGCTGGCATCTCTCCACCGCGGCGCATGCTGGTGAGCGCAGTCTCATAGATGTTCGATGTGTAGTAGTGTGTCGCGCTAGATATTTCGGAGGAGTTGCTGTCGTCCAGCTGCGCCAGCTTATGCGGCCATTTACCAGCTAAAGTATTAAAACTGGAGTGATCGTACGTCACGTGGCAGACTTCAGTACACCTTCAGGACAGGGTGAGCTTTGTTATAGTGTGCGGCTGATATCGTACACTGCGTGTTACAAAAAGTTAGGCAAAGCGGCAGAACAACTATTACCTGTAAAATTATAGCAGAACCGAGTCAGCACAACCACACGATCTTCTGAGGTATCGACGTTTGCATAGGCCTCTCTACTTTAGGGCGAAGAAACACTCGGTACCATGATATTTAGCGAATATAGGACGAGTGTATCCTCATGTTGCGCACCTAGCGTGGCCGTTTATTCTTAAGGGCCAGCGCGACAGAGTGATGTTGTCTTTAAGCAGTTAAGTGGTGATGACCCGTCTGTGTACACTTGTAGGTGGCGTTGCAACGCTGTGCTCAAGTGGTCCAGCACAAGAAACTTTGCTTCGGCAGTTGAAATGGTGCGTTTCGACGGCAGGTGAGGCACACCGAGGCTTCAGGTAACGTCCGAAAAAGACCATGGCGGGTCGAGGCGACTCCATTTACGGCATTCCAATCCCAAAAATCGGGAGCCGTTCAGCGCCGCATAGAAATTGGAGCCAGTTCTCGCTCCTAGCCGCCGGAGAAGCGCCGTGCCTGCGGAGGACTCGCCCAGCCTGAATAACTGCGTCAGTAAGGCCTGAGAGGCCAAAAGGCAGAGTGGAAAAAAACTCTGCTGCATTAGTAACCTTCTTGTTTGAAGCAGCCTGAGGAACTCCCATCGCCAAACGAAGTCCCTTTCTGTGCACTGCCTCTAAGCGCTAGAATTCATTCGGGGATAGTAATATCAACGGCAGCTGACAGAGAATGCGGCTTGTTATGAGTGCAGCGTACAGTTAAGCATGGACATAGGATTGTTTCCCCAACGTACACCTTCCATTGTATTGCATTGCATTGCATTGGCTCTTCGCACTGATGCATCCACAACTCTTTCAGCCGCACATCATCATAGTAGCTCGCTGTCGATGGTGATGCCCAGGACTTGAAAAGTAGTTGCACGACGGACTGGATGGCCTATAATATTTAGCATTGGGCATGCTGACTTCCGCTCACTCCCAGGAAAAGTATGAAGGCACGTTTTTCAGCTGGTAAAGATAGGCCAAGCGTCAATAACTGGCATTAGGTTATGGCAATTCTAACGCCACTTATCCACGCTTAACTGTCGGCCTAACTGTCTCCACGTGGGAGCGGCCCGCAATGTCGCCCTAAGGGGCGGCGCTTCTCAGGATCCTTTTAATAAAGTTCTTCGTATCCGTATCTGTATGATAGCGATTGTGCCCTTGGCTATACTGGCGAAACGTTTGTGCTGGTACACCGAGATCCAAATGGAGATGCCATCTGCGTAGGTGGACATTTTAACTGCCATCCAACCTACTTTCAGTGCGTCTGGAAGGCTGCCATGACAAGGTTATGTAGCAAGAGAGATGGACACTTCCTTGTGGGACGCGTAAGGAAACGCATCGCTTTTCACTTAATATATTTCCGAGCTTAACCTGGACACATCAATCCCTAAGAAATTCATGGACGAATCCAAGATCATTTCCCGAGATGCCCATGGCTTTGAGTCCGTTGATGATGCCTGTATCATGCACACAGTCGTATGTTTTGGTAACGTCCATAAAGATGGCGAGTGTCGAAACGCCGTTGACGCGATGGCGCTCGACATGGTTTAGTAAGACGAAGACACTGTGCTGCGCACTGAACCGTGGACGAAATCCGGTCATAGATGACGACAGTCCACTTCCTGGTTCAAGATACCAAGTTAACCTCATACACATTAGTCTTTCCATCAACTTTGACGCACATGGTCTTAGCGATACTGGTCGATATGAGGCAAGGTTCGCAGAATCCTTTCCGGACTTGAGCACTCTCACCATCTATGCTGTCTTCCACGCTTCTAAGATCTCTCCTGTGCCTAGACGTGATGAAATATCTCCAAATGAGCTCGTGTTCACTTGTATGGCACATTCATTAGCATTTCATTGCTGATCAAATTGCGACCCATCACACAGCGCCTCCTTAATTTGCTAAGCGCCAAATTGAGCTCGCGAAAGTTGAATTGTATAGAATGATTGAGATGAGAGGGTTCGACTCCTGCTGATCTTCCAGATGCGCATACATCTGCAAAATCTTCTGCAATGGTTTGCAAACCTTTTGCTTTATGTAAAGCAAGTGCTTCTTATGGCCTGTGCGGGCGAATCTTTCCGTATAGGCTATTGGTTACTCCCCATATCCCGGTAACCGGAGTAAACGTCGATTACCTCTTACAGAAAGCACAAGAAGATGGCTGCGCAGCGGCATTCTGCGTACCCTCCCTTAATATGTCATGGTCTGCCCACCGGGATCGCATAGTTTCGTTTTCAACGGTAGAAAGCGCCGCAATTACCAAGGCATTGCGAAAACAACGCGCCTTTTGTGCACGAGACGTCGTGGTGCTGACGGACTCGGTCAGCGTTATAACGAGTACATCGTGGCCTACCTCGAGAGAAGTTTACAAGGCAATCTCTACCACTGATTAAAGATCTAATGAGCAAAGGACTTACCGTAACATTGTAGTGGATCCCATCCCACATATGAATTGAAGGAAACGAGAAATCTGACGCTCTTGCACGCTTAGCGCTGACATACGTCCCAAAAGTGAGAGCGCCCAACATCTTTCAGTATTCTAAGGATGCAATCCACAATCACTTTAGGGCGATCCACAAGCCTCCTTACCAAGCCTGTGTGACCCACGGACTTACTCGCGAAGAAGCAACGCTGTTGTACCGCATCCCAACCGACTCCACGCACACCCCAGCTTTGTTATTCAGGACGAGACGATGCGTTTCCTCGCTCTATGCCTTCTGTGGTGATAACGGCGACATCGAACATTTCACTTGGCTATGACCACAGTTCGACGCAGAAAGAAAAGCGATGATCGACAGCCTGCAAAAAAAAAGAAAGGTCTTTCGCATAGGAGATTTGAAGACGTTGTTTTCCCCGGAGGGCCCGCAGCAATCAGGAAGAGAGTGCAACGACTGCTAATTGGCTTCATGCCAGACATGGGAATCTTCGACACCTAGTGACACACCCCTGATCTCGGCTCACAGGAGGCTCAGGCGGGACAATTGCTGGCTATGTATGCCAGGCTAACCATGCCTGCTGGAACACCACCATCACTCTCACCACAAATACCTTAAGGTGTGATGAATGAAAATAGTCGGCGCTTTTTTTGCCGAAACCTTGCATTCATAGGCACACCTCAAGTTATCCTTTATTTTTCTTAAGTAGGCATATGGTCATAAGCATTACTTTAAGTTTTTTTTTCTGAGTTCGCATTTATCGAGAGAGAAACCAAGGTAAAGGAAACCTGGAGCCAATTTCACAAAGATTTTGGTTCGTAAGAGCATCTGCTATTGGCCAGCCGCTTTCAGTAATATAATGTCCAGAGTACAGATTTGCTGGAATTTTTTTCCCAGGCGCAATTCTGCAGCAAGAGCCTTTTTTTTTGTGAATCAGGCCCTGATATATCTCACGAAGATTTCTTTCGTAAGTGCTGCTTGCTATTGGTCGGCCGGCTTCGCCAATTATATTTCCGGTAGTCACTATTGGCTGGCATTCCGTCTTGCAAACTGTTCTAGGCCAACAGCTTCTTATTTTTTTATTTTTGTGAATACGAGGCCTATTTTCTAACATACCTTTCTATTGCTGGGAAGCGAATTGTAGTTTCGAAGTTTCTGGAGTTTTCAGCCTCAGAACAGCTAACCTATACCTTGCGTATTGAAGCACTATTCTGTAAGTAAAGTAAGCATTTCATGCTACTGACTTCATTACAAAAGAACGTAATTCTTTTACGTTTGGTGGGTAAATTCGTCAGCTAATCTATCCGGAGCTCTAGATGGAATGGTAAATTCTAAATACCGCTCAAAGCCGAATCAGCCGCCTTGCTTGAAGAGCAGAAAATACTGAAATAATGAGTTAGTGCAACAAAGGCTGCGGACCCCCCACGAGAGGTTTCTGCGCCTATTTAAATGTAAGGCAACATGATTGCAAAACCATGTTTGAGCGAGTACACAGCGCTGCATGAAAAACGTAGCGCAAATTGAGCACGTTCGAGGAGAAAGTGAGCTCTAGTAACACTTCCACAGCAGAACTAGAGTTCGGGAAATTGGAAAAGCAAATGCATTTGGAGGTAAGTTTAGACAGAAAGACAGCCGCAACAGAAAGAAATGCCGATACTTGTGGACGCATTCCTATGAAAGCGTAACAGCGCTGTTGACTTACTCAATGATTTGCTTCCCTCTGATATTGTTTTGTCAGAAATCGCTGTCAGCTACGTAAATATTACAGTAACATTGGCCGCGAGTTGTACTACAAATTAAATAGGAGAGCTGGTTTATTCTAGCAGGAAGCAATTTGAAATATCGCAGAGCGCATTCATGGAAACGCGAGTTACTTTTCAGTCAATAACGTCTCCAAAATGTGGCAGGGAAAAGAAAAGCAGAAGGCAGGGAGGTTAACCAGGATAACGTCCGGTCGGCTACCCTACACAGGGGTACTGGAAAGGGGAAAACAAACATGAAAGGGAGACAGAGGAGGGAAGGAAAGAAGGAAATTAGCGGTGAGTTCGCTGACGCGTGTCGTCTAATAGAAATTGAATTAATAGTCACAGTCGTTCACACAAACCCGTCGTCCTCAAGAAGCACAAAAGCGCCATCACCGTTTTTATTGCCGACGAGCGATGGGGGCGGTGTTCCAGCAGCACCTGCGCAGAAAGCGGCCGATTGTCCAGTTTTTGGAGAGCGTTGGCAAGTTTTTGTCTTTCTGGGGAATGTCGTGGACAGTGGCACAGCAGGTGCTCGATATCTTCTTCGGTGCCGCAGACCTCGCATGCTGCACTGCCGGTCACTCCAATTAATGTAGAGTACGCCTTAGTGTTGGCAACTCCTAACCAAACGTCACAGAGACGCGTAGCTTCACGTCACGTCCAACCACCATCACGTCGTACCATCACGTCAACCTTCACTATCACGTCCAACAGAGATGTCACGAGGTTGTTTTTCAGTGGGTACCTGGCCATTGGCGAATCAGTGGCAATTATTCCGCTGATAACGCTGTTCGCACAGCACATCAAGAAGAGCACAGCGTTCCAATTCCGCTTTCGAGGACAGACTCCGCAAGGCAGCTTTGACACCTGGCACGCAGTCTCTAACTGACCGAGTGGAACTCGCCAAACTGACGACTTACACGACTGCATCGGTTAAACGCTTCACTCCAAAATGTAAAATCACGGGGACACATTACGGCTTCACATTTCACTCTGCAGATGACTGGCGCTGTTCTCGCTGCGCCGTTCAAAATATCCGTTACGGTTGTTCCGCTATGTGAACCCTTTACGTGTAGTTCTGAACAGATGCCTCGCATTTGCGCTCGATTTGCATCCTTCGTCGAGTAAATCAACCAGTTACTGCAACCCGCTCAACGCCGCAAAAGGTTCTTTCTTTCTTTCTTTCTTTCTTTTACAATTTTTAGTCTCCCACTACTGTACAAGAGTAGGCGCATCCGGTGCAGATTGTGTAGTCTCATTGTGTGGCACTATCTTCGCATGTGCCAGCTCTAATTTCGGAACCAATTCCACAGAGCACCATCACAAGAGGGCGGATTGCTGTTGAGTTGCAATACATTCTGTGAACGTACTGCAAGGTGTGGGTAAGAGTGCATCCAAGAAATAAGATAACATAGTTAGTTAAGTGACTAGCATGCTTTCGTGTTTAACAAAAACACGGTTTCGAACCCCCCCCCCCCCCCTCCGACCCAAGGAAAAACATAAAAGAAAAGAAAACACAAAAGAGCATTACAAAGCGAACGAACGTCAGTATTTGTGCACTCGACAACCGAACTACTCGGAAACCTAAATGCATGGTGGAAAGATTTCGTATTCCAGAGCCTACGTAGTTGTGTGATCAGTTTGCCTCAAGTACAGAGATGCTGAATACGCTATAGACCCATCAATGGGATGCACTCGAATTTTATTTTTAATGATAGAAGTAAGCGCCACAATCATGCATACTCATGACAGCTGACTGATAGCTCATTCCTTTTCTAAGACTGGGCACATAATGACACGCAAGCATTTACCAGGTGCTGGGTTGAAAAGAGCTGTTCCTTGCAGCAAGAAAAGCAAAGATGTTTTCGCATTTGATGGATTAGGGCCTGTGCTCCGTGACGTAAAGTATCGAAACGCGCATTGTCGGAGCACTATTGTGTGCCAAAGGAATTTAAATCGCTATGCCTCGGACCAGGCTGCTCAAGTGAGCAATCCGAAGAAACTTAAAAAGGATGAGTTATTCGGTGCTCATTCGTTGTTCATTTTACACTTAAAAGTTTATTGTAACAAACGACGAAAAAAAAAAGTTTACAGCGTGTAAAGAGCAAAGCTTTGACACAATGGCTGCAGTGAAATTCACGTGTTACTCAATCAACTTAAGCCTAACCTGATAGAATTATCTATTATTTTGCGCCATGACCCTGCGGCTGCGTAAAACTGTCGTTGCATGGTCACCGGGAGTGTGATGCTCAAGTAGGTTGAAGCGCATTCATTCTACGTTGCCTTCTTTTCACTTTGTTCATCACTACATCTAAGGAAGCATTTGGACGCATAAGTTCAAGCTCGCAATGCAAGTGACCTAAAGCGTCTGCCAGGGCAACATTATGTGCCATAAGATTCTCATTGTTTCATTCCCCGCCGATTGCTCAATACCTCGTAGTGATACCACTGGCATTCAACCAAACCATCCACCTGAATTGTATGGTATTTATGGAGCTCTGAAGAATAAATGGTATTTCTCTTTTCGTCCCGTATTCTTTATGGCGTAGTTGTTCTTCGTTATCTTCAGTTTCCCGGTTCCTATGTACCGCTTTATAAGGCGGTATTGTTTGAACTTATTTCTTATCGGTGCCAGTCAACAACTGATTTGCTCACCGTTGCATGAATACAAACTGGCGCCTTGTGAGACATTACAACTGTGATCGCCAGAACTTCGTCGATGTGACGTTCTATGCCGAATGCGTGGCTTGCCCTTCCCTTCAGAGAGAACACAAACCCCCTACGTGACTTATTTATGCTGTTCGGCCCACGCACTATATTGAGATAAATAGAAATGCTGAGCCCCCCGCGGTCGACCAAGTCGGGCTTTTTATTTATCTTTATTTTTTATTCATTATTATCATTCTTTTTTTTAGAGAGAAAGCTTCTCAACTGCATTGAGTTCCTGCGGGACTTCAACAACATTCTGAATATTCTGAATAGTTAACATTATTAACGCAATCTGTAACCATGAAAAGTTGTATTGCCATTGTGCAAGGCATACAAAAAAAGGCATTTAAATCGAACAACGTCATTGTACTAATTTACAGCTGGATTTTTTTATTCCCTTAGACTTGAAGCTCATAGAAGGAGAATGGAAGGAGGCGGCGGGGGATAGAGAGAGGGGGGAGGCCCATTGTGGTAGCTTAGTGGTTATGTCACTGTGCTGCATAGCTCGAAGCCGTGGGATCGATACCGGCCACGGCGGCCGCATTTCGATGGGGGCGGGATTTCAAAAAAACGCTCTTGGGCCGAGCATTGCCGGTGTGTTAAATAAGTCGAGGAGGCCAGGTTAATGCGGAGTCCGCAAATGTAGGTTGCCTCATAATCACATGGTAGATTTAACACGTAAGACCCCAGAAATTATATTTAAGAGAGTAGGGGGGGGGGGGGGGGGGGGTGCATGTGTGAAAGAAAGAAGTGCAAGTAAGCTAATGTGAATAAGAAATAGTAGAGTTCCAAAGCAACGCGCAAACGCGTTCAGCATGTTCTAAAAGACGCTACTGAAAAACGCAATGTTCTTTATGTCGCATGCGCGCTGCACATAGCTCAACACTTATTTATAGACAAATGTCAAACCTGCTCGAACAGCTGGCAGAGCTGCCACGCTATCACTTCCAGGGAGCTGAAGTTTGTGACGTTGTAAATAAGAACCTATTACACGATTACGGAGCGGTTTAATATTGAACTATGTATGTCTTGATTGAGAAACCGGTGCAGGATTAATGTAGCGATTCTATCCCAATGCTATTCCTCTTCGCTATTCGTCAGTGGTCCGAGCGGCACTGCGCTTACATTAATCACCACGATCAGCCGGTCGTGAATAGCGATTGATAAAAAAGGCATAGAATTTAGCGAGAAGAATCATTGGATTATGGTGGCATATGCCTTATGCTGACCCAGGATTTTTTTTATAGGAAACCATGCCCTGAGTGCACCAGAACGGTTTTGAAGAATGGTTTCTGGTGATTGATATCAGTGTTTGTATAGTTATCGAATGTGACGGGCCAAACATAAACACATGCATCCTCGCCAACCAATGGCGATGGTAAAAATCTATTTAACCAAGACGACCGGTTGATGACAAAGAGCTTTTTACGATCTCAGCGCCAGTTATGGACGCACATTTATTCTATGTGCGTTGCGCGTGCAGGTACACCATATCGATTTCGAGAGGCAAAGTCCATGGGATCTTGTTTTAAGCATTACGGACGGTCAGGGATCATGTGGCTGATGAGGTAGTTGGTCAGAGTTGATGCGGCCATACCCAGTTTTTCTGCGTTGTCTCGCGAGCGCGATTGTTGTGTCTGGGTACGCTTGTAAATGGAACTTGAATTACAGGAAAGTTTCTCGTCAGCGCAAAGGAAATATCAAGAAAGGTTGATGGTGAAGTTTTTGGCATTGATGTGTTAGTGTATTAGTTCGGCGTTCCTGACGCTTGAAAGCAAGTTGACAGTAAGTAGCTTAATGAAGACTCCTTTCTTCATACTTTGGAACATCGAAGGCCGACACAGGAACAACTATGTGAGATATTGATAAGTCTGATCAACTGCTACGCAAGAACAAAAGTCGACATATGTTATCCGCAAAAGAAAAAAAATGAAAAGACGCAAAATAGGCAGTCACGTTTTGGGGACCGTGTGCGTACAAACGAGACTTAAATCAGTCTAAGGCAAGCCAATGTGGTGCGCGCACAAGCACTTCCATACTTAATCATTTGTGAGCTGTGATTCACTAGGCTCGACCAAGCAATCATAGCAATCAAGTTACATTACAATCGTTAGAGGATATTCGGCGCGAAAAGTTCCTCGCCCAAATATTGCCGAGTTGTGGGATAGACAAAACTAATGAAATTGTATAGCATTCAAACAATTACGTTCCGTAAGAGGGTATCTATATTAAGGGTTGCTTTACTTTCTTTTGAATAACCGAAAAATCTCCTTAATTCTAAGTATTACGTATTTCAAACCATCGAACCCGCGAATAACAAGAAATCGTCACGCAGGATTATTAACACACTCTCATGCTAATATAAACATCTTCAAATTTTGCTTTTATTTGTACAAGCACAGATTTGAATAGGCCTCCTTTATCACTTTTATCTAGCACCGAAATTATTGAACATACGCGAGCGAGTCGGAAAGTCTTTGCCCCTATTTTTTTAGGCAAATTACTGCTGTAAATGTGAAGTCACCGTATTCATTCCCAGCAGTGCACCTTTCTTGGACCGGCCGGCCTTATCTGCTGCTATCTCCGCGGCACGACGCTGCTGTTAGTTGTTGAAGATGGCGGTTGTGCTTCACACGTCCACGGCCTACGAGCAACGAAGTGTGATTTCTTTTTTATAGAGCAAGGGACGAACGCCCATGGAAATCCACAGGGAAATGCAGCCCACGTATGGGGAAAGGTGTCTCGCTTTGAGAAGTGCGAGATGGCGGTGTTGTGAGATCGCAAAAGGCCATGAAGGCTTGCATGGCAATGAGCGTGGTTCCATGATCAGGCGCAGGAATTCTACCACGGGAGCACCTTAAATTTAGTGCTGCGATGGATCAAATGTTTGAACCGGTGTGGGCAGTATGTGGAAAAATAGTGTAAAGTACGTAGAATAGTGTGTATAGTTGTAGTTACCAGTATGTACTTTCTTTTGGCTAATCGAAAATGGGGTCAAAGACTTTCTGATTCGCCCTCGTATTTTGATGGATGAACATTTTAGGTTTGGGAGTTGTCGTTTGTACGATTATAGTTCTTGTCCTGGCTGCCCTGTGGCAAATACACCAGCATGCGGGAAAGGAATGTGCAAATAAAGTTTCCCGCTCATATAAACGCCTTCTTGCCACTGACAGAACATTTAATAAGAGCAAAGAAATAAATATAGCGCACGTAGAAGATACAAAAATGCGCATAGCATAGCGTTACGTGACATAACAAGCGAGCAAGTCAGACAGTTTGATATCGCGCATTTATTACGCCATCGCTGTGACAGAGCCGTCAATAGCACATGTTTCTTATGACAGGGGTTATGTAGAATAACACACACTTGTCGAAATTGCATTCAAACACAGCATAGGAGCGTCAAACAGTCGTTGACGCGAACAAATACTCCCTACTCAAAGCTTGTCAGCTTTTCATTTCGGAGGAATAAAAAGAGCAGTACAAGCGCCCGCATGGTTGATATTTCCTGTCAGGTGCCAGTAATAAAACTTGAATTGTCGTGACGTACCTCATTAGGCTGTATTTGCTGCCAATAGACTTCACTTTAACGTGCTGCAAAGATCGAATTTTGCAGTCTTCGACGTGAGCACCAATAGTGTGTTGGCGCAGGTGATTGCAAGCCATCTCCTTCCGGGTCTTGCGACTTCGCGTGCCACCTGGACTCTCCCTTCGCGAAACAGCTTTACTGTGTCACGTGTGGTTGGACGTCCCATTTACAAATTCCTATTCCTTCCTAATAGCAATGGCCAAAAGTGCGGCGTGCGATTTGTGCAGGTGCAATGAGACTCTAGAACGCCTTTTGTGTCTCTGCCCATCCTTTGATACTCAACGACGTAATCTACAAGCTAAACTCAGCCGATTAGATAATTGACTGCTCTCGGAGAAAAGGATCCTGGGACAATGGTCTATGCATTTTTCCATGCGAAAGGCCACAAAAGTCCTTCTGCACTTCTTGAAGGCTGCTGTACTGTACGACCGCTTGTGACAGTGGGCGTTCCTCTGCGACTGACTCTGCGAATGGCTGGCTCCTTATTATTTTTCTTCTCTCTCCTTCTTATGTACTATTTCCCTTTCCCATCCTCAAGTGTAGGGTAGCCAACCAGGCACGTCCTTGGTTAACTTCCCTACCTTTCCCTTTTTGTTTCTCTCTCTTCCCCGTCTTTCGTGTGGAGACCATGGCACCCGTTCTGTCAGCTTATACTCCACCCACTCTCCCTTATGTTTTTCGTGATCCCTTCCACCAACTTTAAACTCTAGCTAAGCTTATAGGAGCTTGGTACCATCACAGCAAGTGGAAAAGCGATCAGGAACAGGAAGACCAGAACTTTACAGAAGCTCCGTGTGTGCTTGAACACCAATCAATGGTTGCACAACCTAGATCGTGGTATGCCTCAATCAGCACTATATTCGTGCATCAGAAAATTTTTCACTTTTTTTTTCTCCTGATGCGTCGTATTATTCCATTAGCTGAGTTTCATGATGTGACGACTTGAAACATAGAATTGTGACTTTCACGTTTCTTCTGTATCATGCACGAGCTGTGATAGGAGCTGAATACACGAATAGAGAGAGAGAGCGTGTGTGTGTGTTTGTGTGTGGGTGTATGGCGTGCGGCTTTGTTTTTTCGGTGGTACCATATAAACATAACTTTCGCAGCGCATTCACACGTCATCTTCTTGAGTAAAATTTGTTGTAGAGGCTTTCTTCAAGCACTTCTGATTCACCATTGATCGCAACGAGGCAGTCATAAACCACAGGAGCCGATAACTAAAGAAAATGTAGGTACGTTCGGCTACCAGACATGGCCATGACATATGTCAAGCGTCGCGATCCCAACAGTGCTGGGCCAGGGATGGTGATGTGAATGAAAGATTTTGTGTAGTTGTTCTAGAGAAAATATTGTGCCCAAAAAACTTAAAGCAGCCTAAATGAAGTAGAGTACAAATGTGAAACTCATATAAAGTCACCACCGCTAAATAGATAAGGAACGAAGGGTAAACATTTACACTTCTCGCCGCAAGGCTATACGTAAACTAAGTTTGGCAAACAAGGAGGTATGCTGTGGTATTCCGCGAGGCAAAACTTAAATGGATGGTACAATGAAACAAACGTCGGTTTCATGACGATTGCGTACACTGTGCATGCTCAGACTTTAAGTATTTCACTATCTAAAATATTTTAAAAATAGCAACTATCAGCTTTTTATCCAGCTTGTTTTATTATAGCTTTTGGTTTCTCTCAAATTATAGTATTTGTGTTTATGTTAGATTGTGGGTCGTTACGGGCCAGAACCCCGAACTAATTATGAGGCACACCGTAGAGGGGGACGACGGACTAATTCTCACCAGTTGGGGTTGTTTATGTGCACCCATTGCATGGTACACGAGGGTACTTGCATTCCGCCGCGGATGGGGTTGAACCCCCGACCTCGAGCGTAGCCGTACATTGCCATAGGCCCTCGATTACCGCGACAGGTACGTATTTATGTTAAAGAACAGTATCTGAATCACGCTTAAAGATCACGGTTACGATTACGTTCACGACATATGGCAAAAACGAAAACGATCACTGGCAATGGTTGCTCAACAAAGAGCTTTGATTTACATTTTACCCTAAGCATTGAGCTTCATTCTACAATCTATACCTGCCCCGGTAGTCATGGCGATGATTGAAAAGAATGATGAAGGCGCCGCGGCAAATGTATAATCTCATATAACCGGTGCGTCTTGAATAGAAACACAAGCATGGTATAAGTTTACTCTCTGGGAAACTGATCAGAAAGCGAGGAAACTACATGCATCGCAACATTGCGTATGCAATAACACGTACGTATCCTTGCGCACAGTGTCTGCCAAAACGTTAATAACAGGCTTCCGCTTACCCGGCAGTCTTTTCTCGGGTGGTCAAACTTAACGAAAAAAGGAAGCAGTGCGAAGTGAGGCACAGTTGCTGCTTTCAAGCGAAAGCAGCACCATTGGTCAGCGGGGTTGCACCGCGGCTTATTAGACGTGTGTATTGCTCCGGCGCACTCTTCAATCTCTTGCGGAACGTCAAGTACAGGCTTCTCTCATGCCGACGCGTACCTTGGCCGCCACCCTCCGTGTACAAGCTGCGCAAAACAATCCCTGCATCATTTAGCATTTGCCAAATGACGTGGAAGAACTTGTCCTTTAATAATGCCGCTGTCATCGCCAGCGTGTGGACTGCCGGTGTGCCAAGCCGGGCGATCGATTCACGACTGAAAAGCACCAAGGGATGTCAGAACATTCGCCGAGGTGCAAACAGGGAGAAAATGAGGGAGAGAGAGACAGGGTGAAAGTTAAGCGCGGTAAGCAATAATACTTTCTTGCGGACTAGTTGGACCCTACTTGAATTATAAAGGTGCTGCGCAAAATGCACAAAGCAATAAAAGCTGCGTCGCTCACTTTATCTTTTACTTCATTTGTCAATCTCCGTCATAATTTAGGACTAATTTCCGGCTCTGCTCAGCGTGTCTTTGAGCAAGATACGCACGGTTTATTTGTGAAAAATGAAGCTGGCCGATGTCTGTGGAGGAGTCAAGCGAAGCCACAGATGGCTCTACAGATGCGCGTAAGGATTAATGTGCTGTGGGGTGATCTAAACTAAAATGCTTGCCTTCACGTCCGAAGTCTTCGATGGGGCCTGGGAATTATGATGTTTCGCAATCTTTCGCAATGACAAGTTTCATGGGAATGTTTTAAAGTAAGTGAAAGCGCATCCGACACCTCACAGAAAGCGCAACTGCAGCAGTGTATTTGCTCTGGGCCGCGATCTTGCAGCAATGCCTTCCACTCTATTCTGTGAAGTTCTTATCATCCATCGTTCACGGGTGGCTGATTCCGTTGACAACGTGGCCGAAGCATCACTTTGACGACTGAAGAAGCGTGAAAAGTACGTGAACGAATCGCATGGGAAAAGCTATCGCTACAATATCACCACCTTGAGAACGTACACCCTCGTCCAATATGAAAGGGAACACTTCAACTGTGTTCGAACCGCGATTCCTGCAAATATGAAATTCTGAACCTCACTCGCTTGGTATTTGTTGTGTTGTTCTCCTGTAGAAAAATCATGCTCACGGAACGTTTCCTCATTACAAGCACACGCAAGGAAAATTGCCGGCTTTTTTATCCGGTGTTGCCTTTCATATTGGACGAGTATCTAAATTAGAAGCAGAACAAAAAAATTCGTCCGGGTTGAGCACTTGTTCCTTGAAAACCTAGTAATTCTCCTAGTGGAATGAAGAGCAAATGGGAAACGTCTCCACATCAAATTAGAACGGCGACAAAAAGAGGAAGAAAAAGAGAAAAAGAACAAAATAAATATTCTACAAGGTATTGCAATCATTTGGAGGATTTCCGTATAACTCACTTCTTTATTGTGCACGCAAGAGCTGCTTCAAGTAACCGTTTGATTCGCTCCAACCCTACAATCTACCCACCTAGGATAGCCTGGGCATCGGGTTCAGTTCCCCTACCAGATCAATTTTTCTTCAACTGCGTAGGCTTCTCTAAGAGAGCCCCGTATAGGCTTCCTTTGTAGCCAGGTGTTACCGCAAGTCGACGCCAGCGTTCCCTTCTTTGAAGCGTCCCCCGCCTTACAAATTTAGACATAACTTTTCTTTATATCGGCACGTGGTGCAAATAAAAAAAACGGGAACAACACTGCATACACCATTATAATGTCTCTAAATAATTATGAGACTGTGTGTTGAAATTGTATAGTGTACAGACCTTTGCAGCTAAAGTTCAATTAACAATGCGATGTAACTCTTTCAGCCAAGCTGAGCTCTTGGGCTTGTCTATATCAACATTTCTTGGTGTAACAAAATTTTAATAAGCGTAAATAATCTGTGTCACGAGGAAGACACTGAGTATGACAACTAGGACGCCTCGTTTGAACCGCGCTCAGTAAAATTCGTGTATACGCAGCCGCTTTCTTGATGTCTCTGCTGAAATGTGGACGGAGCAAATGCGGCAAGCGCTACCTCGAGTAGGCAAACTTCTTTGCGCTCGGCCTTAAAATGCCAAGATGCTTGGGCCACCTTGCACAAAAAATAAATAAGGTTAAATAAAAGGTAGAGGGAGGGGGCAATTCATTTCAGGAAAAGAGTTGTAGTTATAGCGTAAAGGCAAGAGAGACGGGAAAAGTAGACACAACGAACGCTTGTTGTGTCTACTCTTCGTACCCTGTTTCATTTTTACTGAATGCATTCTGAAGGAACACCGGAATTAACCATTTTACTTTGCTGATCGCTGCAGTAATTGTTAAGGCTGCCGAAGAATTCAGCGAATTTCAGCCATGAGCTAAGGCATACAGCTTGTAGGGGTTAGCAGTTATACTTGCAGATTTTTACGGCAAGCTTTATGTTAACGTCATCATAAGTTTGATCCAAAAGGGAATAGCCCATTCAATGTTCAGACTTCATATGGTAAAGTCTGGTGAAGGAAACTGGATGTTGTCGCAATCGGTTTGCTCTCTTCAATCACTCAGACTGCCCCGGAAGCGCAATTGACCATTCGTTAATGCTAATATAATAAACGCGGCGGGAACAGCGAAAAGAAGAGTGACAGAAAAAGTAATGTGGTTTTCAATAAACTCATCACGCATGGACAGCTGTGATGAGGTTGATATTCTATCGTTTTTCTCTCGTGGTGTTACAAGTCCAAGTCTTCATGAAATGAAAAAATAATGAAGAGATTTCATATCGTGCCAACTTGAAGTTACTTGGTCACGTTGATTGACGAAGCACTTGATACCTGGAACTCATTAGAGCATGCAAATCACATGGATCCTCGAGAATTTTGTCAAAGCTTTCTCGTTGGCTTGCCCTGGGGAATTCCTATATGCTACTCTTCCTCAAAGCGCTCTTTGGAAGTGACAGTAGTTCCTTTTAAGTAACGGTGAAGACCCCTTGGCGGAAAACAAACACTAGCGAAAAAGATGAAAACACTACTGGTGCATTTGGGCACAGTTTAATTTTGAAAGTGCTCTTGGCATGTTGTAAAAGATCCTTTAGAAGCAAAACAGCCCATCGCTTCCTGCAAATTGAAAGGGCAATCAGTGAAGGGGCAAATGGTTCTTCGCCTTTTGAGAGCTCCATGTGAGATAGGAAAGAGCTTCCCGTTAGGCCTGCAAATGAACCTGACTTTGTAGAAGGAATGTAATTAGAGTTTCTAAGTTTAAGCAAATACAGAGCAATCGATCCTGCTCAGTAAATATCCAGTTCATCATGTCTCCCCCGAAGGAAAGACGCTGTTCTATGGAAAACATTATTTTTATTATTTTATTGTCAGCCTAATTATCTCTAACTGGTGTGTTATATAAGTTATATGCAGGCTTCAAGATTTCAGGCATTTATGTTTAAGAAAATAAAAAGTTTGCAGCGGTTTCTCGTTGCTAGCCCTTTCCAAACATCGAGAAATTATGAATTTTTTTCCCGTGGAAAAAACAACTTAGTGGTGCATTTCATAAAAAAAAAGCACTCTGCCCTCAAAGCACAGCTACCAGCTCCAATTTGCCCCGCATCCTGTACAATATCTTCGCGTGCTACCAAAAACCTCCGTTTTGTGAACAAAAAGTGTAGTAAGAAGTTACTTTTCCCTTTAAGAAACATCCGGTGAGTCAGGCTTCACCCATGACATCGACATTAAATACGCGAAGACCATAAAGGGGGAGTCGGTGTAAGAATGGGTTGTGAGAAGAGCAGGAGTTTGGCAAAAATACTTGTCGTACGTGTTTCTTCTTTTATATTTTTATTGTTTAGGAGCAGTTCCTTTATGCATCATATAAAACCCCAGATAAACCATATCTGGACTGTTCGATGCTTTTATGCGTGAACACACTGATAACCGCAGTGGCTGAAGCGCTCTCCTCCTCCTCTTGTAAGAAGTTGGGATCGGTCAAAAGCAAAAGGCTTACCTGAAGAAAGCAGGCGTTCTTTCCTTCTTTATTTTTTTTTTTTTTTTTTTTGCTAAGCGAACGCGCAATATTTTTGAAGTGCTATTCGGTGACAATGGCATGTTCTCAAGCCTAATCCTCAAATAGCGCTGCGGGAGCCCTTGCAATGCCATTTTATTCACAAAAGTATTCGCGCGCACCTTGAAAGAATATGTTACATACAAATTTTTCGCGCTTTTTAAATCTCTTGCTCTGTCACTGACAGCAGGCTGTAAAGCCTGCAACAAGGCCGGGAGGAGATCGCAGCTGCGAGTGTTTTTTATTTTTTTTTCGTGCACATACTGTTTTGTTCTGGTGTGCATATTGTCTTGTACGTCGGTTACACGGAGCTTAATAAGCTGCGACAAACTGCGGGCGTCCCTGGGTCAAATTAGACTCACTGCCTGGAGGGATGCGGAAATTTTATTGCTAGCGGAGTACGCATGTCATTTGCGATTATGGGCCGTGACACTACGGGCCTAACGGCGCAATCCATGCTTAGAATGCCGTTCATAGACGTGCACCACCAAGGTTTTAGTGCTTTCTTCGGACAGGTGGAACGCAGGGGCGCTATAACGTAAAACTATTCCATCATCATCATCATCATCATCATCATCATCATCATCATCATCATCATCATCATCATCATCATCATCATCATCATCAGCCTGGTTACGCCCACTGCAGGGCAAAGATCTCTCCCATACTTCTCCAACTGCCCCGGTCATGTACTAATTGTGGCCATGTTGACCCTCCAAACTTCCTAATCTCATCTGCCCACCTAACTTTCTGTCGCCCCCTGCTACGCTTCCCTTCCCTCGGAATCCAGTCCGTAACCCTTAATGACCATCGGTTATCTTCCCTCCTCATTACATGTCCTGCCCATGCCCATTTCTTTTTCTTGATTTCAACTAAGGTGTCATTAACGCGCGTTTGTTCCCTCACCCAATCTGCTCTTTTCTTATCCCTTAATGTTACACCTATCATTCTTCTTTCCATAGCTCGTTGCGTCGTCCTCAATTTAAGTAGAACCCTTTTCGTAAGCCTCCAGGTTTCTGCCCCGTACGTGAGTACTGGTAAGACACAGCTGTTATAAACTTTTCTCTTGAGAGATAATGGCAACCTGCTGTTCATGATCTGACAATGTCTGCCAAACGCACCCCAGCCCATCCTTATTCTTCTGATTATTTCACTCTCATGATCCGGATCAGCAGTCACTACCTGTCCTAAGTAGATGTATTCCCTTACCACTTCCAGTGCCTCGCTACCTATCGTAAACTGCTGTTCCCTTCCGAGTCTGTTAAACATTACATTAGTTTTCTGCAGATTAATTTTTAGTCCCACCCTTCTGCTCTGCCTCTCCAGGTCAGTGAGCATGCATTGCAGTTGGTCCCCTGTGTTACTAAGCAAGGCAATATCATCAGCGAATCGCAAGTTACTAAGGTATTCTCCATTTACTCTTATCCCCAATTCTTCCCAATCCAGGTCTCTGAATACCTCCTGTAAACATGCCGTGAATAGCATTGGAGAGATCGTATCTCCCTGCCTGACGCCTTTCTTTATAGAGATTTTTTTGCTTTCTTTATGGAGGACTACAGTGGCTGTGGAGCCGCTATAGATATCTTTCAGTATTTTTACGTACGGCTCGTCTACACCCTGATTCCGCAATGCCTCCATGACTGCTGAGGTTTCGACTGAATCAAACGCTTTCTCATAATCAATGAAAGCTATATATAATGGTTGGTTATATTCCGCACATTTCTCTATCACCTGATTGGTGACTATTCCAAAACTATTCCAAACTGTTTCTATTCCATGTCGGCAATCACGCATCGACAATATTCGTCGAAAATTTTCGGGCTACCTCCCCCTTCGCCTGCTTGTCACGCGACGTCCCGAAAACCGCGAAAACTTCCCATCGGGCATTACGTGTGTGCACTGATTAGGCATGATAAGACCAAACAACATGAAAATAATTATTTCAGATTCCACACATTTTTCGCCATTAGCCCTCCGCTATTTGTCAAACGTTTTCGAGTGGCGCCCACTTCGACTTTCTGACACGTGACGTCACAAAACCACAATAATTGACTACGTGAAAGTGATGTGTACACACTAAAGTTGCATTAACATGCCGAACAAACCGGCCTTTTTTCGGAATAACTGGAGGCTTCCCCGTTACGAAAGGAATAGAAGACGTCTGCCTACCGATCGCTCTGGCACTGGCTACTCGCAGCTGCTGGGGAAACGGACTTATTTGCGTATACTAGACAGCTTTGGTACTGCGTACCTTGCGTACACAACGGTGTTGCGTCGTGAGATCTCTACGTCCTGCAAAGTTTGCATGTGCAAAACGCAACCCGAATGGTACTTGATGCATACGCGGCCGCCGCGTACGCACGCATCCGATTCTTGCCCGCGTACGTCGGGAGCCTTGCGTGCTCCTCTCGTGGTTCTCGTTTGTTCGGGAGAGCGCGAGACAAAAGAGTTTCGCAGAGTGCGCGGCGTCAAAGACGGCCAGCGGAAGGCTGTACTTTTCAATGGCCTACACTTTGACTTTGCTGCGTGAAGTGAATGCGGAGAACCCGCTTCAGGATTCTTCACGGTGGGAATCCAGAGCAAAAAATATGAACTTTGTTTTTTGAGAAAGTGTTCACTGTTTGCGCGAAACGCGGGACCTCCTGTTGGCGCAGTTCGTCCGAAATGACCGTGCCAGCCTCAGAAAGTGAGTGCTCAGCTTCTATATTTCTCAATATGCATCCGTATTAAATGTGACGTCTTTTAAATGCCTAAATATTATTCGACGCAGCGTGAACGCGCTCGTCGTCTAACGACGCTCGCCCGCTTACGTACGTAGGCATTTCCCAGTGCTGAAAGCCCTGACGTCACACGCGCTGCTACGTACCGCAAAGCCCTTGCGTGCTGCATACGTATCGTCGTGGCGCAACACTAAAACTACCTAATAAGGGCATTTTACGTGGCAGTATAACGTTGTCGAACCCTTTCAGCACGTTTAAGACATCGCTCTATACCAACTCTTCGCTGAGGATTCGTTTTAGCGACATATTTAACATTCCGTTGCACGCCACCGCGGGTTTCGACCAGCCACCGCAAGCTAAGCCAGAGGAAGCGGTCGAATCCCAGACGCGAACACCACCCTCCACATCTTTCTTATCTACTTTTATCTTACATTATCTAATTTTCTTATCTACTTTCACTGCGCTAGCTCGGCCCCACTGAAGCTCTGTTCATTTCTACGTGCTCCACGCCTCTTGCCAGACAATCCAATAACAAAAACCTGTCAAAGTAGGCAATGCAATTTGCTTTGAAATCAAACTAAAGTGGCCTCCTATAAAAGAGGACAGAGTTTGATGGGGTGGTTCAAACAGCGCTGCGGGTCACCACCCGATGCCTACGTTGGCGGTTATGTAAATAAATCTGACGTCAGGAGATCGGAATAAAAACATCGTGGAATATTTTTACGTTATAGAGCCCAAGTACATATATTTCTCAGCTGTTCGTATATATTTTCATCGACTGAGGTGCTGTTGAGCAAGTTCAAAAGTTCCAGTACAAATTGTCAACATTTTATGGCCCCCACATCTTCCCACGAATTGCTCCAACGAAACTGTCGAATGCAAACGCCTTCTAAACACAGTTGTCATGCTCACTCTACTATAGTTTCCTTTAAACACGCGAATGCTGATAAGTAGCCACCAGCATTATAAATGTCTTCAACAATAAATTGCTGGTTCATTTTTTTTCTTCTAAGGATTGCAGGTTGCTCAGTTAATTGTTATCAGTGAATAGCGACAGTGTTCGTTTTTTGAAACCGCATAAGAAACGTCGGAGACAGCCACTAGTTTCCAGAAAGTGATACGGCCTCGCTGTACCGAGACGTGTGCGAAAAAAGTCGCCTAAGGCGAAAATTGCAGAAGCTCCTAATGACCAATAATTTTCAACTAAAAATGAATAAGATAAACGCCCTAATACACTTTCTCCCCACAATTTCCTTGAACGTCAAACTCACAAAATGAAAAATAAGATTATTTCCCGGAATAGGTGCACCGACCACGTTGATGCACTGCGTATGTAGCACGAAAATCTGCGCAATGATACAACTCTTTGTTTGGTTCCAAACTAAGACAGTGCAAAAAAAAAAAGAAATCCAGCTTCTTGGCGATAACATAGTAGAACTATTGGTTACATGCTAGAAGTTTTCATTCAAGCGTGCGGAAGTTCACTGTGAATAGTCTACAACTCATACCTTGTCATTCCAGATATAAGCGCACACAAATGGGCACAAAGTTCCCAAAATCAAAATGAGACATACTTGGACGTCTTCCTTACTATTGGGTCATTTGCTATGCGATGTAATTAACTCGAGCTAAATTGGCTTCACTCGTTTTACGAAAACTTAAGCGAAACACAGCAGCTACTTGGCGCGTTCTGAGCCGCCGCGCTGCACTTGACCTCGAATCAATGTAACAATT
This sequence comes from Dermacentor andersoni, assembly GCF_023375885.2. Classification (NCBI taxonomy): domain Eukaryota; kingdom Metazoa; phylum Arthropoda; class Arachnida; order Ixodida; family Ixodidae; genus Dermacentor; species Dermacentor andersoni. The sequence continues at coordinate 92,808,866 of NC_092817.1, read as the reverse complement.
ATGACTACGTTAGTTATCCAAGCACCTTGAAATTTCAGAAACATCGATTCCCTCGATTCTCTCTCTTTCTCTATTCAAAGCATTACTGGGGCACATCTCTGTAGGTCGCCCACGAAGATGATTAACATTAACAAATCTTAGTGGTACACCCAATCGTGACGATCCGCACGCCCAAATTTCGCAAGACCGCATTACGTCGTGAAAGTAACTGTTAATAAAACGTGCCAAGTAGCCTCTTACGATGTGCGACAATTTTCTGCGTGCAGCAGAGACGGCTCTCGCATTACAGTAGAGGTACAAAGGCGTCGCATCAAATAACTCACTCTTTAGGCAGGTCTTTCTCCAACAGCGGACGAAGGGGCAAACTCAGGAGCGGGATGCTTCAAGGCGAAGTCGCTGCACTGGTCGTTTCGTCCCTGACTTCTTTCTTTCTTTCTTCACTCCTTCCCGAAATCGAGTCAGAGGCCGGCTTTCGTTCGCAGCTGTTGCCGATCTAAAGGACAGTTACTAACGCGGATACTGCCACGCTGAGCCGCTCAACAGGCGGCAATGATAACTACGCGACGAAGTCGGAAACAAAGTGCGGTTCTGCTCTTGTCCCGTATTGTATCCCTCTTTTCGCTTGCTATACCTACTAGCTTTCTATTCGCTCGGAGACACCGGTAAGGAGCAGCCTCTCTACTGGGTTCGCACACTCGGCTCGCTCTCGGATTTCGCGCCTCTCTCTTCGAAAGCGTCCCGCGCACGCGATTGGGGTAGTCCTGACTCCGGAGTCGGGATCGGAGCCGTCCGCGGCCGGCGCTTTTGTACCCCCCGGTCCGGCTGACGCGCGCGCGCTCTGTGCGCGTGGGCGTTGTGCCGGAAGTGTGCCCGACGCCATATTGGAAACCCGCGTCGCGCTTGAGCTTTTTTTCTCTCTCTCCCTCTTCTACCCCCTCTCTTCGCCTTCTGCTCCCTTCTCCGTGCTCCGCTCCGTCGCAAGTTTTTTCGTGCGTGCGTGCGTGCGCGCGCGCGCGAACGCGTGTGCGCGCCTTTTTGACGACGTCACTTCTCGCACGGACCAATCAGCGCTCGCGCATGGTTATAGGGGGGCCGGCTCCCTTGAAGGGTTGCCCGATCGTTCCTGTTTCCGCGCTCGTGGCTCCCTTTGCTAGTTGGAGCATTGTGGGCTGATAGGTTGTCTTTGCCGTTGCTGTTTCTTTCGGCTGCTTGTTCCAGGGTTAATCACGGCGACCTTACTTCAACCCTCGCCCGCCCGCCCGACCCCTTTTTCCTGCGCCTCGATATCTCAACAACCGTTATCCTCGTGCCTGCGTAGGGATACTTACAAAGGCACGAGGTCGTGCTGTATTGCCCCCCCCCCCCCCTCCTTGCCTTCATTTTTATATTTTTCTGCAACCACGCGACGTCCTTCTTCGATGAAGGCTGCAATTTCGGCCGTCCCACGTTATTCCGTCGCCAGCACTGCTTATAGTACGGTAGGCGACGTTACGCGACATTCGCAATTTTGTGAAGTAGGTGATCGTTTTTGGAAAATGCGCTGTGGTCCCGAAAAAGCAGGCGGCAACCGCGCTTTATCTATAGTGTCATTGAGTTAGGTACCCAGAATGTATGATAACTGTAAATTATGTTTAAATGAGGGGTAATTTCATAGACAGGAGAATCAGCTGCTCTTGGAAAAAAAAGACTTTTCCGTGATTGAAAGTTCGTTGTATTGTAATTCGTATTACGTTCTCGTCTACTGAACCCCATCACCTGTAAGTCAACATCCACCCTCGCAGAAAACATGTTTCTGCTAAAACAGACGAAAGAAAGGAAAAAAGCATAAAGGTTAAAGGGAGGTTAACTGCAATGAAAAATTCGATTTGCTACTCACTTCTGGGGTGTTCAAAGTTCAACTGTAAGAAAGTATGTTAAAAAAATGAAAAGCCAAATGCGTGCGATCACAGTCGTTCGCGGCAAATCATAACAGTAAAGCCGATTGTCAAGGTCTTTTTGTCCTTAAGAATTGCAACAACAAATTCCTGCTCATCTGCTGCGACAGCTTGGGAGGTCCGCGCTGCAAACTCATTTCCGAGAATTGCATGTCATCAGTGAGAGCTAGCGCAGTGGTGAGCGATTCTCTGGACCCGCCGTGGTTGCTTAGTGGCTATGGTATTGGGCTGCTAAGCACGAAGTCGCGGGATCAAATCCCGGCAACGGCAGCCGCATTTCGATGGCGGCGAAATGCGAAAACACCCGTGTTCTTAGATTTAGGGGCACGTTAAGGAACCCCAGGTGGTCCAAATTTCCGGAGTCCCCCCCCTACGGCGTGCCTCATAATCAGAACGTGGTTTTGGCAGGTACACGCCCATGGTTTAATTTTTAAGTTTTTTTCTCTCTGTACTCTGCAGCGACGACAGACGCAGAAAAGGTGTTCCCATGTTTCCTCGATACCACAGTCACCACCAGCAGCGTTGTCAGCCATTCGAATACGGAAGGCAAGAAATTTTGGGACGCCTGCTCCCATAGGCATAGCCCACAAAGAAGGATATCCTTCCGTCGGCGAATTCGTGGTGAGGTGCGAAGATGAAACGAAGATACCCGGCTGTACACACGGTGGTATTAAAAACTTCCCGCGCTCCAAGAGGAGAATGTGATGGCTTGTGCTAGCATTATAGAAGTATTCTAGCCGTATCTGACCGTGACAATGCCATCAATTTCCCTGTGCTGATCCGTCAGCTCCTGCCAGAAGTTCGACAAAACCAGGCACGGGCCACCACGGTTGCAAGTATTTTAAGCATGTAAAAAAAAACTGTAGAGTTTGTCTCCGAGCAGTTTCATCCATTAGATTACGTGAGTGCCAACGCAAGTAGAGAAACATTTCCTGAAATACTTTTCTTGGGATAGAAGTACTACAGTTGCCCCTGTAACGCACTCGACGTTTCCGGGAAACCAAGGTTGGCAACGTGAGTTCAAGAACGCATTTTTTTTATAACAGCCGGTATGAAAGACGTGCCCATTGAAAGCATGTGCGCTAAGAACACATGCGCACAACTGGTTTTGCTGATCGTCAAGTGGTTCTCATGGCGTGATATGCAAATAACGTAAGGCGCTCGTAATTAAAGTAATAGCAAACACATTTTGTTCAGACTGCTAAAAAATGGAATAACATATACCATCTCATAATTGAGCCCATGTTTCTCGTAGCCCACCGGCATTTGCCAAGTTTAACAAAGCAACCTAAATATGTATGTATTTGCTGGAGAATCTTATTAGATTCAACAAGACTGCTCCGCGCAAAAACACTATCATCCGTCGGAATGTGGTTGTGACTGAGGCCCTCAACTTCAACATAAAAGCTTTAATGGCTGCTTTGATTGGCGTTTTCTTTTTTTTTTTCAGTCAGGGCACCCTCTAAGCCGTTGGTGGTTTGCTGCAACGTGCTAGTCAGCATCCCTGTCCCATCAACCCTTCACCCCTTTTCCTTCCTCGTGAGCATGAAGCGGTTCTTTTTCGTCCTAGTGGTTTTTCGGAACGCTGCGAAATCCAGGCTAACGGCATTTGTTTCGAATTGAACGAAAACAACACAAAATTATTGGAAGGGCGACTGAACCTAACGAGAAAAGTTTCAAATTGAATGCAATTTCACCCCCGCTGCAATGACCATTGTTCACAACACAATAGCCGTTACGTCTCAATACGGCTAATACGTTTAATGCATTTCACGGTGATTCGCAGCCTGGAAATATGACGACATCTCTTCAGAATTTCTACTCAGCATTCTGCACACATCCTTCTCTCTCTGATAGAGAACCGTCCCGGTGCACAGATACACGCCTTGTTTCAAGAGCACAAATCACGACTCCCACGATCACTTTCTTGGCAATCAGACCTCTGCTACTCATCATGGCTTCTGCAAGCGCTGAAAATAGAAACGTCAATCGAAGGGCTTAAAAATAAAAGCGACGTTTCCACATTAGCAGCAAAACAATTAGCGTTACATAACCTATTTGACAAGTACTAGGAATCTATTCACGTCTACACGGACGGGTCAGTAATCAAAGAAAGTGCGACTGCAGCTTATGTTATACCATCCTTAGAGGTAGAGTACGCTTGTCGACTGGGACGCACGTCGTCACCAACAACAGCGGAATTAGTGGCCATTCTCCAAGCCACTCATTTTATTAAAAGATATGAGACACCAACAAAGTGGGTAATTTGCACGGACTCCTTATCGGCTTTGGCATGTCTTGAAAATATTGATGACGGCCAACCTCACGCTCGAATAACATACGCAGTACTGAACAGTTTAAATCAGGTTAATGAAAGGAAACATGAAGTGATGTTACAGTGGGTCCCCGGCCATGCTGGTATAGCAGGCAACGAACTAGCAGACTCATTGGCAAAATTGGCCCTTAAAGATGCAGAAATTCAGCTGATTCCTTTATCACCAACGGACATAAAACGGATATTGAGAGTATTAAAGAAAGACTTGAGTACGTCAACATGGTTTAATGAAAACACTAAGGAATCAATCCTTTACGAAGTAGACCCTGAACTCAAATACCAGCTGGATGTACAACTTTCTAAAAGTACCGAGACATTAATTCATCGACTGCGCCTTGGGACAGCATACACCAAACATTTCCTTCATCGAATCATACGGGCTCCTTCCCCGGCTTGCTCATGTGGCCACGACGACGAGGATGTCCGTCATCTACTCCTCGAATGCCCCATATACGAGATGCAAAGACGGCAGCTAGAACAAGAGCTACACTCGATTGATCCTCATCGGCCTTTCCCACTCGCAAAAAGCACAGCGGAAAGTATTGAACGCGCTTGAACATTTTTATGAAGACACAGGCATCATTAACCAATACTAGGTATTTCACTGAATAATCGCACGATGTCACTCTAACGTTCTTCTATTATTTGTAATTATTACTGCTTGTATATTACGTTTTTGTGCGTGAATTGTTTCAACACTGTGTAATTCTCATCTCATCTCATCTGTTTATATGCTCATCGAAGTCTACATCACGGCCGTTTGTGTTAGTGACTTTTTTTTACGAACTCATTGTGGTGCAACTTGCATTTGACATTTATACTGTTATGTTCATGGGCGTATAGGACTGTGCCGTGGATTTCTGACCGTATGAAGTGGTTTCTGTTTATTTTCCTACATATTTTTTTATATTGTTGCTTCCACTACGTGAAAAGGAGTAGCCGTCACCATTATAAGGTGACTACGTCTCTTTCTTTTATTTTCATTTCCATAAAAAATATGCTTCTAATACGACGCCCAGTTACGTGTCTCGAGTGGGACATTCGTTTAGAAAATAAAATTTATCTTCTTTCTTTATTGTTTGAAGATTTTACATAGATGTCCGAGAAACTAATAGTGTTACCAATCCCCTGCAGCTTTATCAAACTGCAGTGTGTTGTAGTGTACAAGAAGGAATCATGCTTGGGAAAGAGGAAAATGGGCGGTGACAGTGCTTCGTAAGCCTAAAAAAACTTCAAATTAGGAGTAGCAGGATAAACGGAAGGGCACAAAGGCAATCTGTGGTAAAAATGTGACTGCGCTTCGTTGTCTCCCGTGTATAGAGTGTAGGGAAAAGAAATGAATCAGCGAGTAAATAACCACTTCTGTCTCGTTTGACGATCACGCTGCTGTACTTGTGCAGCTGCGGTCTCGTCTGTTTACCTCGTCACTACCAGAAGGGGCCTAGATCTCTGCAGACGCTGGTGTGATAGAGGTGTCGGGTACGGCCCGAGCCAGTGCGGGAAAATTTTTGTAAGAACTGCAAAAATCGAGTGACTGCACTTGACGAGGTGAATCACATGTGCTCATTTCCAAATGTGTGCACTTTTACCTTCTGTAGGTCCCTGGACTCATGTACAGAACTTTCTGATATTTCTGACTTGTCTGTTCTTGTGATTCCTTTGTTCCGCGCTTGGTTAGAAATTTTGAGACAATATTCTTCTTTTCCAAGCTGCGAAGAGTAGCTGGTGCCAACTTTAAAGGTGCCAACCTCTCCAATTATGCCCTTGCAATAATAATAATAATAATAATAATAATAATAATAATAATAATAATAATAATAATAATAATAATAATAATAATAATAATAATAAATTGAAATTGAACATTATTAATAATAAACCCAAAGTGGTGCACGTTAGACAAGCCGAATATATAATGCGGAGCCCTCGACTTCGGCGTCCCTCATAAACTTAGTATACGCATTCTGAACGCTAAACCCAATAACCTGAATTGGTCTTTTTTTTTAGGATGTGTTAGCGCTTTTGATGGCAATTTCGATATTGGATACGTCGTTCTATGTAGAACTAAACAAACTTGATCTACGTATGAAAATATTTCATTTTAATTCCCAAGTTTTCATTTTCTTCACGTTAAAATTGGACTGTTCATGGTTTTCCGCCTTAGCCACATTACTTTCCGAAAATTCAGAAGTTACGCTGCGAGCGATGGGATTTGTCAGCCGTCCCTTTTTGCAGAGCTCCTGTGGCACGCTTGGTGTTCAGGTGAGGGAGGATCGCCTTCATTCGCTATATCGAAAGTTCTACGTCGTCGACGTCTTGAAGTGTGCAACTTTTCTGAGGACTTGCAGCAGGTTTTATGTGACTGCAGTGGATAATTATCAGACAATCTCTAATTAGGGCTCCGTTGCATTTGTACCCCGACGCTAGCCTAAAGCTGCGGCACAATTTTGGCTCATGTCGAAACACTGCTTTGGCATTGAGTGCCAGCAAAAGCGCTAATAAGATTTTTCTTTTTTAGAACTGTGGGCCTTAGCCAAACAATATGATTAGTTTGAGTGTGTGTGTTTATATAGGCGTACGCTCCGGTATTGTGTTTGTCTGGTCAGTACGTACGTCATATCTTTCACGCACCAACTAGAGTTAGCATGGCAGGCCAGCTTCCAAGGTAAAACATCTTCAGTTTTCATTAAGGATAGCATATCTCTCTATGGGCACTTCTCTGTGGGCTAGTTAGTTCCTATTCGGTTACGGAGCAAAACAAGCAAAACCGTACGAAAAAATGCCAGGGCAGTAAAGGGCGTCTGCAGTCCTATAACTGTTCTATAATGTTCCACAGTTCTGTGGAAGATGTAGTACCGGGGGAGATACTATGAAAGGTTCCAACTAGTGGACATGTTCATTTTGTCTGCTGTTGAATTTCTGATTGGCTGGGCTACGTTGCGCGTCTGCAGCAGACAGGCGCCACAGCCAATCAGCTATTCAGCAGCAGACGAAACGGACATGTCCACTAGGTGGGCTCTTACAGAATACCTGCCCAGCAGCCTGCAAACAGACTAGATCCTGTCGACAGATTAAACTGTAACAGCCATTTTGATAACACTGGTTGGGCTGCGAAGGGCCTGCTTGCAGTCGAGCGTTCCCACTGTGCTGTCGTGCTTAACCGTATGCTTCTTCGTCATTTCTTGACCAGCACGGCGCTTGCGATAGAAACAACAGTTCTGTGGCATGAAAATTCTATTGGTGTGCAATTATAACGTAGACTCATTTCATAATTAGGCCCATATATATATATATATATATATATATATATATATATATACACAACGGATACGTATCTGACGCCCAGCTGGAATGTACCTTTACACTAATACGTTCCCACTAATGCAGTCGTGCCACTGATAATTCCCGCTAATACGTTCGACGTCACAAAGTGTGCAGTCGCAACTTGTGGCAAAGTCAGGCGTCTTTTAAATAACGCAGAAGCACCTTTATAGCGGATCGCGCTGACGTTCGCGTAGGCCAGTTTCCAAGGATGTTGTTTTCCGTTATTTGGCCGCTTGTCCAGTTGGTCTAGAGTGGCTGAGAGGGCTGTTCTTAGCGTGTTGAAACGAGGGCACTCCCAAAGAAGGTGTTTGATCGTTTCGCTGCATCCGCAAAAGTCACAAAGTGAGCTATTGGCCAGAAAAGAGTACGCATTTGAAAATGTTACTCCGAGCCATAGACGGACGGGTGCATACACGTCATGGAAGGTCGGACGGAATACGGAGCTGTGAATTAGGGTCCAGGGGACGAAGCCGTGCACTTGTGAAGTGGGATGAATTCCACTGAACCAATGTTAGGTCACGCGCACGCGTGGAAGATGCCTTTGCTGCGTCAGCTCTCGAATGCGGAATGGCAACGCAGTTGACGCCGTAATAGGCAGATCGTGCAGCTGCGTCCGCTTGATCATTGACATGTGCGCAACATCGAGTAGGCGATCATTGATGTATTATATCGTGTTCGTCGTCAACTACTCGATGCGGGAATTGTCTGATCTCTGCGACGAGCTGCTCATGTGACCCATGACGCAGTGCTGAGAGTAAACTCTGGAGGGCTGCCTTGGAATCATGGAAGATTAACCATGGATGGGATGGTTCCTCTTGAATGAAATGAGGAGCCGCATGGAGAGCTACGAGTTATGCAGCTGTCATTGATGACACATGTGGCTCCTTTAGCTGTATTTTGACGGATCTTGCTGGAGACACCAACGCGACAGCTGAACTTGTAGGCTTGACTGAGCCATCGATGTAAACTTGAATGCGGCCACTCTGTACCTCATGTGAAAGTCCTAATGTGGCATCTTTCAGGACAGAGGCATGTTAGCTTTCTTCGTGATTCCTGGGATGGTCAGGCGTATTTCGGGCTTGAGCAGGCGCCATAAAGGTGAGGATGGTCTTGCTGCAGCAATGTACTTTGATGGCAACGAGGCAATGAGATTGGCAGCATGCAGTTACATGACTCAGTGTTGCGTGTGGCCTTTCTGCAAGTAAGGAAGCGGTATGGTGGGAAGGTAGTTGGGCATCGTGCCGAATATGCGGCCTCAGAGCGTCGATGGCTATGTGCATTGTTATCGGGTGATATCACACTATGACAATCGTTGCCGCTGCAGACGCACACTTCGGAAGACCTAATGAGAGTATCTGCCACACCAATCAATTGGTATGCTACAAGATTACTTGCCTAAATGTCGATGAATAAATAGCCTCTTTAGAAAACTTCAGGATTTATGCGAGACACGTCTCTCCAGAAAACCCCGTGGAACTCCTCCTGGAGATTAGGTTTTGCACACGCGATAGCCCGTAGTCACTGCAACTGCGCACTACAACAGACGGCAGAGGACCAAATATACAAACACTACGCACTTACAACCAGTTACTTGAACAATAAGGCTTTTCGAGAACAATGATGCCACCACTCCACCCATCCTTCACCAGAGCTGAAGTCACGGCCTGGAGGCAACTCCAGACCAACACCTATCTTTGCCTCGCGCTCCTCCAAACTACGAATCCAACTCTTCATCAACGCCTTTGTCCTTCCTGTAGAGAGCAAGCGCTATTCTACATCATGCCGCATGGATCTGCGCAAGAATCCCCCCCGTCCCTCCGCCCACCGTTCCCGCATTTTGGTGAATACTGGGCGTTTCATAACATGAGTAACATTCAACGACTCTCATGGTGATGTAAAAAGATGACTGAAGTCACTGGCTTTCGAATTGAGAATTCAAGCAAGTCACACTAAAGCTTACATGAACTCACATCGTTTGTACTTTCTCGGTCAATATCTTTGACAGGCGAGTTGGAATTTATTTAACTGAGAGGAATACAAAGAGAAATGGTGTAGACAAAGCAATGAAACGCGCCGGACAGCCGCAGGACTGCACACTTTCGCACCAAAGCCCCAACATGCGGGTTTGTCTGTCTTCCTTTATATTACGGTAGCCGTTGTATAGACACTCCATGCGTACGTATTTCTGCCGTCCCCGTCATCGTCACCCTCACCGTGATGTTCCGTATAAAGTCCAAGCACGATAACATCGTCGCCGCGCGCCTTATGCTGTATGTGCGGGTGAAAGCTTGCGAGGGTCTGCCGAAGATCGCTGTATGTGTGCTGAACTCATGCACAAAACCTAGCGATTCATGTACTGCTGGACTGTACAGTTCTTATTCTACTGGTATTCCAACGAGTGCCTCATTTTGTGACAGAATTCTTCCCTTTTCCGTATATTTGTTTCCTTTGCGTAGTGACAAGGAGTAACCGTTGCCGCCATAAATGCGCCAACCTCTCCTATTGTTGACTTCAATAAAAAAAATCTCGGCTCAATTTCGCGCGCGCAGGAGAGCAAAGCGGGCAGGAAGCGCGCTGTCTGCCATCCCTCGCGAAGCACGGAGCGCGGGGGAGAGAGGGGGGAGAAGGGGGTGGTGCGTTCCATTGCGGCTGCTGCTGAGTACGCCGCGTGTAGCCGCGCAGACGCCCTATGTTGAAAGCGATCTGCGATGCGTACAAGGTGCGCCGAGTGTTGGTAGCCTCGTAGGCGCAGTGCTTTCGACGCTTAGTTCGCGCTGAACTGAGACGCAGCGCGAGGGTCAATTGGCTCGCTGCTGCTGCCGTGCTTCCGCTTCCCAGCGTCTTGATAGCGAGTTAGCGCGGTCATCGAGGGATATGTGTCCGTGTTTACCTGTGCGCGTGTGACACCATGCTTATTAATTTAGTTAGTATGTGAATGTCTACGAGTTTGTACAGCCGACAAAAGTACTATCTTTGCCTCGTATAGCCGTCTACAAGTTTGCTATCGCAATCGATAAGTCGCCTTTCGGGCGAAACTGAGACTTTCTTGTAGATGATGATGGAAAACTATTTATACCAAATTAAAGGGAAGGGAGCAATGGAATAGAGGGTGGGGGGAGGAACTACTTGAAGTAGGCCTCCTTTATCCTCTCAGCCCACTCCAGGATGGCGTCCTGAAGATCGGGCCTCGAGCAGCGCAAGGCAGCCTCCCACTGCTCCTCACTAGATATTAATTGCTTTAGGAAAGGGGGAAGGGGGCGCTTAGGGCACCCCCACATGATGTGGTTTAAGTCTGCTTTGGGAGACACACAGAATTTACAAGAGGGAGATAGGTAAATGGCGGGATGAATGCGGTGGAGGAGGTAAGGGGACGGAAAGGTGCGAGTCTGCAGCTGTCGCCACAGAACTTCACACCTACGCGGGGATTTGCCCATGAGTGGCGGAAAGGTTAAACGGTCTAATCGGTAGTGCGCGCACATTCGTGGTAGGTAATAAGTCGATCCCGCGCTGTAAACGGCGCCTCCTCCGTGGCGAGGTCCAACACATCTGATGCCTGAGCCCGGACTGTAAATCCTCAGGCACTGGCATGAGCCGCCTCGTTTCCGGCAAGGCCCGTATGCGCGGGAGTCCAGATTAATGCCACAGTTTGATGGAATGGATGGGCCAAGAGAAGAGAAAGGGCTGGCTTAGAAACCCTACCCGCTCTGAAGTTATGTATGGCTGCTTTGGAGTCGCTAACGATAACTGATGAATTTGGGATTGTGAGGGCCAGGGCTACGGCCGCTTCCTCCGCCTCCCACGAGGAAGAGCCAGGAATGGAGGCGGCCGCAGCGACCTGGCCGTGAGAGTTAATGACTGATATTGCATAATGATTTCTGTTCCCATATTCGGTGGCAACAACATAGAGCACGTCTTTTGAGGTGGAAAATGGTTTTTGGGGAGCCTTTGCTCGCTGCTTCCTGCGCTGTTTGTGGTGCACAGGGTGCATGTTTTTAGGAAGTGGGGTGATGCAGAGGTTCAGGTGTATGTGATGTGGAATGGTGTATTTAGTCTTGATGATGGGTGTCGGAGTGATAGAAAGAGTTTGTAGAATGTGGCGACCTGTTGCGGTGTTAGAAAGTCTGCTATATTGTGATGTGAGGTGGGCTTCTGTGAGTTCAGTAAGTGTGTTGAAAGTTCCAGTAAGCATTAGCCTTTCAGTGGAGGTACGTATAAGGACCCCCAGAGCGAATTTATATATTTTGCGTAAAAGAGTGTCGATCTTATCTGATTCTGATTTAAGGAAATGTAGATATGGTGTTGCGAATGTAATCTTACTGATAACGAAGGCCTGGATCAAGCGGAGAAGTTCGGCCTCCTTTAGTCCGCCATGTTTATTGGAGACTCGCCCTAGAAGGCGCAGGGTGTGATCGATTGTGGTGTGGGGTCTATGTAGGGTATATGTATTGAGCCGGTTGCTTTGAATGTGTAAACCGAGCGCCCGGAGCCTGTCCACTCTAGCAACGGGGGATGTGGTTTAGGATGACCTGTATACTAGACATGTGTTTTCCGGCCCCCTGGTGGGATGGCAGAAGAAGTAGCTCGGATTTTTGAGGGGAGCATGTCAAATTCATAGTCCCGGCATAAGCCACGACGGCGTCTGCTGCGGCCTGTAGAGTGTCTTGAATCTCTCCATCGGAGCCGCCAGTCGTCCAAAGAGTGATGTCATCGGCGTAGAGTGAAAACTTGAGATCGGGAATAGACCGCAATGCTTGCGCCATCGGCATCATAGAAAGATTAAAAAGAAAAGGGGACAGCACTGAGCCTTGGGGCGTGCCGTAGCTACATAAAGCGTACGAAAGGGATTGCTCTGTGCCTATGTGTATCGTTGCGGTACGGTTGGATAAGAAGGTACATATGTTGTCATATGTCTTTCTGCCAACCCCAATGAGATTAAGCTCTCGGAGGATGGCGGAATGTGAAACGTTATTGAAGGCTTCGTGGAGGTCCATACTGAGAATTGCTTGCGTATCTAGACTGCTTTGGGTGTAATGATGTCATGCTTCATTCGAAGCATGATATCTTGGCACGAGAGAGATTTTCAAAAATCTACCATTTCTGACGGATAAAGATTGTTATCTTCCATGTATTTACTGAGTCGGTTGAGGATGACGTGTTCGAGTGTTTTACGTAGACAAGAGGTTAGTGATATAGGCCTGATATTAGAAGTGTTGAGTGGTTTGTTTGGCTTTGGGATAAAAATTACCCTGGCATCTTTCCACAAACTAGGGAGGGTTCCAGTGTCAAAGCAGTGATTGAAGTACGCCGTGATGGCTGTGACAAAGTTGTCGTCTAGATTGCGGAGTATTTTATTGTTGATAAGGTCGGGGCCTGGTGCTGACACTGTGCGCAGGGTGGCGAGGCCATGGCGAACCTCTGCTTCCGTGATAGCGGCGCTAAGTAGCTCGTTGGGTTCGCCAGTATATTTTGGCATGTCATACTTCTGAGCGGAAGGCAGATGTTTATGACGGAGGTCGTCGAAGAATCCGTTGAGATTGTTTTTGTGTGCATGTAGCAGTTTGCTTATGCTGTGGTTGTGATGTGTGCGCGATGTGGTAGGGTCTAATAAGTGTCGCAAGAGTTGCCATGTGCGCTTGTTATCGAGGTTGTCATGCATGCTTTCACATAACTGGCCCCACTGCTAGCAGGCCAGTTGTGTGGCGTACTCCTGGATCTGGAGGTCTAATTTGGCAATCCTGAGTCTTAGTTTTCGGTTGTACCGTTGCCTCTTCTACTGTTTGAGAAGAGACTGTTTGGCTTCCCACATGTGTAGAAGCTTGGAATCAACTATTGTGAGAGTGGTTTCGGGGGGCAGCGTGGTAGTGTTCGTCTGGGGCTCGTACACTGGTATCCCCGCGAGACCCAAAATTAAACAAGAGACAAGCAGTCGCGTGCAGACGACTACAAACTTATACGTATCCGCACCCGGTTATGGTGAACCACATGTTCCCCGAGGCCAGGAGCGATAAATGTAATCTTTGTGGAGCGAGAGGGACCCTCAACCACATAATATAGGAATGTCCGTACTCTCCCGGGGGAACGCACAAAATAGGTAGTAGAGACACCTGGGAGACCCTGCTGCGCAGCTCGGACTCTGAGCTCCAGCTCCGGCTCGTCGAACTGGCTGAAGAAGCTGCTTGGACCCAAGACCTCCCAGCCTGCATCTGAGGCGGCCGCACTCGCCCCCTGACCTGCGTGTCGGAGGGGGGGGGGGGTATATCACCTTATCCGATGGACAATAAAGTTTATTCTATCTATCTATCTGAGTGTAGTTGCTGAACCCATTCTGAAATGTCTTGAATGTTTGTGGGAGCTGATATCTAGCGGGCCTCTCGAAAATTGCCCCAATTGGTAAGGCTGAGGCGTTTGGGTGCAAAGGGTTTATGTTTGAATTTTAGTGGGATGGTAATGATGTAATGGTCGCTACCGAGGTTAACTTGTGAGTTGTGCCAGGTGACGTGTTGGATTCTGTGTGTAAGCGTAAGATCGGGGGAGGAATCCTTAGCTACGCTGTTGCGTAGCCTGGTTGGTGCATCGATGTCGTTATGTAATGTGAGTCTGTGGTCTTGTATGTGGATCCATAGGGCTCTGCTCTTAGGAGTAGAAACGGAGTGACCCCACAACTGGTTGGATGCGTTGAAATCTCCAAGAATTAGGAGGGGGCGGTGGGTGGCAGCGGCAATAGCTTGAGCGAAAAGGGAGTCAAAGCGGTGATGTTTGTCTTGTGGACGACTATAGATATTGAGAATGTAAAGGCCAGATGCATTATTATTGCGTGGAATAATTTCTAGAAAATCATGCTCTATATCGACGCTGTCGAATTGAGAGGGATTGGCAGTGAGGTGCTTTTGCGTAAGAATTGCCGTATCAGGCCGGGAAACCTTATTGGTCTTGTATACATTATAACCTGGGAAGCTGATTAGTCCACGAGATTCCTGAAGCGCAATGACAGCTGGGAGCTTAGAAGAGGAGGTTAGAAACTGCTGGAGGTGTGCTTTCTTTTTTCGAAACCCCCTACAGTTCCACTGCCACACTTCAAACTCGGAGCGTATCGCGTTATTGGCCATTGTTAAGCGGAGCTGGTGGGGAGGCGGATCGAGCAGGTGCAACTATGTTAGGATGATTCGCGGTGACTCCAGCTATCCAAATTGTAGTTCGTTGGATGTGTGCTTATACGAAGTCAATAAATTTGTCGAGCTTTTCATTCCTGGCTGTGCAATCTGTATTGATTTTTTTCAATTGCAGTGAGTATATTATGGAATTTAGTCTCCAAACCGGTTAGCCTGTGTGTTTCAGCGAACACTTTCAAAAGTTTAAAAAAATCCTTGCGGCAGACAGTAGAATTAGTACGTGAGCTGGTCTATACTCTAAGAGGTGGACATTCCTTGCATAAAAATTGGAATGTATAATCGACATGTTAAAAAATTTTACAAACTTTTTATCTAATTACTTTGGGCACGTATTGGAATTTAGAAATTATAGCGGGTGAGACCTCAAGGCATATTCATTGGGGAATAAGTGTGGGGGTCACACCATTTATGAAATATGTGCCTTCAAACATGCGGTAAAAATGCACTGTCGTTCCACTTGCTTTCTTAACAAAACGTCATTTTATGCATTGAAGCACAAAAGTAACTGGAACGCCAATGCATTTCTCAGCAAAGTTCGCTAATTATTGTCTCCAAGCTAGTGCGATCCTGAGAATTCGTTCCAAGAGGATTCACCTTGTGATATCCCCGGCTATAATTTCTAAATTTCAATATCTGCCATACGGTAATTAGCTATAAAGTTAAGTAGTGAAGTTTTGTTAATTCGTCGGTTATGTATTTCAATTTTTTGTGCAAGTAATGTCTACCTTTTCGAGTAGAGCAGCTCATAGACTAGAACTGTATCTCCCACAGGCAACTTTTTTAAAATTTGAAAGTGTTCACTGAAACACCCGATATACTCCCCCAACTTCCAACATGAAACACGAATTTATTAGTTGATTTCTCAAGAAATAAATACTCGAAAACAGCGTTTCTAATCTGGAACTTCCTCTATGGTGTTTTTCATAGCCGGATTGTGGCTTTAGGACGCGGAGCAGCGAGATTTGATTATTTTTTTCTTTCTTAGTGAGAAAACAAGTTCTTACGAGGAAGGCTTGTTTCGCATTAAACGGAGGCAATATACTGTAATTGAGCGGCCTGAAGGGCTTATAATAATGCTTTCATGGTATTCGAAAACCACTAAATCTCCACCTGCAGTCCTTTACCCCTGTTGCATACTTCAAGAGAGCAAAAAGAAATATTAAAACAAGCTTGAGTACCAACTGTTGAGGCCAAATTGAGACCAGGTGGCGCGAGAAAAGCGCCTCATTTTGCCGGCATAATGTCACACATGGGATTAGTAGTCACCGTCCACAAGATGAAAGCAAAATCAATGTCTTGTTACTAAATGCATTCGCAGACCCCATGGGATTAGGCCGCCTAATACGGTGAGCCTTCTCTAAATTGCCGAGTGATCCATCAGTGCCCCTACCCGCTAGAGGCATTGTTTCAAATCTGCAGGCTGCATATAAATTGCCAGTTACTGCTCACCGTGCGCCTTTAGCGGGATTAAGCTTAATTCAACAACCTGCATAGGTAGAGGTTAACTGTGACATTCCCCTGAACTCAGATTCTCCTCGTGAATAGCGCGTGAGAGGGATCAATACACTCCTCTCATTTTTGCAGGCTGCCTTTCTTTTTCATGTTTCAAGATCATATTTTGTTTGAAATGTTGCCGACAAGGTCATGAGCTATTTTTCTTTCTTACAGGGTTGCGCAGTCATCGTGAAGGCTAGACATTACGTAAGTAATTGAGAAGGTTTGTAACTCGTCCTTCTGTATATATATGTATATATATATATATATATATATATATATATATATATATATATATATATATATATATATATATATATATATATATATCATCTTGAGGTTCGACTCTCCGGGCTTTTCGGCTGCCTCTTAGAAGGGCCCTGACCGAGGCTGGTAAACTTGCCTAGGTTCCTTGAAGCAAAACTTCGAGAAGCATCGTCTGTAGAGACCGTCTTAATCTCATTTCGGCAAGACTTTGTGGGCAGCATGGCTAGATGCCTTGATACTGAATTGCTGGGATAGCTCATAGGCGCGCGTCTCTTTCGTCAGAAGCATTGCTTCGCATTTAGTTACTTGTCGTTTACTTTCTGTTCAAAGGCCAAAGAAGAAAGGGAATAGAGTTTTTAGACCCTGCAACGAATCAGTAGCACTGCACACGCTTACCAGCTTTGTACTAGCTTTGTACGTTTTTTGAATGCAAAACGGACAAACACTCAACTGTTTCGCGGCACAGCCATGAAGCTTTGAAGTTTTAGGCGCGTAGCGCATGTCCCACAGTCAAATACTAGAGATTCAATCCATAGTTACAGGCTTCATGAGTCAGCCGATAAATTTACAAAGGTCCTCCTAATTAGCGCATTCGGAATCCTCTTTAGGCGCACGTGCGCGCGCGCGCGCGTGTGTGTGTGTGTGTGTGTGTGTGTGTGTGTGTATGTGTGTGTGTGTGTGTGTGTGTGTGTGTGTGTGTGTGCGTGTGTGCGTGTGTGCGTGTGTGCGTGTGCGTGCGTGCGTGCGTGCGTGCGTGCGTGCGTGTGTGTGTTCGATTCAGCTGCACCAGTTCACGAGGGGCTGCACTGTGCGATTCGTTTCAGCAGTGCAGCAATGACGCCGCCTTAACCACCTGGTTCGTTTCAAAAGGTACAGAAGAAGGTCGGGCTGCTTCACGATTCTGCTGCACCCTCCCTACTGACGGTGGCGGCCGATATTCACGTGCTGAGCAGCGACGTAGCAGACGACGCAGCACACACGCGTAAGCGTATTTGAAACCTTGCTTGTGCGAATCTATTCAGATTTTCGCAATGGTTTTCGTTTCGTAGTGCTCTTTGCCATTAGCCCACAGGGGTCAGGACGACTCGTTCGTTGGGTGGAAAAACGACATGACGCAAGCTGTAGAAGAGCCTAAGGAGGCGTCTAGGGATCATCGAGAAGCGAAACAGTTGGGATTACACGAAGAAGAGCTGCTCCTTAGATGGAACAAATACCGAAAAAACGAAAAGGGTGGCGAGTGAGCTCGTGCAAGAGAACACTAAATGCACAAGTGAACGTTGGGTGCATAACATTTGTAAAAGAGATAAAGGCGCACCAAGAAGGTTTTGTAACCATGTAACAGCACACGGAGCTCCAATTGAATTTTCTCAAGCGGCTATAAGGGAAGAAGAGGGCAGCATCTTCGAAGGAGATGATGCGCTGTGGTGCGTCTCAGAAGTTCTTAGGGATACTTTTGGCCCAAAAGAAAGCGTAGTTCAGACTCAAATAGATCCAGCAACAACAGAGAAGCCTGAGAGGTCGAAATTCGGCATATCAATATTTTACTGAAAGAAAGCTGACGAAAATTTCCCTAGTAACACGGCCGCCGGGCACGATCTAATCCCAATGCAGCTAATCAATAACTTCGGTCTAAAGAGCAAGACACTGCTTATCATTGACATAGAGCAAGTGATTAGAACGAAAGAAAGTCTGCTTAGATTGTGAGAAAGCAGGGTGAACCTCAATTAGAAAGGCAAAGGTGACAAAGGATAAGACAAACTCGTACAGGCCAGTTACAGTGACGCCTCTGATATACAGAATGACAGTGCAAGCCATAAAATTAGAAATGTCGAAGTTTCACGAGAAAAATGATATACTGGGGTAACTAAAGAATGAGTTCCGACCAGGCAGACGCTTAGAGGATATGTTTTTAGGAACTTAGTGCGTAGTGATTTCGGCAGCTCAGAATAAACCTTTATGGATGGCATTTTTAGATATTAAAGGAGCGATGCAAGGTATACAAGGAATGCTTATGGGATTTTGTCATGCATGAAGGCATAGATGACGATTTCGTGGAACTACTGAGGAAGATTTATAAAGAAAACAGAGTACAAATTGCATGGGAAGGCCGAAAAAGGAATGGAGTGGTGGAAGTTCCCCATGGACTGAAGCAAGAATGTCCTCTGTCTCCATTGTTGTTCACGCTTTATTTTAAGGGCAACGAAGGACGACTGAAAGACAGCGAATTAGGTTTTGATCTATCCTACATGCGTAATGGACAAACGGCGCAAAAGAAGGTCCCCGAACTGATGTATGCGGACGACACAGTGCTACTAGCGTACAATGCAAGAGATTTACGGACACTTGCGTATATGTGTGGCAACGCAGCGACAAATTTAAGCCTTAAGACTTAGCACAGAAAAATCGGTAATTATGTGGTGTGAATTCAACCGCAAGTCATACTCTTAATAAAGCAATATAAGTACCTTGGCGTGCACATAAGCGAACGAAAGGCTTGCTCAAGCACGCACCAAGATATTCTGAATACATAGTGGAACGGAATGCCGCAATGATGAAACGTCGATCACTTTGAGGCCGCAATAAATATCAAGTGGTGCATGGAATCTAGAAAGTAGTAATAATACCAGCGCTGACGTTCCCAAATGTAATTCTGTGCTTAAAATCGGATATCTTGTCGGAGTTGGAAGTTAACCAAAGTTCGGTATACCGGTTGTCTATGGGAGCCCACGGTAAAACTACAGATGAGGCGGTGCAGGGTGACATTTGTTAGGCTTATATTGAAGTCAAAGAAGCGCGGATTGAAATTAGGTTTGAATACTCAGGAACATGGATCAAAGTAACTGAGCGGCTAAAGTGCACAAGTATCTGTACTCGCGAAGCGTGGACACAGAATGGAAGTAGAGGTCAAGACAGTTAGCAAACAAGTACAGGGTAATTGAAAGTGTAAATAGACAACTAGGAGTCTTCAGAAAGAAAGTGAGAGAAGTATGGACAGTGAACTGTATGCACTCTCTGTCGTGGATATGGAAGACAGTGCATACAAAAAGTCCATGGCTATTTACAAGAATGGAAAGAAGGAAATTACAAGAGAAAATCTGTACGATAACACAAAGGGCAGTGCCTTTTGAAGCTCGAACTGGTTGCCCAAGGACAAAAACATACCGGAGCAAATATTGACAACAAGGCCAGGCATGTGTATGTTGCAGCGAAAATACGGAGACAACTGAGCACATCCCAGCAGGACCCGTAGGTAACGTACACCTTCCAGAAGCGCTTGGACTTCAAGTGGATGGAAGCATGAAACGTTCAGCAGTCGAGATAAGCATGACAAACGTTTCCATAAGCTCCCGCATTGCACATTGTTTGAGTGGCTTGTTTCTGACCCATCAGGAGAGGAAAGTGTGCTCTCGTTTGGAAGGATTAGGAATTGCAAGAATTTTTCGGTACGTTGACGAATACTTGGTTTTATTAGACTGTGACAAATGTTTGCCTGTTTTTAATGAATGCCTCAGGCCATTTCTTGTAACGACTGAAGCACTCGCTAACGGGTCTATCAGGTTCTTGGATCTCAACCTCGTTTGTGCTAGTAAACAGGAGGGTTGGTTTTACAAGCCAAGAGGGAAAAAACCCATCCTTGCATAATTATCAGCTCATTCAAAGCTATAGTGAAGCGAGGCATAGGTAATTTGTGGTTCAAAAACGACCTTGTGAAGTCCTGCCCGCACTTGGTTCAGAGAAGTTTTGAGTACCAAGTCTCACATCTGTTAGACGACGGTTACCCGTTGCATGTATTGACCGCCGTGGCAGGCAGCGTTCTAAAGAAAAGTAAACATGAAATCGCCATGCCACTGATCAAGTGAAGCAAGTAAAGAAGAAAGTAATCGTCTTGCGCTACCTAAGCAAGATTAGTCACAATCTGAAAAAGATCGGGAAACGCGTCTTTGTAGATGTCGCATTCTCTGCCCCTTTGAATGTGTCTAGTTTGTGCGCGATGGTAAACACGGGTACGCCCAAGTCTCGTAGACGCGTAAGTCTCGTAGGTGTGACACGACCCACCGAAAACCGTTTCTTTCTTGTGATGAAGGGGTGGCTTACTGGATCCCGTTGGACTATGGCAAAGAGTATGTGGGACAGACAGGTAGGTGCATCAACGAACGATTACGTGAGCCCAGCTATAACGTTGGAAAACTAGCCCTATCAAGCCACATTGCCGCGCATTGCGCACGCTGCGGATGCAAGCCTTTGTTTTATCGCACTGATTCGCCGGTCAGACACCCTAACCAGCTCACCTAAGAAATAGCAGAAGCTGCAGAGATTAGGAATGGGGACTATGTTAGTTGCCCGTCAGTCTCCTTATCAGAGAAAGAAATGTTTTTGTCGAGTTAGCCGCTGTGTCACTTGATCTTTTACGGGATTGGTTTGTTTGTGTCTGCCTTGTCCCTTCCTTTTGTGTGGTGACATATATATATATATATATATATATATATATATATATATATATCTGCTCTCGTGCAATAAACACTCAGTAGTTAGCGCTATGTCCCGTCTTTTCTTTTTCGTCGTCCATATGCTTCTGCACTACTGTGTAAATACCACAGGCATACATAACGTATACCCTCCTGAAGCACTTGGATATAAAGCATCAACCAGTCAGCAGTCGGAATAAGCAACAGACTTTACAGCATTGGTGGAAAATAAGCAGGGAACAGAGATGTATGTATGTATGTATGTATTTATGTATGTATGTATGTATGTATGTATGTATGTATGTATGTATGTATGTATGTATGTATGTATGTATGTATGTATGTATGTATGTATGTATGTATGTATGTATGTATGTATGTATGTATGTATGTATGTATGTATGTATGTATGTATGTACGTACGTACGTATGTATGTATGTATGTATGTATTCATTTATTCATTCATTCATTCATTCCTGGAGGCGTTTTGTGTGCGTTTGTAATACACATAGATTAAGGAATGCAATAGGATGGATAGCTAGGCTAGATGGTATGCATCATGGAGGAATTAGGTACCCGTGGGCCAAATGTGCTCGCTTTCTTCATCTCCTGTCTCGGCTGGGCGATTCGGCAGCTTGAATGTTACTATAGAGTGCAAAATGTTCATCATACCAGTGTGACAATGTTTCTTCGAGGGATTTTTGGCGAACGATGCAGCTCTCTAAATTCAAAGCTGAGACGGTTGCAAAAAAGTAGTATTTGTTTCTTCCACTGCATTTTCAGTCTGCTATACCGCTGGCCGGAAAATACTAGTATAAATAGTTTCCCACGTCACACGTTCAAGACTCAGCACGTGGCATAGAAAATTTCACCTTTGCTCTTCAAACTTCCCTACATAATTCCGTCAGAAATGAGTGTCCGTTCAGCCATTTATATTTGCCTCTGAGTTCTATTGTTCGCAGCACCCTGCTGATTTCCTTGTGAAATGATGGGAGAAGGCTACGCGACCCAATGAAGGTGCTAGCCAGCAAGCGCGGCTGGAGATTTCGGCACGCTCGTTGGAGGTCAAGCCATTCCCGGTGCTAACGCTTTCTATTTAGAAGAGTCCACTTCACGAGGCTAAAAGTGGAAAGGCTGCTGCTGACGTGGAAGTGAAGGCGGAGTGGGTAAGGCCGCGCTAGGCGCACGCATATGTTCAAAAGAAGCAATGTCAGGTCGCAGAGAAGCGCCTTGGTTGAAGGAACGCGGGAAAAGCCCGAGCAAGTCGAGCACACGTGCGCGACTCGGGCCCCTCGGCGCTCTTTTCCAAACAGACGTGGCGCGAATCCGATGGTGGCACCGGGGTGAAAATCGGCGCTGTGGGGACGACTTCGTTCGTTGCGGGACTCGGCGGGGGAGAGGGAGTTAGCGCAGAGCGGTGCCTTGACGCCCGAGCTCGTTCGTCCGTTCAGTTCAGCAAAGCGCGCTTCGGCAGCAAGGGGTCACGGCAGTTTGCCAACAGAAAGAGGCTAGTTGGAGCGCGAAGTTGCGAGGTACCGGCGTGCGAGAAAGGCATGTACCGGGGCAGGCAGGCAAGCAGACAGGTTGGCGGGTGGGTGGGAGCGCTTCTATTTAAATGAGGTTCGAGGGTTTTGTTCCGGCAAGCTCTTTCGGGCACGGTTGATTCCGGAGCGGTTCGGGAATGCAGCGGAGGAGGGCCGCATAAAACGAACCGCGAGAAAGGGTACAGCAGTGGATCAGAAGGTTAGTGCCAGCGGCTGGCTCACGTGTTGTCACGTCGGACAGCAAGCGTGCGAGCAACCACGCTGGCCCGCTTGCAGCGTGAATACCGCATTTGCCTTGTTTCGTTTGTTCCCCTTCGCGCAGTTGCAGATCCCCGAGAGTTGGATTGCAAATATTACAGCGTAGCCGCTGCAAGTTATACACCAGCCACACGGTTGTTAAGATAAGTGGTGTGCGGTAGTTGAATAGTTCCTTGTAATACAATGACGTCAATAAAGATCTTGACAAAGTAACATCAACAACCGAAGCATCCTGCTCCGACTTGCTCAGCGATGGGCGTAAACGGGTAAAGGCAAAGAATTGTGTCGAAAATAGTATATAGAGTCCTTTCAACTGTTTTAAATACTACCTCACTATATAGGCATTAACACAACAGTTCCATAGCCCTTAAGAAAATAAATTTTTAAAAGCGAAGCTCGCCGGCATTTCGTGACCGTGGCTTCTGCGTGGCTGTTCCCAAGCCGAATAGGGCAACCAATCACAGTGGAGCACACGCGCGACACCACCGCTGGGTTCTTGTCACCACAGTCACATGGCGGTTTCCTTCGCGCATCCGCGGTGGCAGCGGCGGCATTAACATTAGCCTTTGTACAATGCCTGTATAAACCATCCCGTGTCACTTTGTGCGGGCATTCAATAAACACAAACGCATGTTCAGACTCTTTATGCACTCACACGAATCTTCGTTGCATATAGATTACAGC
Source organism: Dermacentor andersoni (assembly GCF_023375885.2). NCBI lineage: Eukaryota > Metazoa > Arthropoda > Arachnida > Ixodida > Ixodidae > Dermacentor > Dermacentor andersoni. The sequence goes on along the minus strand of NC_092817.1, from coordinate 92,785,390 downwards.
TTGTTGGATCTGCTGTATCTTTCTTTTCTTTAATTTAGGTAATGAGTGTCTACGTACATTGATTTTTTAACTACTTCAAATTTATCCGGACGATTTAATCACTGCCCACCTCATAGACCCTTTTAAAAGAACGCGAGGCACATATTGTACCACATTTTATTGTGCAGTTAACTGTTGTACTTATGTGTTACGTGCTAATCAGCGTATTTAACACACGTACCGGTCCTTGTGCCGACTAAAAATGTTGCAAAGTATTTTCGTCCGCGTAGCAATTCACGCTACAGAACCATTTATGTTTTATTCGAAACGAAGCACTGAATATCGAAACTCGCTTTAAGTAACAAATACTACGACGACGGAAAGCTTTGTTTATAGTGGACTTCCTGGTAATATGCAAACGAGCCGTCAATGCACTCTATCGAACTTTTCGCCTGAATATGGCTCTATCAAAAGTCTATAAAATATCAAAAGTACTTGAAACATCACATACATAATGACACTTTCCAGTCGACGTGTAAATACTCTGCCGGCATTATTATTATTATTATTATTATTATTGTTATTATTATTATTATTATTATTATTATTATTATTATTATTATTATTATTATTATTATTATTATTGTAGGGAGAAATTTAGGAAGCGCCTTGTTTCACTCCCACACGTTGCTTCATTAGTTGACTGGGAACTATCGTAGGAAAATTGGTATAATAACAAAGCGATAGCATTAAGGGGTCCTATGTCGCAGAAACTCCGCTGTCAGCGTCGGCGTCCGCCGTTCCCGTGAGCGAAAACTCCTGTGTATATTTAGGTATATGTATATGCCACGCCTTGGTATATGACATGCGGTATATGCGGGTTATATTGCCACACCATTCTATCATTACACTTGCTCATACCTTGTCTTACATTGCTGACAAAGTTCCTCATAATTTTGAGAACGGCAGCCTACAATTGTCATGAAACAAAACACCGACAGCGCATGTCCTTTATGTTAATTCTTCTCAGACTTTAATATTAAACGTGCGAAACAATAATCTGATACTGATGTAATTTATTGGTGTGCCTGTGCACTACCTCAGGGATCGGCCCATGCAAGAGGCCGCCTTTCTGCGAGAAAGCTCGCTTTCGTGCATAGCGTTCGCCGGCCGCGTTTGCTGGTAAACATTACAGTTACATAAGCCGCAGTTGCCGGGAAGCGTGAGATGCAGTCAGGGATCATCTAATACTATCGCGTTCCACTCTTAAAGGCAAAGCTTAAGCATCCTTCAAATTTTTGCGTTAATATTGTTTTGTGAGTTCAACCCAATTCTCTCTTTTTTTTTCTCTCATAAATAATAAAATGCCATAGCTCATGAGCTGGTTTAGTCACTAGTTTATTTCCCTAATGTTCTTTAACATAAATACGTTTCATGCCTGACGGGTTGCCATGCACAGTTACTTGTTATTTCTATTCGATATTCGGGCCACCAGACCAGCTCTTGGAAAACATGCATTTGCATACATGTTATGCAGAGTAGTTACAGTACCGAATTTACGATAAATAAAATGTTTCCTTCGTACACCCCCCCCCCCTCGCCCCCCTGCCTTCGTAACTCAAGCTAGTCTGTTTCTTTTCTCTTTGAACCTTGGGTGACCACGTTTCCGCTCACGCCCTCCCAGTCACAGAAATCAAGCAACGCGGGGTCAGACTCGCTTAGGTACGGAACTTACATTTACCAGATACTAACCTTTTATGTCATATACGAGTACATTAACCACGTGCCATGACTTGCGCTTCTGTGTGCGTATAGTACCCACTTTAGGCTACGGCTTAACTGGCTTACAATAACGCGGCTCGACACACCCAATAGGCGGTGCCATTTTCGAACGAAGCTGCTGGAGTGGCCACCAGGAAGGCGAACAAAAAATTACAGCTCGCCCCTGTACTCACTCGTACGTGCCTGGGCAGAGGCTGCATGCCCTCTGACAACTGTGATTTACACAGGGTTCTGAAGTAGTGCCCACGCATCGCAGTTTAGCGCAGTCAGTCACTTGCAAGGCCGGGTTTCATTGCGTTGTGAGAACCAGCATTTTATTTGCCCGCACGTTTATTTCGGTTTGTCAGACGAGGAGCATCCGTGTGATAAAGGTTTCTTGAAAGAACGCGTGCTGGCGCTGAGGAGTATTTGCTGCAGAAGCAGGTGCATGCTAAAGGAGCACAGCGATAGGAAGTAGACAAACTAGCTCGCCTCCACCTCCCCCGTTATTTTGTTCCCAAACGCGTCAGCACTTCTGTAGCACTTACTACACGGCTCTGTAAAATTTTAGTGGCGTTCTTTGTCTCTCAAACTTCTGTCGACACTTACTTCTCCCTGAGAACAAAGAAACTTCACGAAAGATCCGTGATAAGGAAGCACAGAATTGGGGATATACGATTTGGATATATTTAACCCCGACATTTCATTGTCTGCCAATTGTAAGTTGCGGAGAAGCAAGAGAAGCTCTTTCAGACACGTTCGGGATTTCTGTGTCAATTCTTTCTCGTTTTTCCCAAAATCGCCAGGCACCGCACACCCACTGTATACGGAGGCACGTCGGATCGGCTCTACCGGCGACGTTGAATAAGAAATTGTAGCCTGTCGGGTGGTTGCATGTCACGTCCTCTTCTGCAGACCTTTCTTGTATGGAGTACTGTACCTTAGATTCATGTGGGTGTCGTCTTGTACGAGGTTTGGAGCGAATGTAGCAGCGTAAATATTAATGCATTCGAGAAGCTAGCAGACTACGAAATTCGGAACGTTGGGCCCTGATACAGGTTTTGAGGGAACCGGAGACATTGTCGAGATTCGGTGATTATTTATAGGTTCAGCCTTGATAGAAAGAATGAAGATAAATGTACCAACTTTTGATTTATTTGCCGACAGAAGTGACAATTTTGGAATTTCAGCAGTAGGTGGTTACTCTTGGAGATCCTGAACAAATTGATACACGTCACCACAAGAAGTCGAGCGATTGAGGTAGGGTTTGTGAAATTGTCTACCATTCATCTCTCATTCGTATCTCACTTGGCAATTTAAATTTATGCGGCTGTGTTGTTTATGGAGATATCTTAGGTCAAATGAATACACCAACCTTACTGTGGTTCGATTCTTTAGAATTTTAGACAACTACCAAACCGTCATGCAATTATCGAATCGCTGAATAAATAAACTCCGATTGAGAGCGCGAGACTGCAGCGTCTGCGCCAATGCTGTACAGCCGCGACGTATAGATATGACAGTGAGGGAGCAAAAGAAATCGACAACATTCTCACTAAATGCCGGTTACCATCTGGTGTGTGCTTCGGTGACGGGACTTCCTGGCATTGGCACTGTATGAGTGTCTACCGCTACAGACTAGAGCCAGCGAGTACGGCATCAGTGTAGGCTCATCTTCATCCAGCGCGCGAAGGAAACAGGAAAAAAAAAGGAAGAAACGCATCGGCCATGAATGGGGCCGTGAATTCAGGGCTTCGGGGAGGCTGCTTTCGCACAACTCTGGCACTTGTCGCCAAAATATTCTGCAAAGCGGTTTGTACGGTATAGGCAGCAGTTATGTGCGATGCTGTAATGAGCTATAGAGCCATCCAGAAACAGTTAAATGAGATCCGGATGGTGTGAGCAAAGCTTATGCCACACTCTTTCAATGAGGATCGAAATATTTGGCTCGCACCTTTCGGAAACAAGCTATTCCAAGCTTTATTTGCCTGCCCTCCCTCATTTTGGCGCCGCTGCTGCTGCTGGGTCGGTCGGTAACTGCGCGGATATACATATTTTTGGCTGCATCACGGATGTTATATATGCGCCGAATGCCAGCACCACTGAAGAGGTTTATATAACCCCTCTATGCTGACCGATAACGTAGTGCCAGTAGGCGCACCAATGTACTTCGTAATAAATAGAAAATCCTGCATAAACCGCAAACATATATTGTCCCCTCAAAGGCCACTCTAAAGAACACCGACTTCTTGATAAGATAGCTGATTAGATTCAAGGAATTTGAATTACTTGATTATCTTTGATATAGTAATTCGGGTATGTGGCACTGGGTGCGTGCCCATCATTGCCCAATCTACCAGAATTTTTTATGTGCTACTTTGAGACAAGAGTTACAGAACCTGTAAGTGTTGCTAGATAAGTGTTGTAATTTTCTGTGTGGACACCTGTAATCACCGTTATTCTCTCAACAAGGAAGGACGAGGAAAGAAAGGGAGCAAGCGAGGATGTTAAGCAGGAGAGCGTCTGGTTGGTAGCCCTACCCTGGGAGGAGGGAAAAAGGGAATTAGAAAGATGAGAGAAAACGAGAGGAAGGAGAGACGCAGCGAATTCGCGCACCCTCGCACAGGGCACCAATAAGTCAAAAGCGTTCACATAGGCCAGTCGCCCTTAGGGAACACATAAATCTATTCACCGCGTTGTGGGCCGATGCGTGATGGGGATGGCGCTGCATGGACAACGGCCGATCGTACAGCCGTCGGAGTGCTATTGAGAGTGTTTGTCTTTGTTTCGAAATCGACAACTGTGGCACAATAAATGCTCGCTGTTCTCTTCGCCAAACATGCTACATCGTCGTCGTCCTCGTCACATCGCTGCGTATACGTTCTTACATTGTGCATCCACCTTGCTTCTTGATGTTTGTATTTTGGTATAGCTTATGAGCTGTGTAGTGCATAAGCAAAAAAAAAAAGAACGAAGAAAGAAAAATTGCACGACAGCAAAGTTGTTGCCTGTGGTGGATAAACGTAAAGATTGAATGACGTTGCAAGCCACTGCAAGCCGCATAGCATGAACGTAAACACAATTGTGCAGGTTGCCGTTAGTGGAATAGGATTCATTAGGCAGCTTAGATTGAAAATTGAGCGAGTTGTTAGGGATTCAAGTTAGTGAAACGCAGGTAACGTAACAGGCAAGAAGGGCCTTTCAGTAACGTTTTTACACACAGCTTGACTAAAGCTTGTCATGAAATAGATTTCAACATGTGCGTCGAATATGCGTAACTTGTGTTTAGGGAATAACTATTAAGCAAAAGTCTATTGCACATTAGGGCGCACCTGTCTACATGATTCTAATGGCCATATTAAACGGTAATGTAAGCTACTGGAGCCCACAATGTTCTCAATGGTTCACGACAAAAGTTTACAAGTTTAAATTTTTACAGCGATAGTTTAAGTCTTTGCAATTGTTGCGGAGCCTCAGGAGGAACTGGCTAATTGGCGTACATAGTAAGCTGAAGTGCGCTCCCAAGGTAATCAAAAAGGCTGAAAAACATCAGCTTGAATAGCACATGGCTGAGTGCAGCACTCGATGGGAGCAGGGTTCGGTATAGTCGGTGTGCACGAAGATTGCACATAAAAGCAGCCGAATATTCAATGAAACATCCGGACTTGCCATCTCAAGGGCGGCGAAGGTATCCACGTTAGCGAAGTTCTCGCATTTTACATTTGTGAAAAGGAGCCGAGATAAAGCGAACGCCCTAATTATGACGGCCATTGGAGAAATGTATGCTGTAGTATACATTGAAATGCAAAAATCTTTACCACTCCAATGTAATTTTTTTTTTAGTTTTAAAATAAAATAGTAGCTTACTGTCAGGGTTGACTATCCGCCGAGACACGATGTCGAGGGCGACATAATGGTGTGCCACGTAGGGATGGTGTACAAGTCGCCTGCACCTAAAGAGCTCAGAAGAGCCAGATTGTTATTTACCTCCGCCGCCTCTATCAACATTACCGTCGTCATTCACGAACCGCTCGTACCTGCTTATTTAAAGACGAGCGTGGCTCGTTTCCAAAGCTCCCGTAAACAGGATATTCCTTTTAGGAAGATGAACTGATGCGAGACCTGCTCGGCATGTCATACGGGTGTAAAGTTGCCTCGTTCCGTGCACGCCTAGTTAGCTTTTCCGCGTTTGGAGCCAAATCAGAAAATACTGTCCTCGGCTTTCGAGCAAAGGACTGCGCCTAGACATATACTTCAAAACGCGCACATATTATGCGCTGCCTTCACCTGGACGTTTATTTTTATCACAGGGTCGTACACGCCACTCCCTCGATGTTGCAAGTCACTCGTGTTTGCGAGGTACTCCCTATACGCTCGTAGCGCACTCATGCGAGACGACCTTGGAAACTTGCTGCTTCCTTTTTTTTTTCTCTGCAACACAGGGGCCGTACTAATAGAAGAGGCACGTGTGTCTGCTTGTATTGAAATATAATTTCGGAGCTATTCCTGCAGGGGAATTAATTACTTTGTTGAAAAGTGAAAAGAACGAGAGATCGAAGCGCGCGCACCAACTTCAAGCGACCACGTGTACAGTAGGACGACATAACGTTCCAGACATCGTTCATTCAGCTAGCTTTGTGAGAAATGCCCCGTTTGCAATTTTTTCTTTTGATTGGCTCCTCAAAGGAATGTGGCTCTTGAACGAATTAATGAAGTACTATTGTACGCCAGGCGAAAGACAATTTCAGTGGATGCAGCGATGAAGAGCACCCTGTAAAAAATTAGCGGTGCAACCATCCTTTGCAGACTCTTGGTGACGCCAACGCTATTAGCAACCTTTCTTATGGTGAGTATGTAATTGCGATGGGGATATGTTTTGTAGTGTCGCAGTGAAGATCACTAGCGGAGAGAAAAGAGGAGGGTGGAGGTCTGCTACCTTCAGCTAGCGGCTGCCGGTGCCATTCGTTTATCGTCTTCAAATAAGAATTTCCTTTAGCTAACTCCTGCAGTCCGATTCTTTGCTTATCCCCCTTAGTGAGTGCGAGCCATGACAGAGGTTCATCTTATTTTGTTATAGCGCAAGCTAGACAAGGACAACAGAAGGCACATCTGACACACACAGCGCTGTGTGTCAGAGAGAAAATTGAGAGAAAAAGCCGGCGTCTCTCGCAGCTGTTGCGACGCCAGTTACTTGAACCTCGACGGCGTTACCACTGGCTTGCATGGTGTTATCGGCAGGAAGCAGGCATTCGGGAGACCATCGCGACCAAGCAGGGGCGAGATGATTTCTACTGCGAAATTTGCACTGCTTATTCTACGGTTCAGAAGTAGGAAAGAAAGAAGAGAATACAAAAATATACAGTGCGGGGCCGCTTAAATAGGCCCGCTAAAATCGTAGGCTGGATTTTGCTCACGCCAACGTCACATGCTTGTATACGGTCTGTGATTGGCGGCTGCTCCCTCTCTCCTAGGCCGTATTGCGCGTGCTTGCCTCCACTTCCGGTGGCCCGTGGGTATCGTTTGGTTCGAGGAAGGAGGGCCACTCCTTGACTCGCACAGTTCATGGAGGCCGCCCCTCCCCCCCCTCCGCCCCCTTCACGTCAGAATCGGACGGACGTATAGATGGACGGATGGGGGGACAGACGGGTGCTATGATGGACAGACGGACGGATGCTATGAGCGTCCCCTTTGAAACGGGGTGGTGGGTGGCGCCGCTAAGCTCTTTTTCTTATCCTGTCTAACGTCCAAGCCATCTTTTTATAACACAAACACAAAGGATTCCCAGTATCAAACTTTCTGAACCACTATAGGCAACTTTGTTTTTGCGCGCCTCGGTTGTTAGTGGTCTCCCCACTCCTCTGCCACCAAAGCTCCAATCGTCTCTTACTAATATCTACTGCGGACGTGTTTGCTTTCTCCCTGCTGTCCCTGAACCCACCGCGGACCTCTACCGGCTCCGCCACATAGCGGCGGTACTTGCGTTACTTAAACTTCTCAGTGGTAAGCAGCATCTTTGAGCGAAGCATCGAGGTGGTATAAGAGGGCTCATCGAACGAGGCACGTGGACTGGCCTCATGTATGAGACGTGTACTGGAGCCGGGCTCCCACGCTTCCTTTGCCCAGGCTGCGCCATCGAGCGGCGCTGGCGCTGTGATGGATAACCATTACAATTTGCAATGGCTAACCACGGAGCGGCTGCGCTCGACATGAATGGGTCGCTATCGTTTTATTATATATAAAGATACATGGCCCACCCCTTCTGCATTCTTGGCGCATTCATTCTGTGGAATGGGTCAAGAATGGGCATATGCCAATTTACGGACGCTGGGGACCTTCGAAGAGCAGCACTTACCCAGTGACCCAAATTGGCCTCAGAGAGGTTCATTCAAGACCACCAAATACCGTGCGGCACATGCCCAGTGCTCAAAGTCAGCGTCAACAAGTTCCATTGAACAGCGGTACCTACCCAGTCCGGCACCTACATTGACCCATGTAGGCGTGAAACGATTACATACATACATACATACATACATACATACATACATACATACATACATACATGCATGCATGCATGCATGCATGCATGCATGCATACATACATACATACATACATACATACATACATACATACATACATACATACATACATACATACATACATACATACATACATACATACATACATACATACATACATACATACATACATACATACATACATACATACATACATACATACATACATACATACATACATACATACATACATACATACATACATACATACATACATACATACATACATACATACATACAAATTCCCCGGGAACTGCCTGAAGTACCACAAAAATGCTAACGCATTGAAATATAGGCGACGGCGAAAAACACTACCTTGGTTCTGTTCAGCTACATGGCACTTGCATATTTTCAAATTTTGGCACAAATTACGAGAGACATATGGTGTATTTGCCCATCGAACTTATTACGGTCGGAAATATCTGCGGTCATTTTAAGGTGAGCGTAGGTGTCGCAATGCGAAATAACATTACAGTACTAAAATACAAAAGGAAAATTGCAGATGCGTTCCAGCGAGGAATAAATGCTGGTATTGAAGAACGATCCCAGAATGAATGTTCGAGTTCAGGGATGTAATTATCTGAAGCAATCGCACTGGTCGTCCAGTTTTGGCGAAATCCTCTGTGCTAAAGTACGACTTTGCGAGTTGCCGGAGTCCATCCCTGCGTCTTATTCTGCTAGCTTTCCTCCGAAGAGAGGTCTGCGCTTCAGTTCAAATAAAACGCAAAGGGCCACACTCGGATCGAAAATAACTATATAATGCAAACTGACCTGCGCATTCAGTTTGTACTAGCAACGATGTGAACGTGCAATCAATATGCGCTGCTGAGCTGATAAGACCGTATCGACGAGAAAAATAAATAAGAATCATGACCGACCTCTGCATACGCGCGGATAACACGAGCCTTCGTATGGAACATCTGAATCTTCACCGCTTGGCATCATTTCAACATACATCCCTTTTGAGCTTGATCAACCGAGAGAAAAAACAGGCGCATGAGTTCAAGGGACGGAACGAAGTAAACAGTACTAGCATTCATACTCACTGGTGCGATTGGCGGCTGCCGTTGCTACATTTCAAGTACAGTTTTCTTAAACAGCAAGCGTAACAACAAAAAATGTCCAACGAGTACGACACTCCCTAATGCGACATTTGAGTGCAGCTTTATACACGTTTTCATCTCGCTCTATATTGCGACAAAGAATTCGACACTGAAATCACCGCACCGACTGGCAGTGGGCCAGTGCCGTCAGCGCCATCGCAGAGGGAGGGGGCAGAGTAGGAACGCTGGCAGGATGAGCGGCATCGGAGCCAGCTGAGGAAGACGACGGCTACGAATGCGTGAGCGGCGGCACGAGCGCATTCGCGCGGTTACGCCGAGGGACACCGACGCTCGAGCCAGGAACGGGCGCCCAGAAGCTGCGCTCTAAAAATTTCGAAAGTAGGAAGACATGTATGTTTTGCGTTACCACAATCATCAATACGTGGCAGGCATTGACATCGCCATTAACAGTACCTTCACGTCGTTAATTTACGTCATAAAGGCAAAAGGACACCTAAATGACGATTAGGAAGGCAAGTAGTACAAATTCATACTGATGGCTCTATCTTGGAATGTAACGAGCATGCATTTGTTAGCAAAAACATAGATTCACATATGAGTGAATTAGTAGGAATCATATCATGGGAAGCCAACAAACAAAGACACCAAGGAGGACATAGGGGAAAACATAGTCGTTTGTTGGCTTCTCGTGATTTGATCAATAAAGATCGGGCCACTCGGTTAAACCCCTTTCTTCACGTTCTTAGAAGGAATCAATTAATCGATTTTTATATCAATATAGTAGATGACGTAGCCGTCAAGGGCAGTTTTGGTTTGTGTTCTTATGTGGTTTTAAGCTGGCAGTAAAATTTTCGAGTTACCAGAAACGCTCCATATATTTCCGTTTTCATCTTTCACGTTAATTTAATATATTTAATAACCAACCTGCATGTTCCTCTTCGAAACAAAAGGCTTTTATGAATCACTCATTGTTATACCGACAGATTTAGAGGCTCTACCGATCAGTGCACAAACCAACTTGCCTTCAACGTGGTTAGTCATCAGTCATCAGTCGTCAGCGATAATTGCGTGGATGCTTACTTTATGTACACGCTGGTGCGGCCGGTATCTGTGATCTGATGTTTTCCTTCTCGGAGAGCTTGGCTTCACCATTATCAAGCATTTGTTTGCGCCAGTGATGTCTATGTCTTGATTCATCGAGCATGAAGTCTTGTGGTCTTCATTGCTGGCCCCCGCGGCCGCAAACCAATGTGGGTGGAATTTAAAGAAAAATCACATGCGGTGCTTTGCGTGCACACTAATGTATACATCAGCTGGTGAAAACTAATTCCAAAACACCTGGCTACGGCGTTCCCTTAATCCACTGTGCACAGTTTAGAGACGTTCCACCCCTCAACTTTTTTTTCTCGCCTGTGAAGTTCAAAGCACGAAGAAAGCGAGGGTGTACCAGCATCCAATTCCCCCCCCCCTCCCCCCTTTTTTTCGCATTGTTCTTGCAGCTCCGAAATTCCTCCCTGCACACGAAGTCAGCGGCTATAGATGTGGAGGCAGTGGTGTCACCGACAGGAGCACAACAAGTTCTCTCCCCACGGGGCATGGGGTCTTTCATATTGCGAGCTCGCTGAGGTGGGCTAATCTACCGGGACGGGAACGGGGTGAGTTCAGCCGTGGCCTCTCTTACATTCAAGCCGTGGTTGTTGTCTGGTTGGATCGCCGCCGCTCGGGCGCCACTCCCGCGTGCTCCGCTGGAAAACTTAATCCGCCTTATATTGCGCGTGGCTGTCGTGGCGTGCTAGCATGCTTTAGCAACACGACCTTGTGCGTACCTTAACGGAAATATTTGCATGATCCCACGTTCCTTTAATTGGAACGCCGCTTTTTTGATCTGAGACTCGTCGAAAGAAAGACGTACCGTGAAATCTCGCACACAATACGCAGATTATCCGCACACTCAAAAATAGTGTTGGCCTATAAGCCGAATGTAAGTCTGCTGTTGCGACTCCACGATTGACCTATTGTGTGTGCGTGTTTGCTTTTTTTTTCACACCACTCTGTGATCAAATTGCTCCATTGGTCGAACACAGCGATTATGACATTGAGTCATGGGTGATTGCGTAAATTCGCAATTTAGAAGCTACACCTTAGTGGGGAATATGAAGCCTCCATGAATAGTATTTGCATACAGGCTCCCTAGTGGCGGAGGGTGCTGTGCGTCGCGCGGTAGCTTAAGGGTGAAACTAAATATGTTTGAATGTCTGGGTGCGCTGCGCGTTCTTTGTAAAAAACGCGCAACGCACCCAGATATCAGTTACACCTACCACACGTGATGAGATCGTTCATAGTGTTTAATTCAATTAGTGCTGTGAACTCGATACGCGTTCGTAATATAAAACGCAATCGCTAATTTTTACGTTGCTAGTTTGGCATCGCGCCCGAGCAGACAGACCGAATTTGTAAAATTATGCCGCTTACTGGACATTTATTTGCGTGTATGTACACGGTGCAGTACTATCATGTAATACCCTCCTCCCCCGAATACAGCCCAGGGTTGTGACTGCTTTTCAAGTAGGTTCTTGTTACCGACATATGCGTTACAAAGGTGAAAACGCAATTTGTTTTCGCTTCAATAACATGGTTTAGCAGCAGCAAGCAGCATGTTTATGTATACACCCTTGCCATTTTCTAGATATGATAACGCGCGAACGTCGACCGCAGGGCAAGTCAGCGCCTTATAACGACGAGAAGCGACGAGATGAGTGACAGTATATGCTCAATCGCACAAAGCACTCTCCGGTGCAAGCATCTTCTGCACGTAGTTGGCATCGTGAGTACACGTACCCTCGTCATGGTAACCTGCGCAGTCCTGTTTGTGAAAGGTCAATCTCAAAATAAGTGTAGAAGTAGGATACTTTATATGATTATCTGCTTTCCATTTTTGTTCTTCGTACTACTAGGACCCGCGCATCCAGGGAACGAAGATAAGGATAACGAAGATAAGGGATTCTCATAAAACGAGAAGCAGAAGCGACGCTCGCAAATACCTCTAACTGCGTGGCCTAGCTATTCGTGGAGCAACGCTATGAGGCATTATGGATAACAAAGGCAGGGCGGGTGCGCTGCTGAAGCGAACGGCGTAGTAGACGGAATTCGAACTGAAAATTGCTTTGCTCGCTTGCGGCGCATACTGTCGCCGATCCCACCGCTGCTCGCCGTCATAAAGGCACTCACATGCCGTGCGGTCGACATTCACCCGAGATATTATTATTAAAAACAAACTTCAAGGGTGCGCACGACGAATGTACCGGTCTCGTCATATCTGATATCACCAAAACCGCTTTTCCTTGCCTAAACACACAGGTGAAGATGTATCAATATCTAAATCGTCACTGGTGTGCATTACGCGCGAAAATCCCGATATAATTGCGAGCTAAGCCATGATTGAGGAGTCCGGATTAATTCTGACCACCTGGAGTTATTTTTTAACGTGCACCCAGCGCCCAGTACGCCGGTGTTCTTGCATTTCGGCCCCCATCAGAATGCGGCCGCCGCAGCCGGTATTTGATCCCGCAGCCTCGGGCTTCGCAGCGTAACGTCAAAGCCGTTACGCCACGACGGCGGGTGAAAATGTAACGTCGTGTGGTTCTTTGATGTATTGTTGCCACGTCGTAATTTTCCACGTCATCTCGTTGTACTCTAAACGCACTTCAATGCTGCTTTCAGTCGTATGCGGTGACACAACGGTCTACATTAATTTGGTGGAATATTTCTCGAAACCTGACAGCAAGAATATTTTTAACCACTTCTACGCCGTTCAGCGTGCCGCTAACTTTCTATCCGGAGTGAGCATGTCACGCAATCGCTTACGAGTTAACTAGGAATAGGACTCAAGGCAATGTGCGATACGTATATATAACAGTGCTGAGCGATTGAAGCGCGATACTCGGAGCTCATGGCTGTTGGCTCCTATTGCGCACCGGATGGTGCTGGGGACACCGAGCAGAGGCCTTGTTGTATACGATGAAAGTAAGAGGCCTTTATAAGCATTGTGACGTTATTTTGCCCCTCAGTGATCACCCACAGTGCTCAGTGGTGGCGCAAGAAGCGCCAGCCGCAAGGCGGACCGACTATCATGTTTCAGTCGCTGAGCTCTGGGGTCTCACAGTGCATGAAGCAGCACGAAGAACCATTGCGCATAAGCCGAATGATCATTCCTCAATATTTATATGAAGAAAGGCCGCTAAATTGTATGTTGTTTATACAAAGTTAAATGAGATTTTAAGTATACTATTTATATATCAGTGCTTGTAGCAGCATTGTATAATGGTTTTTAGTAGTTTACCAGTAAACTGAAGACACACGAGATTAGTTGCAGTTTTGCAATAGCTTTCCTTGCCTCTTTTGGCCGTTTCCATGGTTGGTCGGGGTTCGATGGGCAGGGATCTATAGTCGATGACCGATGGATTGTACTCGATGGAGAGACTCCGAAAGGGAAGCGTTCGTTTGGTCGATCGTTCGTTGATTCGTTCGATCTCTCGATCATTCGTTAGTACGTTCGGCCTACACGCTTGTAGCGGCATGACTATCGCCTCCAGAACAGACGAGGAAGACTGGCCCAAGCGCAGGTAGCACGAGAATAGAACATGCTGGCGCGTACGACCTGAGCGGACGCGATATCGGCCGCTCCCGAGATCCTGGGGCACTATGGCTGGCCGGCCTAAATAAACCATGGCCACGGCGGCTACCTCTTCGAGGCGCCTCCCACAAATTGGTAATCTGGATGACCGAGCCCATCGTTTCTACAGATTGGTTACGCGGATGACCGAACCCAGTCTTCTCACAATTTGGTGACCTGAACGACCGAGCCCAGCCTTTCTACAACTACGTGGCCCGGACGACCGAGCCCAGCCATGCCAATGTCAGCGCACCTACTTTACCAAGGCGAGTGACATGGCCTCACGCGGATCGGCAGACGTCCTACGGTTGTAGGGTGTCTGGGCTCGACATGTCGGACATCTGGTTCATCGATCTGCACAGCCACTTTCTTCTCAACAAGGTACCAGGCTCCGGTGGCCACCCCCCGGCCCCGACTTCTGCGAAGACATGCGGGCAACCTTCCTTGCTCACTATCTTACCTCGAGCACTCAGTCACAACTGCTCTCGCCGTTTGAACCGTCGCGTCATTCCGAGTCTTGTCGTCCCACATCGCCTGCGTCCAACCGTGCTTATCGTCGGCGCGCGCCGGGCCCAGCATCCAACTTCTACTCTGTAGAAGTTGGACTCTGTAGAAGTTGGATGCTACCTCCCCAGCTCCACGGCAGCTGCACGACGACTCTTTCCAAGGAATTAACTGGGCCAAACGCGAGCGCTCTCAGGTATACTCTACGGCCTGTCGCTCTCCTTCCTTGGACGTTTCCGTAAGCTGTCCGTTTTCCGTTCGGGGGCACTGAACTCATCACCGATTCAGAGGCTCTCCCATCGGCTCCACTAGGCGCAAATTTTACTCTCGTAGGCACGGCGACTGCAGAAGCACAACCTTCGCGATGCATTCAGCGACGACCGCGACCCTGTTACTATCGGCATTCAATATATCACAGCAAGCAGCAGCAGCCGAGCCTTCCGATGTTCCGTGCTCATACTTTGCGCGGATGCATGACCTACCGAAGTTTTGCAGGAGCAGCTCTGTTGATGTTGATGTTGATGTTGATGTCCTTGATGAGATTGGCGCTTACCCACTCGCGGGGATTGGCCAAGAGTCATCTGGTTTCCTCAGCTCGAGAATCACTTCTACGTCAACAACATGAGTGGCCATCACTTGCCTTATCTCCACGCAAGTCCCGAGCTGCCAGACGGTCTACTTTTAGAGCTCAGACTTCTACAAGCCCGGGCATCAACGAGAAGATGCGGCAGTTCGCGATTTCGCACTACCGTATACCACTGTGGCTGCGCCTCTCTCACAACCTGGTACATTCTCTCGGATGGCGTGAACCCGACCCTACCAACGATGACTCCATCTGCACACTTTAGCAGGACTTTACAATTGGGCTTTATTTCAGTCGCGCTTCACACTAGAAAAGGGGGCCCTGTAGCGGGTTGACTATCGCCTCCACGGCCCAGTGCAGGTAGCGCGAGAACAGAACACGCTGGAGCGCATCGGCCGTTCCCGAGATCCCGCTGCACAATGGCTGGCCGGCCTAAACAAACAGTGGCCGCAGCGGCTGCTTCGTCGCGCTGCCTCCCATACACTCACATTTGAAATTCTAGCCTATGGTTTTTGCACAATTATTTATTTGTCTTAATTGCGTTTTATTAAAGCTACCACACAATGCGATCTCAAAGGCATTGTGCGAGTTTAAATAGCCTTATTGTATACACAGTCGCGGACAGAATATTATGGACCATGAAATCTAAGAAAAAGCTGAATATATCCGCAACCTCACAACGCAATCTGGTATTTGCATTTTGGAGCTCGACTAGAATATGCTAACAACGTTGTCGTGGGCAGTTTTACTGGTTACTGCTACAGGCTGCTCGGGAATTGAACGTTTTCGGAGATCCCGTGGTCCATTTTATTCTGTCCGCGACTGTACATGTTAAGAATAACTATTAAGCATACTGAAACAAATGATAATAAACTCACCAGCTATGCCAATTATCACCGCGTAATCTGAACAAAACTACCGCTGGAATATACAGTTGACGAATCGGGCTAATTAACAGAACTGTTTGTTCTAATTTCTACCGAACAAATCTACCAACTATAGTGCAACAAAAGAAAAACTGCTCTATGAATCAATGTCTTTGATACGTCTTGAAACAATGCATACACCAACTTATTCTGACTGACTATGGTGATTAAAACATTCGGAACCTCCTCTAAAGCTTTTGTGTAACTCGGCAGCTTTGCGTGAATGAAACGAATACACTATCTTTGACGAAGAATGCTGAAAATTATTGAAGGTAGACGCATGTCTCACTATACGCTGTTGCAATAGTTCCAATTTTCTTATTTACAGGTAAGTTCAGCAGCACAACATATATGTTGACAATATAATCCCTGGACAAGCAAACCAATTCTAAACTACTACATTGGCACACTCAAAATTAGAGAAAAGAGGCATTGCTATGACGTGTTTAGGTTCCGCACTTTCTGTCATCGCGCCAATCTGAGCTTTTCGCAATATCTTAATCCTCTAGAGAAGGCCGGTTTACTAAAATCTATTGTGGTAACAATCTGTGAAGGGCTAGTGAAGAGAATAAGAAAAAGGGGAAGCACCCCAGAAACAGATCGAAACGGTAAGAAAGTTTGCAGTCATCCCTTATGTACATAAGATGGGGCATGGGTTAAAAAAGACAGCCAAGAAATATGGTGTTCAAGTCGTCTTTTCAGCTAAAAACTCATTAAACAAGATTTGCAATTGCGTCAGTAGACCCAAACAGGCGTCCAAGGTCACGTGCTGCGACAAACACACGGGGCAGTTCATGCCATGCCCGGTGGGAGTGGTCCACGTTGTTCCACTTTCGTGCGGCAAAAAGTGCTTTGGGCAGACGGGACGCTGCCTTAACATCGCATTAGGGAACACAAAGGTGCGATCAGAAATTCAACAGGCTCGAATCTGGCCGTGCATTGTCGACATTGCCCATGCAAACCTCTGTGCGAAAAAAAAAAACAGAAATATTTAATAAATATGGAAATCAAATCAAGCGCGAGATTGTGGAAGCCTACTTCATGCCTGTCAACTCTGGCGCATGCGTCAGCCAGACTTCTATCTCGCTGCATGATAAGGAAATGGAGTTTTTGAATGGCAAGACAGGCTTACACCCTTTCACCACTTGTAAGCGTCGCTTCATCGCATGATCACATTCTCTGTGTATTTAATCAATTGTTTGAAAAAATAAACCAGGCGTTAGTCTGCTATCGTATCGTGCACTTCCTTTTGTCCTTCGTCCGGGTTGCGCTGCCAACCTCTAGCAATAAGTTCCTCGCAGCAGAGCCAAGGCTACGCGACGTGTGAGCGCAGATTTTTGCGTAGCGAGATGTAGTGCAACAGTTGGGAACCTATTGCACGACGGCCTTGACAACTGGTATTGTGGCAGTTGTTTACATGGAAGCTTCTCTGCAGATTGCGGGGCGGTTTCCTGCGCGATTTAGCTTCATCGTTTAATGAAATAATTATTGAGGCTATATGGTGCTGAAAATAGAGTTCCTCACTTGTTCGAAGAGAAACTATCAAATAGCAAAAAAAATTGATGCTACATTTCCGCATAGACAATATTCTGCGTTTAAAAACACAAACAAATAATTGCGTTGGCAGTGGCTAAATACAAAAGTGCAGTCGGCACGGCCCCAACACCGCGGAGGACTTCCTTCATGGTAGTGATCCGTCCTTCGGAAAAAATGGCATCCGCAGACTTCCTTGTGGTATCGTTTCAAGCTGCTCTTTTACGCGAAAGGAACAAACAAACTGGTGTTGAACATGTTTGGAACAGTGCAGAAGGAGTGTAGTAAACGTACACGAATTCTAATTAATAATGTGACTGCTACACGGACCTACTGAAGCAAAGTTATCACAGCAGTCCAGTTTATGGACGGACGGATGGATAGACGGACGGATGGGTGAATGGAGGGCATGACCTGGTATAATGGAAGGTGCATCGATGAATAGAAAATATTTTTATGCTCGCGGACAACTTTCTCTGGCTATGAAGGGAAAGCAACGGAGACAAGGCGCGCACAAAGTGAAAGCGCTTCTAAAAAAGAGTCCCGAGTTTTAATCCACGTTACGTTAGGCTGGGGAAGACAAAACATAATCACCTTATTAGCAACAGTTAAATAAGACAGAGCATACCACTGAGTGTTAAAGTTTACTTATTTTGCGGCTTTTCCCTGCCGCATCTGGGCAAACGCGAAACTGTCGCACGTGGAAGCTGCGTCGATTCAACTTCTGTTCCGAGCGACCAAAAGCACTGTCAACGCTGCCAGACTGCTTGTCCCGGTAACACATGTACGGTAGCCACGCGCCCGTAGCTTTCCCTTCATAGCCACAGGAAGTTGTCCGTGAGTATTTTCCCCTGTGTGAGATTCAGGGTGTCAAGATGGTTGTAAGGCGTAACATAAACGCTGAGGGAAAGGTGCAACGTCGATGAAGTTCTCTTCTCACTTGGGTTGGTCCACTGGTTTAGGTAATGTGAACCGAATAACCGTTGCAAGTATCGTTAACTGGGCCAGATTAGCCAGTGTGGCGTCTAGACGTTGCAGAATACCTTCCTTTTTTTAATAACTGGTTGCATGAGAAATATGGAAACATTTCTTAGGGCTACGGAAACACGTTTCCCGGTGATTGAGATGCGTCTGCATCAATTCGCTTACAATCCTAGGCTATATGTTGAAAGAATTATTTTTTTCTTTTTGGCTTTGAGGTGCATTAATTGAGTATTACAAGTTCAGAGCAATATGTTTGTTTCACATGTTGTATACCGCGACGCCACGCGTTGCCCTGCTGGAGGCGCTGCAGCTAACCGCATCAGATTAGCCTTGAAAGAGGGGCCTTATCTAGCGAGCCCTAAATCACAGTACATGGAAAGGTCGTATTGTCATTGCAAAGCGGCGCAAAATATCGTGCGTCTAGGCCATATGCTGCGGTGGGTGTTTGATGACCGTAAGCGCAGAAGGTGTGTTGGCTGCGCAGAAAGTGGTGAAGGGCACTTCAGGATCAAGGCCAGCAGGATCAAGGGCAGTAGGCCGGCAATCGCTGTTTTAAACCCTTATCGCCGTTTATTGTTTCGTCTATTACTGCAGCACGAGGAAGCATTTTCCCCAGTGCTAGGTAATACAAGCATGACCCGCATTTACGCAGTGGCATTAGCTGCCGGATATAGTAATACTTTGCTTACGCCGGAATAGGCCTTCGCAAAAATTTGCTTAACAGCTTACAGAACGTCTATAGATGTTTTTCTGTAAGGTCTCTGAACAGCCCCCCCCCTCCCCCCCCCCCCCCCCCCCCTGTATACGCATTTTCTGCGAACGATCCTTTCCGAAGTCTTTCAAACAGGATAGGGCAGAGTAAATAGAGACATGGGAAATGCGTTTTCATCAACAGCATCTAGGCTTAATAAAACTAGAAGTACGAGTTTATAAAAACACATAGTGGTACGAAAGAAGCCTATAGCCAACATAAAGGCTATCCTAATTTCACTTCACGAGAAAGCAGTGAAAGGCATACGCACGTTAGCATTTCTCGCATGGCATGCCTACGCAATAGTGCGTTGTCGTCGACCAACCAGAGGGATTGAAGTTAGTTGTCATAGCAAAATTAGCACAGGTAGGCATAGCTATAACATAATTATCGTTGGTTTTGCTTATTACTGATGTATTCGTATGGCTGTACTTCAGTTAAATTCGCATCGGTGCCTATATACTCATAATATTTTGTAACGCTCTCACATTTCTTTATTTTTTTCCCACAATATTTAAAGAATATATAAGCATTAGGCCATCTCGCGGATTAAAGTACGTTGCTTTTTCAGGTATTATTTGTTTCCCTTGTTGCGTTCGCAAAGTAGGACTACCGTGTTTTTCCGTATAGTCAAATACCGAGATCACTACCATTTACAAAACGCACCATCGTACGAGCATAGATATATGACCCTGCAGAGCTAAGTAAATGGTATTACAAAACTGCAGTGCGTGAAACTAATATTAACGGAGACACATGTGTACGAGAATAGACAGCAGCTTGTTTCAAACGCTGAATTTTTGTGATCAGGCTTGCAGCATTCCATTGTTGCAAACAGGTAAGGTCGGCTTGTTGACTCCTTCACATCGAGATGGGTGCGAGGGAAATAACAACATTTCGGATGTGGCCCCTGATGTACTGGTAAAACCTAGAAATATTCCCGTGTGAATTTATCGATCAGAGTACGTGGCATGGCTCCTACAAGACAACTGTAGGAGCCATGTAGGAGCCAACTATGCGGACGTTGCCCGTTGTGGAGTCTCAGAGGCTACGCTTTTGTGCATGTCTGTTGTTATTCTTAAATTGAAATTAAGATTCATTCACTTTTTCGGGCAGTACATCGGTCACACTGCGTATACTAGTGAACAGTAAAAGAGAAAGTGGTTTCCTGACAGGGTCTTGGCCTCGACGGGCGAAACAGTGGCAGTGACGCTCGAACGAACAAAAATAACAACAATCCCGTATACATATGAGTCATATACGTATCAGTCACACGAACTCATGACAGCAGGTATATATATGACTGCATCCTTGGCCTCGTGGTTAAGTGTTCCCCTCAGGTGCGGGAGCACATGCGTTCAAAACCATGCTGCTGTTGATTATCCCCTGGCTGCAAATGGGGAAAAGCGTCCCCCTTCCTGTCAATTGGCTTTCTTGAAGGGTGACGGTAGCCCGGACCATGCAAATCTCAATGAGCCCCACAGGCAAAAGAAAACCTTGTAAAAGGGTGTAACATCACCACTTCTGCGTGGCATCCTGAGCAAAATTCTGGAAATCGCGGAAAGAGTGAAATCTTTAATTGATTTGTATTATTTGGCCTGTTTCTGCAGCCAGCAATTCGGACATGCACTGCATGGGTAGAAATCGCATTATTGTGCATGGCATTCATTCTTAAAAAGAACGCGCGTTGCAGTTACTACATAATGTCACCCCCGTTTGCTGCATCGGTACAAATGCAGCAAATACAGTTAGTGACAATACTGACTAAGCAAGGTAAGCACGGTTGTTATAATTGATCTCAGGTATACCGATTCCCAAACCAGTTAGCACATCTGGATAAAGAATCTATAACATACATATCGAATTCATGATGCAATACGCCATAGCTGGTCCAATATATGCATTACAGGCTATAGAAACCTTGCATCCGATCGTGCCATGGTAACTGCGTTTGCAATCGGTAGCTAAGATTGTTTAGTAACATTTATTTCCTTTTTAAGCACGTGAGCATTCCTATGCCTACCTAACGAGGAAGCCCGTTCGTACGTCCATCCGTCCGTCACGTAAGACGATCGCTTTCAAGATATATGGCCCGCAGCAGCGAGCCAATTGACCTTCGTGCTGTCTCTTGCTTCACCGCGAATTAAGCGGCGAGAACACAGCGCAGGCGAAGCTATCAGCCCTCAGCGTACTCTGTCCCCATCGCAGATCACTTTCTAGACGGGGCCCGCGAGGCCGCACCATATGCCTCCGCCACCGGAGTACGATTGATCACGGTTGATAAAGGTTCAGTGCGAATGGATAATGCACTAATGAGCGATAAAGGCTTAAAATGATCATAACGTCATCCGCGCCGCTGGCGTGGCCACATGCAGTAGTTTGCTTGCGTCATCATTTCACCTTGCGCCGCCGACCGCCGTAGTTTATGTCGCCGCAGCGCTGTCGTTATAGTGCTCGGATCAAGTTTAATAACATTCATAATGACACTGGGCTGCGTGGAGGTGAGCAAGTGGCCCAATGCCTACGCATACTTCGACAACTCCCAGAGGAGTTTCTTTGTGAATTTTTTTGGCAAGTAATGTTACTAGCTCTACCGTTGCCAACGGCAGTTATACCATGGCCTCCATGATTGCGCGCGCCTGCAGAATTTGCTCCGGCCGTCCCATTCGGTTCCCTTCCCAGCAAAAAAGTGCAATGCGGTGCGCGCGCCCTGCTGCCCCGAGATGGCGCTGTTAGCCGAGGGCACTGGCTAAGAGGGCGCTAGAAGTAGGTAATATCTGGTTTAGTCTCTCATGCAAACAGGCGGGTACATTAGTAGAGCAGCAGCTTCCAGGTTTGTTTTATGCGGGGACACTGTGTTGCTAGCTAACAAGAAAAATGACATGCAACGTTTGGCTAATATCTTTGGACATGAAGGCGAGAATTTAGATGTGAAAGTTATCGTTAGAGAATCAGGTGTTATGGTATTCAATGAAAACAGTCAACAGACAGTGGCAATACAGGACCAGGAAATACCTCGGGTAAGCGACTATATATGCCTTGGTATATGGATAAACGAAGGCAATAGAGATATGAAAACACAGGAAAAAACAATAACAGTGAAGGGGAAGGGAAATGCAGCCATAATGAAGCACAGAACGCTATGGGGATACAATAGATACGATGTGCTCCGGAGTATGTGGAAAGGTGTAATGGTTCCAGGACTTACTTTTGTGAATGCGGTTGTTTGCTTTAAATCAGGGGTACAATCAGGGCTTGATGGGAACCAAAGGTCAGTGGGACGCCTCGCATTGGGTGCTCAAGGGAAGGCCACAAATGAAGCTGCGCAGGGTGATATGGGCTGGACTAGTTTTGAAGTGAGGGAAGCTCGCAGTAAAATTGAGTATGAAGAACGCCTGAGGAATACGGAAGAAAGTAAATGGGCTGGGAGATGATTGTTCAGGTACCTGTACAGGAAAAACATTGATTCACTTTGGAGGAAGAGAGAGAGAGCAAATGATAAAGGAAAGGTAGGGAGGTTAACCAGGACTGAGCCCGGTTGGCTACCCTACACTGGGGAAAGGGAGAAGGGGACGGAAAGATTAAAAGAAGAAGAGAAAGTCTACTGGGTGTATCGTTCGGTCACTCAGTTCGGATCACAGACGCTGACTCAATCCAGTTGCCTTCAAATATCGCAGCAGAGCTTTTGTGGCCTTTTGTAGCTGCGATATGCGAGGCCATGGTCCCAAGATCTTCTTCAAGGTGAACGGTGTTCTATCTAGCTGATTGAGAGCTGTGCAGAGGTCATGTCTTTCGTTTTGAAAAGATGGGCAGTAGCACAGTAGATGTTCTATAGTTTCCTCGGCACCGCAGGCATTACAGTCGGCGCTATCAGTCATTCCAATCAAAAACGTATATGCATTGGTGAATGCGACGCCCAAGCGTAAGCGGCACAGCATTGTTTCTTCATTTCGCAGAAGCCCTGGTAACAGCCGCAGTTGCATAGAGGGGTCGAGGGAATGCAATCGTTCTTGGGTGAATTCAGGTGTGTGCCACCTCTCTAATGTCATACGGTGTGCTACCTTGCTTAGGTGTTGGGCTGCGTCGGTCCGCGATAAAGGTACAGAAACAAGGGTTGCTCCTTCGTATGCTTTCCTAGCAGCTTCGTCAGCGAGGTCGTTGCCGGAGATACCGCAATGGCCAGGCAGCCACTGAAACACGACGTCGTGTCCTTTCGCTATTATACGATGGTGCATTTCTCGTATCTCCGACACTAGTTGTTCACACGACCCGCGACGAAGAGATGACAGAAGACATTGTAAGGCCGCCTTCGAATCGCAGAATATTGCCCACCGATTAGCGGGTTGGTTGTTAATGTAATCAACGGCACCTCGGAGGGCAACAAGCTCCGATCCGGTCGATGTTGTCATATGAGAAATCTTGTATCGGACGCTAATTGATCGTGATGGTATAACCACTGCGCCGGCGGAGCTGGTCTAAGTGGAAGAGCCATCCGTATATATGTGGACTCTGTCAAAGTAGAAAGTGTTCAAACAATCCAGAGCTGCTTGCTTCAGGGCCAAGGTAGGCAGGTCGGTCTTCTTCCTTATCCCTGGAACCGTGAGACGCACTTGAGGTTGTTCTAAACACCACAAAGCTGAGGTTGAACGTGCTGAGGGTGTGAAGCCCGATGGTAGACAGGCACGATGGATGCTGACCTCGTTGGAGAAGGACGCCTGTGGTCGTCGTTCTGGCAGGCAGGCAAGAGAGCTTGATTGCATGCGTGAAATATGACGAACATGGGCCCTAAGCGTGTCGATGCTGATGTAAGTCGCGATCGGATGGTCTCGAGCCATTATGATGGTTGCTGCTGTTGAGGTGCTCCGCGGAAGTCCTAGGCAAACACGTAGTGCCTGTGCTTGCACGCTCTGTAGTTCTCGAAGATTTGACTTGCATGTTTTAGCAAGCACGGGAGAACTGTAACGTAGCAATCCGATGAAAAGTGCTCGATATAACTGTAGCATGGAGCCCACTGAGGCTCCCCATGTTTTTCCGGCGATAAACTTGAAGACATGAACAATAGATGTGAGCTTCTTCTTCAAGTGGGCAACATGAGGGCTCCAAGAGAGGTCCCGGTCCAAAATGACACCCAAAAACCGATGATTTCTCTTGTAGAAGATAGGCTGGCCATTAATGCACACTGGATAATGAGACATTGGTTTTCGTGTGAAAGCGACTAACGCACATTTTTCTGTTGAGATGGTAAGGCCCTGTGTGTGAAGATAGTGAGATGCCTGTGTTGCTGCTTTCTGCAGCCTTGCGCGAACCTGCAGACGAGTGACCGCTGATGACTAGATGCAGATGTCGTCGGCGTAGATTGAGACACTCACTGTTTCCGGTAGGGATTCGGCCAGCCCAAGAAGTGCGAGGTTGAAAAGAATAGGGCTTAGAACCCCACCTTGGGGAACTCCTCGGCATGTGTAGTGGTCGGTAGTCGGACCATCTTCCGTACGTACGAACATGGACCTTTGTGTCAAGTAGTTTCTGATCCATCGATATACTCGCCCTCCTAGTTCAATTGTCAAAAGTGCGTCTAGAATGGGTTGATGGGAAACGTTGTCGTAAGCGCCTTTCACGTCCAGAAAGAGCGCTACTGATAATCGTTTCCAAGATTTTTGCTGTTCTACAGATGACACTAAATCGATGACGCTGTCAATCGATGAACGGCCTCGTCGAAATCCCGCCATAGAATCAGGGTAAATCTTGTGGTGTTCTAGGTACCATTCGAGACGCATGAGGATCATGCGTTCCATGAGTTTCCCGACGCAGCTTGCAAGTGCTATAAGCCGATACGATGCCAGTTCGAGTGGCGACTTTCCTGCTTTTAGTAGAGGTACCAGGCGGCTGCGTTTCCACTCCTGTGGGACGACACCATCTTGCCATGAACTATTAAAAAGGCTGAGGAGTTCTCTTCGTGCTTCTCGGCCTAGGTGGCGCAAAGCAGTATATGTTATGCCATCGGGCCCTGGTGAAGACGAACACCTACAGAGCGCCATAGCAGCTTCTAATTCTTCCATAGAGAATTGAGCCTCCATGCTGGTATCTCGTGGACCGGGGATGTCGCTTAAAGCCATGTCAGGGACTAAAACTGTGCCGCCGGCGATTTTCGCGCAAAATTCCTCTGCAACGTCTATCTCGCGGCGGTTTTGATAGAGAGCGAGGGCGTTAAAAGGGTGTCGTTGCTGGGGTCTTGAGCAAAGACCCTGTAGGGTACGCCACACACGGGACAATGGCTTGCGGGGGTCTAGTGACTCGCAAAAGCATTTCCATCTTTCACCCGCTAGCTTATCCATTCGGCGTCTTATCTTCTTTTGCATGTGCCGAGCTTCTCTGAGGTCAAGAATTGACTTTGTGCGCCTGTACCTCCTTTCAGCACGGCGACGTATTGTACGAAGCCTTTCCAATTCAATGTGACTCTCTGTACGCTTTTTCGGATGTGTGAAGCAACGCGTGCATTCTTGCATTGCGTCTGCAATTATGTCTTCTAATCTGCGTGCGATATGTTTCTTGCAGGTGTCTTCTACTCGATCTTGAAAGACTGACCAATCGATTTGACGAAATACATCCGGTAATGCGGCGTCTAGACCATTGATTCTCACATAGGTCGGAATATGATCACTTCCATGGGTTTCAATATCAGTGAACCACTGTACGCTCGAAGTCAGGCAACGTGACACCAAAGTCAAGTCAAGGCAGCTACTGTACGTTGTTCCTCGCAGAAATGTCGGACTTCCATCATTTAGAAGACACAGGTTGTGGCCTGATGCAAAGGATATTAGTGACCTGCCCCTCGAATTTATCCTGGAGCTTCCCCATATATGGTGGTGAGCGTTGAAGTCCCCTGTTATTATCCAAGGACCGGGAGTAGTAGCCATAATATCTTCTAGTCTTTTGCTGTCAAATTGACTTGTTGGGGATAGGTAGACACCAATAATAGTAAAAGACAGCCTCTTCTTTTTCACACTGACACAGACGTATTGGTTAGCGTCGTGTGGCGCTACGGGTTGTGAAAAATACGTTAGGTCCTTGCGAATATAAACCAGAACCTTACTACTACGGGCACACGTTGTTGAAACAAAAGGTTCATATCCTGATAGTCTTATGGAGGCTGATAAGTTCGGTTCACAGAGCACCAGTATAGGAAAGTGGTAGTCAAACACGAACTGTCGAAAATCCGAAATACGTGACCTTAGGCCTCTCGCATTCCATTGGAATATGGAGGCACTTCTGACATCATCCCGGAATGATCGCTGTTGCTGTCGATGAGCCATGGTTCTGCTGTAGAAGTTCTCAGGCACTGGACTTCTGAAGGCTCGCTAGAATCGGATTGATGGCATCCAGCACTTGCAACGCACTTCGAGCTGTTGGTGTTTGCATCTTGTCCAGAAGAACACGCATAGCACTCACCAGAGAGCTGATCATGACAACAATTTGTTCATCTTGGTCCGTCAGTTTATCAGGAACAGTCGAAGTGTCCCTTGCTGTAGAAGTCTGATTTCGCTCAGTAGGAGCATGTAGCCTCGGGAGTGCAGGCCACGCGTCAGCAGCAGGGCTGTTCGTTGCATCTTTGTCCTTTGAGCTGACTGCGTTTGGCCTGGGCGGAAGAGTGGGTGACAGTGTACGTGGTGGACGCTCTGCAGAGGCTTTGGAGGTTCGTGATCGACGTCGGCGACGCGATCGCCGCTGCCTAATAGATGTTGCTGCCTCTCGGTGAGACGAGTGGTCTCTAACCATTTTCCTCAATATTGTCATTTCCTTGCGAACTAACGGGCATTCCTTCGAGGAGGCATCGTGAGGGCCGCTGCAGTTTGTGCACTTCAGCACACTGGCTTCGCACGTGTTAGTGGTGTGGGGCCCAGTGCAGCGAGAACAGACGGTAGTGTTCTTGCACACACTACTCACATGCCCAAACTTCATGCACTTCCAGCACTGCAGCGATTTTGGTATGAAGGGGCGAACTGCGTGTCGGAAGTGGCCCACTTTTACATGCGATGGTAGGGATTCGCCTTTAAATATGATTTTGACACACCGTGACGTGCCGAGACGAAACGCGTTTGTGATGATGGTGTTTTCTGTAGCTGGCTTGATTAAGATCGGCAGATCGGAGTCGACAATGGTCTCATCAACATCGTAAATTACGCCACTACTGATTTGTTTGCCCGGCGGAATATGAGGGCGGACTTTCATCCCGTCAAGTTCCATGACATTGCGCAAAGAATCCAACGCAGCCGCGTGTTCTACGTCAATCGCTAGGACGTTCTTACGGGTGTTCACTCTGATGTCTTTGATTTCATTCGGAACCAGTGCCTCTAGATGTGAAGACACGGCTTGCCTGTTGAGGCGTCTCAGGTTGTCAGTAGCGAGAACTGGCGTGAACAGGATGGTGAGCTCCTCGGTATTCCGCGAAGATCTCACGGTGGACTCACTCGAATTCGAGGATGCGCTGAGAAACCTTCGTTTTGCTTTACGACTCCGCACCAGCTCGACGGCGTCGTCACAAGAATCTTCACCGCTGACATAGTACTGCATGGTGTCGTCGCTGTCAGTGTCGCTCTCGGTGCCGTTGCGCTTCCTGGAGGCAGCCGCCGCGGGCACTGCCGACTCCGGCGGACGCGCGTGAGACTCCACTTTGGAGGAAAAGAACTAGGAAGCTTACCAGCAAGTATGCGGCCTGTAGGGTGGGCAACACAGCAACAAAGAACGTCAAGCGGGAAGTCAGAGAGGCTGAAATAATCTCATGGGTGGCGGCAATGGAAAAGAAACATGCCATGAGTAACTACTTAAGAGGAAAAACCGAAATCAGGAAAGAAACAATTTATGATAGCTCAAAGGGACGCTCATTACTTTTCGAAGCGAGATCGGGATGCCTTAGAACACGCGCCTATAAAGCGAGATATAAGAAGGAAGAAGAAGCATGTGATTGATTGCTGCGGCAAGGCTAGGGAAAGGATGGAGCATGTCTTATTAGAATATGAAGACGTCTATCCAGCGGTCAATTTAGGCACCACTGGCCTCCTTGAAGCCCTTGGGTTGAGCGAGAGCAGGGGAAAAGTAAACATTTCCACAATAGAGGATAGTAAGAGCCGATCGTATGATTGCTGGCAGAAAAGTAGGGAAACGACAAAAAACGGAGACGTACAAAGCAAACTTCGCTATAGGGGATCAGAAAATTTGCTTGTGGGAGTTCATAGTATTTTCTTTCTTTTTTTCTTTTTTGACCTAGATAGGACATTAAGCATCATAATAGCAAGAGCTTGGTGGCGCAACCCACCGCAAAGTGGACGCTCATAACATCCATCCATCCCATCCGGCGCCTGCGGAGGCGGTCGTAGAAGGTAGACGGCGCAAGACATCAACATGCCGATTGGTTTTTTTTTTTTCATATTGCGGAATATTTTATGGTGGAGCTGTTAGAACCTCGCCGGGTTTCTCTTGACGTCCGCAGCTTCGCCGAGCTGGGGCAGAGAGAGAGAGCTGAGAGAGAGTGAAATGAGAGTATAAAAATAGCATCGCGCTGCATAGCGAAGCGTCGAGGGTGGGTGGAGCCTAGCGGGGGAGAAGGAGCGGTGCGGCGGGGACACAGGTGGTGTGACGTCATTGCTCTCCGATAAAAACGCACGCGCTCGCTTCGGCGGTCCTCTTTCTCGCAGTGGAAAAAAAATGCGTGGCTCTGCTATCGCAAACACCAGAGACCAGCGGAGCTGGGGGAAGCCCGGCAAAAGTTGGACTAAGTGCCCAGTTTGTCACTACTTTACTGGCCTTCACCCAGCTCCGCTGGTCTCTGCTGTTTGCGATAGTGGAGCCACGCATATTTTTTGACTGGATACATCACAGGCAATCTGTCTGCTCTGCCTTGTGCTCCACCCTGAATATTTTACCACCTCTACCGTTTAGTCCTTTTGTGCCTTTATTATATCCTGAACCTCTCTATATCCTCCACCACTAATTTTGTATGGTATCTATGGTCTGTACTTAAGGTAGTCTATTATTGCATTTTAATGAAGAAATCTTATTCGGGCTCACACAACATTCGTTTTCTGTGAACGTGTAGCTTGTTGTAGATGCCAGAACTTAGTTGCTGCCTGATGTTTTTTAACTTTTCGCTGCGGTGCTTTAGCAATTTATGTAGCTATATTTGCACTTGGTCGCCAACTACGTAGTACAACGATATTTGTCTACTAGTTACTCATATGCTACCGAGCATACATTGTAGAGCGTAGCTCTTGGTCGCCCGTTCCTGTGGCAAGCGTCGGCGCAATCGAGCGAACGAGCGCAGCGGATGAAAGCAAACGCGGAGCGCAGCGGCAGATGAAAGACGGCGATAGCGATGAGAGCGCGAGGAGGAGTGGGCCGCGGGACCATGAGGCGAGAAGCGGAGGAGGAGGGTATGGCGAAAGCGTGAGAAGAAAAGGGTAGTGCCGCGCAAGTTGGGATCTGAGGCGCTTCTTCCTCTTCACAGCCACGTTCTTTTTCTCTCTCTCTGCGGCGACGATGGCTACGAGATGGCGCCAGAGTAGCGCGCCTCGTCTTGGAGGTCTATCTGCGGCGGCTGCTTTCGCGCCACGGTCGCTCCGCAGGTTGTCCACGCCAGTCAGTATAGGGCGAAATGACATCATGTATAGACCTGCGCGCTAATTTTGCATTATGGAATTTGTTAATTGTCGGTAAATTATTTTGCCGTTTTTTTATTTTTAAAGCAGCAGGCAGCAGAACACGCAATTTGTTTTAATCCGCAAGGAAGCGTTTCATAAGTTTGCGGTCCCTTGGCTGAAACTTCTTGGCATTTGTACATTTTAATGACACTTCACCTTGAATATTTGCCTTTGAACTGGCATACTCACTCCGGCGAGTTAGACTTGTTCATTTGCCAACAAAGACAACATTAGAAACACAGACAAGCACAGTTTCTTACATCTGTTATCTCATAATTATTTTGAATGCTTTCACTTGTCAGCTGATGCATGCAAATGTGCACAACACAGGTTCTTGTCAGGAAGCAGGTTACAAGATTTTAGAATGAAGTGGCAAAGTGACGAGCATTACAGTTGGTGACCGGCACAAAAAAAGCAAGAAAAATCCACCCTATGGTAAATAAATTCTGAGGTGTACATACCCGAAACACGATTTAATCATGAGCATGCCGTAATAATTTGAACCACGTGGGGTTCTCTAACGGGAACTTAAATCTAAGTACACGAGCGATTGCGACGAGTTTCTGTGGGCGGCTCATGCTGCTTCTTGCATGCTGCTTCAGAGGAAAGCAAGCGCAGACGCCAGCAATTTCAAAGGTTTGAACAGCAGACTGTTCAAACCTTTGAAACCAGCTCACACAATGATAAGCATACATATAACCGAAAATATTTGAAATATAGTGCGTTTCCGGCTCATGACAAACTCTTGCAGAGATATACCACTTCTATATACCCTCGTGAACGTACCGCGAGTATGTGCGCAGAAAAAAAAAAACGTATTTGAAGATGAATGTGCCTGAGCACGCACTTGGCCCCTCGTGTACCTCAACCAAATCAGTGGGGATGAAATTTACGAGTCCAAAATAATTTTTTTCCTCCCGTCATCCAAGCCGCAGAAAAATACCGGATTGCCCGAAAGCCTTCTCGACGCATGAAGAGCCCTCGGCTGCGACCGTTGCGATGTGTAGAAGAAGTCGACCACGCCCACTACTGAACCTACCGGCGCGCGAAATTTTGGAAGCCGTGGTTATGCCGAGGTAATAAATGGTGCGAGTCTACGTCATTAGCTTTCGGCCTCTCTTTCTATGTGCTCTGAAATAACAGCTCTTTCGCTATAGCCGCGGTTTCAAAAGTTAAATCCGTATTTGTGCATTATTATTACGATAAACTATAGCAGCAGAGCACAATAGTCGAAAGACGGGGAAAGACACAGCACCGTCCTTACGTCTTTGTCAGTTGTTACTAGTTCCTCTAAAGCTTGGCCAACTCCTTTAGCAATCGATTCTTTTGGATATTGTTAATACGGATGCAATTAGTAACTGGAACGTCACTGCCATTGTCTAAATATTCCTGTTCTTTTTAAGGTGATCTCGGTGTGCATGAGCATAATTTCACTGTCTAGACTTCTTTCTAAACTGTCTAGACTGTTTTGGTCGCCGTAGACTGCGCATCGTATAAGAGTGCTTCTACAACACGATCGCTGATATAGTTCCTTTTATTGACCGTACCAAATCTTTCTCTATAGTATTTATTGCAATCGTACATTGTACTGCGGTACCTTTAAGTAATTGAAACGCCACCACCTTTGCCTAAATTTTCCTGCTTCTCTTTCAGTGATTTCAGCATACCTGATATCAGCGTACCGCAGTCTGAACTCTTTGTCTCCTCGAAGACTGTTCATCGGATAAGATGGATTCCTAGAACATGGTCTCTCATTTAGTTCCTTTTTCACATCCGCACCAAAATCTGCTTTTGTGGCAGCAACCAAAACGGCGGGCAGAACGGGCAGCCCATCTCCGTCGAATCACGTTCCAAGCAGCATCGGCACGTCGGTCAACAAACAACTTTGACGGCTGGTTTTGGGCCGATACTGTTCTTATAAGCGGACAGCCGCGCAGCAACTTGTGTAAAACTCATGAGAACTTGTTCCTTCCCGTCTTTCAGTTTCCCGCGAACGCTTCATTCTTGTTCTTCCACGCCTCCTCTGGCGCTACCTCTATCGCTTACGATCGTCTTCATCAGCTCCTCTGGGGGCCTGACTTTGTTTTCTGTCCTTTTCTCGTTCTCAGCGGTATCGGTGTAGGCGCTGGCCGTCTCGAGCGCATTGGGTTATAAGGATGTCTTCGGCGGGAAGAACGTTTGTTTGCCAGCGCAGCGTTTTCCTTGTGGACTTTGGTAATTGATACTAACGGCTCCGCAGTCGTCCCGGT
The DNA here is from genome assembly GCF_023375885.2 of Dermacentor andersoni. Lineage (NCBI taxonomy): Eukaryota > Metazoa > Arthropoda > Arachnida > Ixodida > Ixodidae > Dermacentor > Dermacentor andersoni. The sequence continues at coordinate 92,753,117 of NC_092817.1, read as the reverse complement.
GCCTCGAGGGAATACTCCCGAGAGGCGTACTATTATTTCGCGATCGGGACGCGAGGGCTCCTGCCGAACATTCGTTTTCACGAGTACGAGGCGGAGTGGAGACGAAAGTAAAAGTTAGGCACACGGTGGACGGAAACAAACGCACACACAAAATTTCAGCCACAAGCTGTGGGCTTTTATACGCTGAAGGCGTGGCCTCGAAAACACGCACTTTGTGAATGATGTACTCGATCTGCACGAATGTGCCTGTAACGCCGTCGGCTCCTCAACGCATGTGCGTCCACCCGCACAGCGCGGCGATGTTCTCTCTCTTTGTTTCGATTTTAACGACATGCACTGGCTTCTAACATCAACGAAGCCTCGTCGTTTACGCCTTTGTCAACGACTACAGCTTCAGCCTGATGATGGTCTGTTTATATTTTTTTCAGCTGAATGAGCTAGCCTTCTTGCCTTCTGTCCCCTCCCTTTTCAGTTGGAGACTCTCGTTATAAGGTGCAGTGCAGTAGTCGAGACAATCGTGCATCTATAGCACTGGGCTTACAATATACTGATTGGGAGCAACCAGTAAATGCTATTTCTGTTCTCGATCCCCAGTGAATATTCTCCGCTCATTCGGTTGAATGCGTTCGCAAAACGTGGCTTTCTTATTCAATAACGGTGTTGCAAGCATCGTCAAGCACGGTACACGCCGTAATGCGGGGTTTCGGATTTATGTTTACCACTTTGAATTATTTAATCGGCGTTCGAAACATCCTTTATTCAATCAGTCATGGTGTTCGACGCCCCAAAGCAATACTGGGAATAAAAAAATACACTGTAGCGGAGAAGTCCCAAATTTTTGTATGCGGACCGAAATATAAGTATCCAAGTGGTTTTGCAATCATGCCTCATCAGAATGTGACCCTGGAGAGGGTAATCCAACTCCCTACATCAACACCATAGCTTCTGAACCATCATGGCACGTCATAACAAGGTACCGCGAACGAGTGAAAAGCAAGGAAAAGCCCCAGTGGGGTACTGCTCACCAACTTTTAGGCTTTTCATACGCTATACTTGCGTGGAAACCGGGCTTTGCGAGGCAAGGGTAAGTGGAAATCGCTGGGAAAGGCCTTCCTCCTACAACGGACATAAATAGGCTGATGGTGTTGAAAAGACTTGCCAATTGCTTGCGCGTTAAAAGCCTTACTCTCGTATACGGAGATGCATCGACCTGAACCAAACGACGCCTGTCGCGAACGCGCCCAAGGAAACGCAATGGTCATATTCGCAACGTCCACACCATGCGGACGTGATTTGTACCAAATCAAGTGTGAGCTTCAAGTTGAGGTGCATTTCTGAATACGGGGCTTAGTGTTGACAAGTATAGGAATCACTTGACTGGAGACAAAAGCTGGCTGCTCACCTTGCGCCCCCCAATTTCGCGAATGTCCTGCATTTTTAGTGTTTTACGTTTTTACTCTTAATTAGTCTTATTGTCTTGTTCTTTCACAATGTGTAAAAATAATAGAAGAACAAAAACATATTGAAAAAGAGATGATCAATTATTATTAAAGGTACCTATAAAGATAACGAAAGAAAATGAATTAGTGTACCCCCTAAAAGCAAGGTTAGTGGCGTGCGGCTTGTTCAAAACCATAACTCTGCTTGGCTTATCTTGTGTGCGCAGCTATAATAGCATCCGCTAACTCTCGGTCCGCTATCTCTACAAATCCCTGGTAGTGGTCTGGAATTGCGTTACTGATGCACCGTCGACTTTTAACGCGATTAGCGTTGTTAGGACACCTCACGGATTTTCTGGGATGATTGCGTGTTTGTAGGCTTCTAACTGTTTTTCCGCCGACTTGGGGGTCACTGGGTGGTCCACGGTCTCGTGGGTGGACCGTCGGCCTGCGGTTCCGATGGAAACGTGTTCGAAACTAACCGCTTGACAAACTCGGGTCACTATTTATGCGCTGCTGGGTGTGTGCCGAATTTCAGTGAACCTCTTTGACGCTAACTTGCATCACTGGGCAGGTTTCCAGATGGTCAGAAAAAGTCGATGTCCAGACACCCTAAAAGTCAGTCGATTTCCGGAAAGATCAGTGAATAGAACAAACCATTTCAGCACCATAAAAAGCACTGCTTCAATAATAAGTGCATACTGTTAGCGCTGATATCGCAAAAATTGAATGTTACGGTTTAACGGGAATACTGAGACTGTATAATCAAACGTGGTGACTTGGTTGGTGACTCCTACACTATGGCGTACTATAGGTGCCCTTACAAGGGTTTTCATTTCGCTTGTAACGCGAACGCATCCTGCAGGCAGTGCCATCCTAATAATAGTGATAGTACTATCGTATTGCACTCGTTCAGGTGAACCTATCTTCTTTGCATAGTCGTATCTACCGGGGGGGGGGGGGGGGGGGGGGGCATGAGGGGAATTTGCCGCCCACTGTCAAAAGTGTGTGTAGGGGGGGGGGGAGGGGCAAAGTATGTCATTTTCCCCTCCACTTTTGAAAGCGGGCACGTTCGGCTGCGTGATGGAAAGTCCAACAAAAGTAGAGCTAAAGCTAAATTTTCTTTCTTAATAGAGTCCCCACACGAGTAGTGCTTTTCTTTGCTACGCATCCACTGCTTGGAGAGCGAGGATCGTCTTTTCTGCTTTCTCCGGACGTCGACGACGCGCGGGATTCGCCATACACCCTCGCGTTGCTGAGAACGCCTGGCGCTGAGCAGTTCCCGCTTGAACAAATGCCAGTTTGCGCAACTTGCATCATGGCCAGTTTTTTTGGGACATCTATATCCGTATTCGAATCAGCTTGTTACATTTAACCTGCGCGCGAGGCGGAGGTCCAGATAAAGCATCATAATCAGCCGCGCCCAACGATTGGTGTGCCTTGCGGCATGAAATCTTTGGATTATCAATTGCTGGAACTCTTGATCTCAATCTGAGTTTCTGTACTCAGTTAGTTATCGCCATCAAAAATATAATCAAACCTCTTCCAGGTATAACTCTCGAATTTCATTTTGTAATCACGACTTATCGTACATATGATCGTGCAAATTCCCTTGGTTGAACACGCAGAGCCATTTCAATACCAATAGAACACTGACTTGAATTTTTTCTAAAGGCTTGTGTCACTTCTGACTTTCACAATTTCATTGTCAGGTTGTTTCTAAATAACAGCTAGACTATTGCGTGTTTCCCGGCAGGAAGAAAAGCCACAGATATTTCGTATTTTGAAAAAGAATGAAGGTCACTTTTTGTTGACGTGTATTAAAAATTTGCACTCTGTAGGTTGCTTATGTGCTCTGAAAACAGGCATTCAATAGTCAATTTCTCCCAATTTTCATGCGTTGTACACGCCATTTAGTTGTTTTCCCCCAGTATCCTCAGCAAAATATGCGGGGCATGGTGTGTATATTTATTCGAAGTATGAAGGAATGTTCTGAGTGACTATAGCCAGATTTCCTTATTCTGTGTAGGTTCATTACAGCGTTTGTAGAAGGTCACTGATTGAAATGTTCCAGAGTGGCATACTGCCGTTAATCAAAATGCTTCCCAGACTACTGAAACAACAGCACGAGAGACGGTTGAAATCTCGTAAAAATAGAGATAATTTTAAGCGCAATATGTTGCGGAACTTTCTCTTTCCTGCTTTAAATGCAAGTGTTGCAGATAACTACTAGACCCCCGTTTTTCCATGTGCTTTCGTGCATCATACGAAATTCATAGTTTTTTGTTTCTCCAGTGTCCTCGGTGAGCTAAACAAGGCATCTTGTTTATATTTCGGGAAAATGAGGGTCATGTATGGCCAGTGTGTAGGCAATGTTCCAAATGGCTGGGTTAAATGCGTATTTTTCAGTAGAACATGTACGCATGTGGCCCATAGCGTTATTAGTCTGTTCTACGAGCGGTGTAAAACTTAGACGGCTGCAATGGCATAATTACAACTATACAACTGAGATCAAATTTGGCGAACATAAGAGGTACAAAATACCCAGATCACGCGCGATGGTAAATGCGTGTTGATCAAATACAGCGCTAAAGAAATTGCAAGCAAGTGTTCGAAAGTGTCACACTGCTGTTATTCTAGGTTTGCCAATGTCCCAAGAGAACGCTGTATTTCAGAAATTTTGCACTTTGAAGTACCAGGCAGCATGTTAAGTGGGTAGTGTCGCGTTGCTTTAACGTTTCTGGCTCATTTCGAAGCATTACGAATAACTATTGAACCCTCTCTTTTTTTACTTTTTCATGCGTTACACATGAGTTTCGCCTGGTGTTGTCACTGAACTAAACTAGTCCGCTTCGGTACGTTTGGTGACTGCAAGAACAAGTTAATGGGTGATGTGTAGGTGAAGTTCAGAATAGATGGGTAATTGGTGCTCTCGCAATAAACTACGTATGCAAGCACTCTAGAGTGTTATGAGCGCGTCTAACGAACGGGGAAGGATTGAGCTCGCGGCCCTGGTAGAACTATAAAAGCCACCAAAGCTCAATTTAGCCAAAATTTGTGGTACGCTATGGAAACTGTGCGAAGTAAAATGTGGTTGGATCAAAAACAGCCTTTGTAAAAAAATTATTATTCAAGTGTTAGCGCGTGTCACATGGCCGCTATCAGCTATGCTAGCTACCCCATGTCCCGATATAGCCGTAGCTTACAACACGTTTATGTATTGTGGAAAAGGGATGGAGAACAGGGTAACGGCAATGTGCGACAAATTTTTACGTTCCTGGTCCTCTTAGAAGCATTGCACATAATTACTAAGCCGTCGTGTTTCTTTCCTTATTTTCAGGCGTGATTAGATGTTCCGACTTGGTTTCAGCGATGTCCTCGTTGAACTAAACAAGGCGTTTTGTTTACATTCGGCGAATATGATGCGCGCGTTGTGGACAACACGCAGATAAACTACATATACAGGGGACTAATTATGACATTTGCAGTAAATTACGCAGTCAAGCGATTCGGAATTTTATGAATGTATTTTTCGAAAAAAGAATTTATACCATTGCGCCTAGGAGAACTTTGAATTCAACCGATATCAAACCTAGCGGAAATTCAGTGGGAGGGGGGGGGGGGGAAGGGAAGACACCATGGTAAATCATCAAGCTAGCAACCAACTAGCCTATCCAAGTATCTTAACCATGATAAATGCTATGGCGAGGTAACATGTGTGTTGATGAATTACTGGCTTTTTAAAAATTCCCAAAAAGAAGGGCAAAAGAAAAGTGGGCAAGTTTTCAAACGGAACAGTCATACGGGCGACATTTTAAAGTTTGCGGTACAATTACAAGAAAGTGAAACATTTATTGCAGCTGTTCAAAAGAAACAGCTTCGCTAGAAATCGAGTTGTACTTCTCCAAGGTCGTACACAACTGTTGCATTTTTTATTGTGAATATTGCAAGTAATTTATGTTGATAGCACTTCGCTGCGTATAACCTCGGCAATACTATTACCTAAACTAGCGATGCATTTATGCTGTTGTCTTAAGCACCAAGTACAATTCTTTGGTTAATTATTAAAATTGCTTGTCGGAAATGTGCATTTTTTATGCATGCTGTACTGCTGCTACTGGGTGGGATCCGGGACCTCTGTGAGGCACTCATTGCCTTTTGTTCCTGCATAAACGTTTTGATATATATTGTCTCGAAAGCAGTTAGTTTTGGGGGCACAGTCTAGGTGGCCCGATGGCTCGTAGCTTTGTGTGTGCTGTGTTCTCGGCGCTCAGTTTGTGTTGAAGCTATAGACAGCACGAAGGTCACTTCGCTCGCTGCTACTGCCGCGCTGCCTCACGCCAGTGTCTTGACAGCGAGTGTCCGCCGGCATCGAGTTTGATGCGTGCATGTCTGCCTGTGCGCACTGACACCATGCTTTACACCAGATTTACAAGTTTATAAGGCTGATAAAACTACTATCCTTATTTATTATGGCTGTCTACTAATTTGCAATTTGATATCGCAATCGATGCTCGATTCGCAATCGCTATCGGTACACCACTGCTTCTTTGCTTCTTTTCCCGGGCTTTGACATCGATTTATGGCTATGTAGACGTTGTGACGGGTCTACCACACAGCGGTGCAGCAGAGAGGGGAAGCATGAAGAACATGTACAAGGTATAGAAGAGTTACAGCCATAAAATACCTCTCGCCAAATAGACAAGGTGGGAAATCTGTTGAAGCGCTAACATGCATGGTCATGTTCCATTACTTCTGTACGTATACCTCTGCCCACGCTGTTTCCTTCACCACTCGCAAAACGTCGCATCAGTTCCGCAAGTCATCACTTGATCCACGTCGCATACCATGAGACCATGGAACTTGCGTTTGCATTTAGGCAGGAGGTGCAAACTTGTTCGTGTGTCGCAAACAAAATAGAACTGCGCGAACAACGTGTTTTGTTGGATAATATTTAGTTTAGTAGAACGATTAAAGAAAACTTCGCTTAATGTAAATTACAGGAAGTGCGTTGGATCTGTCGCAAATTTTTGCTCCACGCGCTCATCTGGCAACGTACCCCTTTCTTTGGCTATACCGATATCCAGAGTATGAGTCTCTATTAATCTCGTATATGACTGATTTCGAATATGAAATTCAATTGAATTATATCTGGGACAGGCCCAGTTTACATAGGCTCTAGAACCAGCCAGCATCTCCGGAATCAGCTCAGTTTACCTCAAGGTGTCTCCGGAATCGGCCCAGCTTTCACAACACCATCGCCCAGTGCGTGCTATTTTACTATTACGCTTTCTTCCGATCGGGCCACTTTACTCGGCAAGAAAGCAAGCAATGGTTCGACATGAAATTCGGAAAATTAGGTAAAGAAAGCTTTGCTTTAAATAGGTACAAGCCCAGCTCATTGCCATTATACCCCGGTTTCCTCGATTACACTCCACTCTTACGTGGCGGAGCCTGCAAAAACAAAATTCACGAAGAACATGTCGCAGATTATTAACTGAGTAAGCGAAGTAACGCAAAGGTTCATTGGAGTAATGAATGATTTCAATTTATTTCTACCTATATTACCAATGGTTACTGTCCGAGAAGGCAAGAAGAATTACATCCGACGGGAACCAAAGCTAATCCCACGCATCTCACATCGCACCGAAAGAGTCATCAACGAAGTATTTCTCGAAGTGCTTGTTAGGAACAGCTGTCAAAGATGTTTTTGTTCTTTTTTTCTTTCACTGCGCACTCGTCTTGGCAGAATAACGATGCCGTCCTGTGGCTACATAGAGGACGCCGTTCTGCCAACGCTCTTACGCTGAGGATCCGTGTTGCGGCAAATTTACCTAGCGTCACGCGCCCCACCGCCGCAATCGTCTACGAGCCACTGCAAGCTGAGCGAGGCAAAGCAAGCCGTCGGAAACGTCGCCGGCCCCCTCCTCACTCCTGCCTCTCGTCTGTGACGCCTGCGTGACGTCAGAGAATTCCGAAATTCCGCCGGCGCAACCATCCTGCTCTCGTGACGTACCTTCGCTCCTCTGGCTCCGCCCTTAGCCAGGCTGTCCCCAACATGAAATGCCATGCTTATTCTAATGCTAATAAGTTAACACGTATGACCATATTTAGCACTATTGTAATAGCTTTTTGTGCGTTTTCCTCACACGGTCATTCCTTATATTACGTTATTTGCACGACTTGATTTACAAATACGATGTGTATTTTAGCTCTTGTAGTACCTTAATATAGCAACAAAAGAAACAATTTAAAGAAAAAACGGTGTTGAAGGCTGTGTGCCACACAATTCAAAGTATAACAGCGCAACTTCTTGAACGAGGACGCAACCAAAGAACAGACCTCTGCTCTTTCGTTGTGTCATTGTTGAAGAAATTGCGCTGTTATACCTGTTATAAGCTGTTATAAGCGAGTGCAAATATATTTGTCTGGCGCACGTTAACTAAAATCAGCAGTAGTCATTTCCTGTTATTTGTACTTTTTGGACTCTTTCAAGCTCATAACGGAATGATCGTTCATATACAATAATGTGAGGGTCATACCACCCGAGGCTAGAACGCATCGCGAAGTATGCTGGCGCAATGCACCGTGGCCGGCTTTAGACGCAGGACCTTGACATTTTATTAACTTTCTTTTTCGGCAAGAGTGCCATATAAGGTCGCACTCAGCTGTGCTAAGCTCCCTCTTTTCCTTTTTCTTTTAGTGCTCTTATAGTTGTTGCTTTAGTGACTTCGAGACGTGACTGTGCAGTAATACCGAAAAGTGTAGCCCATCGTCTACCCCAATGTTCCGTGTCACGGAAAAAAAATCCCTCCCACCCCTTCCTCCCTTTTCGCGACAGGGCACCCTACCGCCCATTGAAATGTTAGAGACGATTGTCACCTTTTTTTTTTTTTTTGAATTTATTCCACACGCGGTAATCCACCAACACGCGCTGTTCGCGTTCCAAGGCTCCTGCCGCTCTGTTTTCTCGACGGAGGAAAGCAATCTCGACTACCACTGCCACTACTTCAAAGCCTGTCATATTTCTATCCTCTGCAAACTTTTCAACGCCTTCCTCTTTCACGAAGGAGCCACAAAGATATCCCCTCTTTACTAGGCGGCATTTACCGTTGATGTGGCTGTTTGTAGAGGCTCTGATGCGGTTGCACAAAGGGCACCCGGTGGCCAGAGTGATTCACGTAGCGTATTGTATTTCTGCAGCGGGCACAGTGCCTTTTTCTATATTTAGCTCAGAATGTGATCCTGCGAGCAAAGTCTTGTGTTTTCCGAAGAGTGGAACGGCGAGCCGTTGCATAAGCGAACTGCCTGGCACCACGCTGGCTGTGCAAAAAGCAGCCCTCCGACGACGGATACTTTTACACTTTGTTTGTAACATTTGAGCTGAACTTCTTTTCTTGCGATTTCCCAGTTTAAGCCTTCCACTTAAGGTGCGCGAAATTGCTGAGTGTGCTGTAAGCGAAATAACAGTTTCAATTTCTTCTTATGGCTAAAATAGCCCGAGTGGTTATTTCCGTCGTCCATTTCCATCATAACACTCATTGAGAGTCAGCCAAGCACAAGCTCTCGCGCTTGGACGGTCTATAAAGGCTGAATGGGTACCGAAATGCTAGAGGGATATTGCTACCAGAATAGCTGGGGCTTAACAGAAGCTTTGTCACCCGGAAGTCTTTCATATTATTTTACAGTTAGCAGACGACGAAGTTCCGCACTTCGACATTCGAAACTCGCGTTTTTTAAGTACAATAGGTCACAGGGCTTTTTCAATGCATTAAGATAAAGCAACTGCTAATAACCATAGTCGGGACATCTACTAATTTATGCGTTTTACCTCTTCCAGATCGATATATTACTGTAGTTGTCACAGTAGCTCCAAACGTTCTTTTTGTTCTTCGTTTAACAGTGAGTAACGTGCCTTATATCGAGACACAGGCTTTGACATAACCGAAAATTATACAGAGAGGCACGGAAGATCTGTATTGGAAGGTGAAGTCTTTTTTTGCGAAATTGCTACTTGCGAAATTGACCGAGAAACGGGTGGATCGATGAAAGCAGTCAAATATGGGCAGGCGGACGGATCGATTCATGGGTGTAACATGGAAGGGTGAATTAGTGAATGGAGAAACAGATGCCTAGACGGACATCATGAGAGTCACTTTGGAAACAATGTGGGGACGATGGCACCGTGTTCATTTTAGCCTTCTTCGGCGCCTATTATTAGCTTTCGGTAGAAATCTGTTACAATAAATACTGTATTTATGTATTATGTATTTTCATTGTGAACATCCCCTGCATTGGATATCACAAAGAAAAAGAAACTCTACATCGTGGAGAGTTCGTTAACCAAGAATATCTCGCATATTCTAACTGTTGGTGTATCTAACTATAAAAAGTGAAATCGTATCGAATTGTGGGTTTTACCGTCCCGAAAAGACACACGGGCTGCGATGGATAGCATAGTTGGTGACTTTGGATTATGCTCGACCACTTCGAGTTCGTTACTATTTATTTATTTATTTATTTATTTATTTATTTAATCATACCTCAGCGATATGATGGAAGAGTGGGAAAAATAGTAAAATAGCATGATCAAGGTAACGACCAGCAAATATTTTAAACTGTTAACATAGACAAACGAGCACAAGCAAATAAAACAAAATGTTAAAACAAATTACATATTCAGAAAGTGCACTCCTATGGCGAAAAATATCTCAATTAATGGCATGAAACGCGAAGTACCCGACAATGAATTTCAGTGTTCTGTTGTACATGAAAAAAAACTGCTATATTTGAACGTTTTGTACGAGCAAAATAAAAGGAATATCACGTTCTAAGTATGACAACTACGCGTACAACATTCTTTAGCAAGCGTTATCTTTCTGGAATCTCGAATCAATGTGACAACGCAACAAGAGCTGTTGGCGGTTCCGGTATACTGCAGCGCCTGTGTTGTTGAACAACTGCGACTGTAATTATTACACATGAAACGAATACAATACCTTTGCACATATTCAAGTAAGCTTATTTCACCCGGTTTGTATGGGTGCCATACCACAACTTCTCATTGAAGAATGGGTGGAATGAAAGTTTTACATGGCAGCAGTTTAGAATCGCACGAGACCGCAGTTAAATTGCACCGCAAGTACCATAGTTCTAGGGTGCTTTCTTGTTCACGTGTTCAATGTGGTTATATCAAAATATATTTTCTGCGATGATACCACCTAAATACTTATACTGTAACACCCTTGCTACTTTAACGACATTCAAAGCGTATTGAAAAAGGAAGGTGTTATATATTTTAGTAAGCGACATTACAAGCGTTTTAATGTTATTATTAAGCAATCACCGAGTTTTACACCACGCGCAAAAGCGCGCAGGGGATTCAACAAGACGATAGTCGTCATCAACGAAATTAGTCAATTCGTGAAATACACGTTTATCAGAATAAAACCTGATTATCGATTAGTTGTTACGAGGCAGGTCATTGATATATATTAAATATGGTAAAAGGCCTAATACGGTCCTTTGAGGGACGCCGACGTTAGGTTACCAGTATGTTAATTAACGAAAGATAAGGAAGCAAATAGTGAACGACCACAAAAGAAATGGTCCGTTCAAGAAAAAAAGACGAGAGTTATTTAATATGGTTTTCAATTTGATAAGCAACTTAAATGAAGCACAAAAGTGAAAACTTTAGATATGTCGATGAAATGATCAACTTGATTACCTGTGTCCAGGTAAGAAGAAACATCATAAAGAATGCCGACTAGTTGCATCATAGTGCTGTAGCCGTGACGGAAACCGTGCTGATGTGAGGTTAGAATGCTCTGAGTCTATGAATTTTCTTACGTGTTTGTGAATAATATATTCTCAAACATTTTGCACGGGCAGGGACTAATAGATATTGGTTTACACTTAGGGAGAAGCTGTTTATAACATGATTTATACAATGGTAGCCTACAACTTCAGCTGCTTTCCACGAGCTTAGTAATTGAGCAGAATTCAGTATTTATGGAAAATAACCGTAAGCTGCCGTGATGTTTATAAGAAATAGGGTACAAGAAAAAAATTAGGCATACTGTCAGTACCGGCATAATTTTTGTGTCCTCATTCAAGATTAGGTGATTCGCCCTAAGAAAACGGTAGTCTTTGCACTCCGCAACCTTCAAAATTGGGTCTCCGTGACCGGAATTCCAACCACGGACTTCGTGTTCAGCATACCTTTTGTGTCCACATTCGAGATTAGGTGATGCGCCCTAATCTAAGAACAACCGTAGCCTTTGCACTCCGCAACCTTCAAAATGGGGTCGCCACGGCCGGGATTCAAACCACGGAGTTCATGTTCACCATGTGATTATTATTATTATTATTATTTGTTTTGAACACATATACACCTATACACAGGTATCAGGAAATGGAAAGCGAGGAGCAGGCTGGCAACTGCCACCGGAAGGGGCACAACGCCTGCCTACTCCTCTGAAGGGAGGTTACAGAAACACAGAAATGGAAGATAGGAAGGAGGGGAGGAAAAAGGAAAGAGGAAAGGAGAGCAACAGGACAAATCTAAAGACCAAAGTAGAACACTGCAACAGGTCAAATCTAAAGACTAAAGTAGAACTCTGCAGGCGGAGTTAAAGTGACGCCGCGTCGAACAGCCTCCACAATTATCAACCACATCCATGGCTAGTTCGCTATGCGGCTAATTGTGTTCTCCACGATGAGACGCCAAGTAAAGCTGCACGTAATCACCGTTTCACCGGTAGTCGGTTCACAATGTACACTATAAGGTGTTTGAACCCGCCACCTCCGATCTTCGAAGGAAGAAGCGTTAGGGTACAGTGCTGATCACACACAGTAGAGTCGGTCACTGAAGGTCACGCTACTGCAGAATGTTGAATGTTCATGCTACAAACGTGAACAACGTGAAACAAACGTGAAACGATCATCATAGGCATTGATGCAGAGCCGCAGGTGGATCGAGATGTGCACATCGCGCGTCTGCTGCATGCAAGGTCGGCCGGTAGAATGCAACAATTCTCATATACTTACTCTCCGCTCACAGCATTTCTCATACAACTTGTGTTCGGAAGCTCATGGAAAACGTGTGCCTTCATGGCTTTGGCTGGGACCTGATTGGCCGAGACATCTACCCTCAGATAATACTCCGTTCTGGATAGGCGGAAGTAGTATTGACAGCGCAGTATTTGCTGGCCTTTCAAGGTGACCCTTGGAAAGCGTGTTAAGCGTAAGAGAGAGTTATATCTGATATCACCACGAAGTGTGTCCCCTGACTTAAAAAAAAAGAAACAAAAGAGGCACCCGCCGCGATATTCAGTGGCTATGGCTAGGCTTGAGGCGGCGGGCTTAATCGCGGCCACGGCGACTGAATTTCGCTGGACACAAAATGCATAAACACTCGTGTACTTAGTTAAATTTTGGCGAACATTAAATAATCCCACGTGATCAAAATTATTCCGATGTCCCCCACTACGACCTGTCTCATAATCGGATCGAGGTCTCTTGCACGTAAAGCCACCGAACTTAATTTTATATTTAGTTGTCAGAAAGGACTATTGCGCCCAACAAAGCTATTCTGGTGACTCTTGAGCCCAAGGAAATTCGCGGTCACAGGCATTAACGGGTATGTGTGTGTGCCACAGACAGGATTGTGTTTACTCGTGGGCACATGAAGGGAACACGGATACGAATGTCGTATCTCGTGGCGTTCAGCAATACAACGTCTTTTGTCCAACACATTCCAACATGTTCCTCAATGGTCTACAAAAGGCCACACCGGTGTCAGTGGACATCTTGCGTGCAGTCAGCATTTTCGTATGGGGCTCTGGATGCCGCAGACGAATATTAAGTGCGAGATTGTGGTCGGCCACCTCACCAATCGAGAGGCTCCAGCTGTCTCTGAGGCCATGTTCGGTTAAACGAGAAGCGTGGCGCCCTTGCGTTCGCAAAGCGCCATGACTCTCGGTGCGTTATGAAGGTCAAAAGCATCCCTGTGTTACAAAACACAGGGTTGGTGGGCTGATTTTTCATAAAGACATGATTTGGTTACCGTACGAGAATTACTTTCAGTTGAAGCTCGTTTCGTTAGCCACCATCATCCGGACGCTTTGAAACAGTTCGAGGTGGTGGAGTTGTTGAGTTGAGTTGAGTTGTTGTAGGCTACTGGTGGGATTAGCCTTGCAGTTGCTGCCGGCAATTGCTCCACCGTAGCGACACTTAAAATAAGTAAATCACATAATCAGACACAGACCTCACAAAATACAAATGGTCACTCCTCAGTTCACCATGTGGAGGCCAAATCTGTGTCCTGTAGGTAATTTAAAAGAAGGCGAGAGACCTCCTTCCTACACAACCGGTTCCCGCGCGGGAAAACAATGTCTTGAAAAGAGCTGTGAGAAACTCCTGTCTTCTTGAGGGACCCGAATAACACCCTCCTTTCCGCGTTATACACAGTACAGCACATTAGGTAATGTTCTATGTCACCGCACACACCACACGTTGAACATAATGGTGATGACGCCAGGCCAGTCTTATACATCCACGCAGGGGTTCGAGCAGAGCCCGTGCGAATGCGGAGCAGTAAGGTGGCTTGGTTTCTTTTGAGGCCCTTGATCACACATGGCTTGTGAGGTGAGCTCCACAAAGAACTGAGGTGGCACAACACTGCTTCTCTGAAGAGTCTGTTGTCGTCTTGAGGCACTCTTCTCAATGGATTCCCAGACAGCGCTCAATGGGCGAGGCTGTCCGCCATCTCGTTGCCTATGATACCTGTGTGCGAGGGCACCCATTGGAAACGTATGGAGAAGCCTTTGATATGGAGATTGTGCACCGAGCGTAGGGAGCTAAGACATAAGGCATCAGTAGGGAACCCGTGCTCTAACCTTTGAAGGGCAGATTTTGAATCTGTAAGAATAACAACAGGTTGAGGCGTACAAAACCGTAGTTTCTTTAGAGCTGCCTCAATGGCAACGCTTTCGGCCGTTGTGGAGGACACGACTGCAGTGAAGCGAACAGACCAATCATACTTCAAAGAGGGAATGTGAAAAGCAGCTGCACTAGATCCTTTGACCTTGTCCACAGAGCCATCAGTAAAGATTTGAAGATGACGTGCATATTCAGACTCAAGATGTTCCAGTACCAGCGAACGCGTTGCCGCCAGAGGAGAATTCCGCTTAGCGCGTACGTGAGGAATTGTCAACGAACAATCGAGGCTCGCGAATGACCAAGGTAGTTTCAACCTCTTAGTTCGACCTCTAGTGTCAAGACCCAGGTAACCAAGAGTATTTAGTGCCAAGTACGCTCGGGACTCGGATCTCTTTCGAAGGCGCTGTAGAAGGGCTCGGCCGGCTGCCGTCTGTTTGAGGTGGCCAATTTGCATCAATAACCTTTGTGAAGCGACTAGGCTAAGAGGTCTCGATAGAGATTCACAAAGTACTGCTTTGTTAGGAGCAGTCTGCGGAACGCCAAGAGCCCTTCTCAGGCCCTTTCTGTGCAGAACCTCAAGTCGTTCCAGCTGTGATATCGAGGGGGAAATTAAAGGGAGCTGATACATTATCCGACTCGTCACTAGTGCATCGTGCAACCTGATCATTGAGGAAGGGTGATTTCCCCATTGCTCACTTGCAACTCTGCGGATCACATTGAGACGCGAAGATATCGATGTCACAACCGAGTCCACAGCTCGTCGCCACTGTAGACGGTAGTCAATAATGACACCCAAAAAGCGCTTGTGTTTCAATTGTCGAAGGCAAGATTGATCAAGGTCTATCTTCAGCCGCGCATACCTTCTTCCTCTACCTGGAAACATGATGAAGCCAGATTTTTCCACCGAGAGAGTCAATCCAACACCTTGAAGGTAATTTTGAACTAAAAGTAATGCCTGTCGAGCTATCAGAGCTAAACGCTTGTGTTGATATCCGGTTAACCAAAGGCAAATGTCGTCCGCGTATATCGACATATGGACATGCCTGCAATGTTTTTGCACTTCAGCGGGAAGACCAGCCATTACAACGTTAAAGAGCGTTGGGGAAAGAACACTTCCCTGAGGTACACCTCGTGATACCGCCCTTTCGGTGCTTGTGGTACTTCCTAACCGCACTTGAATTTTACGATCACTGATAAATGAGTGAATGAATCGCAGAAGATAGCCCTGTACGCCCATGGCCTGCAAACTATTTAGTATTGAGCTCTGAAGGACGCTATCATAAGCCTTTGATACGTCTATGAAAATAACTAGTGTTGAAAGGCCGAAAGCTCTATGATGTTCAATGTGGCTTATCAAGTCCAAGACGCTATCTTGCGCGCTTAAACCTGTTCGGAATCCAGTCATGCATGTTGGTATGCATCTTGCATTCATCTGACGTCCGCGTGAAGTGGTCAACTGCAGCTGACCGCATGGGAAGTGATCACTATCCAATTTTTGTGTTTACTGCCGACTTCCACATGCGCGACTCTAAAATTAGCCACGTTGTTAATTGGGACAAATACAGGGAGAAACTTGCATATGTTTCTGGTGATGTGATTGACAAAATGATTTCTGGTAAGATGGCTGCAACCACAGCGGTCAAGTTGCCTAATCATTTTCCGACTCCGGATTTAAAACTCAGGAACCTTTGCGCAGCGCGCAGAAGGGCGGAGCGACAACTGATGCGGAAGAAGGACGACAGATCCTTGAAGACGACCTTCAATAGGCTTAACTCTGCCATTCGACGCCATACGACCAAGCTCTGTAGGTCGCTGTGGGCGTCCTTCTGCGCTAGCTTGACGGTTTTGTCACCGATGACGAGAATTTGGCGAGTCATTGGCAGTCTTGCTGGTGATTCTCGTCCTAGTAAACCTTTCGAAGCGCTTGCACTGCGCAAGCAGAAACCTCTCGGGTGCTTGGCAAAGGAATTTGCAGATGCATTCGTAAGTGCAAGTTCAGGAATTCATCCCTGCGCTCCGCCTGCAACATCTACGTCGGTAATGGACACCCCGTTTACACTTCGAGAGCTACAGACAGCACTCAGCAGCCTGCGGCGTCGATGTGCACCAGGTCCTGACGGCATCACCAATCAGATGATGCAGAACCTACCCCTGGAACACCGGAAGATGCTCCTAAGCTATTTCAATCGAGTGTGGGAGACTGGCGACGTTCCTCCTTCATGGAAGGTGGCTTGTGTTGTCCCAGTGCTGAAGCCCGGCAAAGAAATGACAGACTTGGCCTCGTATCGTCCTGTATCACTGACGTCGTGCGTGGCTAAGCTCATGGAGAAGCTGGCAAGTAAGCGTTTATCTTGGTGGCTCGAAGATAGAAGGGTTCGAGGTGGTGGTTCTTTAAGGCTCCTCTTCGGTTATATACTAACTTATTGGAAGGACTGCCTTTAACTGGAACGCCTTTTGCGTATGTGTCTCGATGTGTGCGTGTTTTCTTCTTTTTCTTTTTTTAGCGTTTTCCTCTCTGTCATCTTTCTAACCCCTATCCCCCGTCCTCAGTGTAGGGTAGCAAACCGGAGACTCGTATCTGGTTAACCTCCCTGCCTTTCCTCTTCATTCTCTCTCTCTCTCTCTATGGGCAGGCCTGCTTCAGTATCCTTTCGCTGTCAATGTTTTCGGAAAGCATCCAAGCCAAATTGCTTAGAGTATATATTGACCTCCAAAAGAAGACGTCGAGTGCGTATCTGACGAAGAGCGGGCGCCGCTCGCTACCAGTTTTTCACATGCAGGAACTCCTTGACGCTCCAGAGAATATGATCGTCCACGTGTAGCTGTTGGGATTCCAAGGTGCAATGCTTGCTTTCTCTTTGGCATCAGTGGAGATATATTTCGTCTAATGCACATTGAAAGTCTTCTCCAGGTTCTATTCACACGACTGCTTCTATAGCTGGGATCGGCATGAAAGCTGGCATGCCTGGGCCAGCTCTAGCATACTTCACATTGGAGCAACTCCTACAGCTCACCCGCTGTGATATACACTGACTGATCTGTCATGCCTACATAATGAGCCGTAAGCGCCTGGATTCCTTCAGTACTGGCCGCAATCTCGGAAATTTGAATAACGGCCCATTCTAGCCAGCTGCTGAGCTGGCACAGCGTTTACTTATATTCTACAGCAGTCGAATTGCGAGCAGGGTATTTCAGAGATTTGAAAGGTGGTCTCGCAACGTCCGAGGTTACCCCGCCTGCCAGTCTAGCTATTTACAGGCATTAACTTCTTACACGCAATGACCTGTAGGTTGGGTCACGGTGTTCTTCTGGAGTGGTTGCTCACCCACTGGGGCGTAACCAGCGAAGTCTGAGCTGGCAGTGCTGCCGGATCGGCGCACAGTGACTTACCTAAGCTGAAGCTGACCCTGATACAATATTGTAGAAGGAACGCGTGGCGCTTCTCTCAGCTGTTGTGTGATTTGACACGGAGCCTCCGTGCTGCCTGCGTGATCGTTTCGACCCAACTGCATCTATATATATATATATATATATATATATATATATATATATATATTCTTTTTTTTACTGTGAGTCCGAGTATAAAGCACGGCTGCGCATGGCTTCCTTTGATCCTGATTTTGAGTTAATCCGGCTTATCTTCATCTCGGTTACTGAGTGAGTTATATATGATTGGGACCTCTGAATTCAAGTGGCGAAGCTTCCATCCATAAAAAATGTAAATAATTAGAAGGGCTTTTTTGATGAGTCGTTAGCATTGCCTACTGGAAAGGGAAGCAGTACTGATACACAAATCATCCACGCGCATTTCACACGCCATTGATAAAAGACTCTGCCGAATGGGCCACTAAAGTCTGCAGGTTTTTTTTTTTCTCACTGTCAAAAATGCACGCAAAACAATTTGAAGCGAGGTGAACATAGAGCAAAATTTTCATTCTCTAGGCATAGGCTATCCATACCATAAGAGATAATTATTAGTTGACTACCTCCTTCTCTTGAAAAAATATAATAAACTTTATCCTGTGTATATATTTAAATATGCTGTGTCTGTGCATGGTCTTTACAGTGGAAATTGAAAGGAAATGTTGATGTGAGAAAAGACTGATGAAGTAGCCACTGTTGTCGCTTCCAATACGTTTTCCCTACAATTGTCGGGATGTGCAGAAATAAAGCGAAAGTGTGAATTAAAAGTCGTGCACGTCCACGCCAACAATGATGCAGTAAGCTTGTAGCCACAATAAAATTTTAAGCGAAATGGTGGATGCTACTCAAAAGAATCTTCAAATGAAGTTGGTGACAGAATTGTGGTAATGACACTTTAGGGGCTGGGGGGGTTGGCTTCGGCATCGCCGGGGGGCGGGGGGGCTGCCTCTCCGGCGTTGCCGAACAACAACAAAAGAGCCCCCAAGCCTCGGAGCGCCCCCCTAGTAGTCGGCGCCAATGAGAAGGGCTGTCTTATGGAACGTATTAAAGGTGTGACTTGACATGGGCTTTGAACTGCGGGATGTTTTTTGACCGTAGTGGTATCCTGGCTTTGCTTTGCGCCCCACCAAGGCGCTGATAGCTTTCTCGCGCGATACTAGGCCTTATTGGGAGCATGTAAAAGCTGGTGTGCTAGTGCAACAGTGTGCGTTTGTGAGTATGTGCTATTTGAGTATGCTATTTGGTAATGAGCGTGTGAGTTCTATCTTGTGCAATATGCATGATCATGAACTCATGATCATGAGACTGATGCATGAGCCAGTAGAGTGCTATTGCAAATTATAAGTAGCCTCACGTTTATCCGTTACGCCATTCCAGCGGATTAGTTTAATGAATATAAGAAAGCATGTCTTTTACAGTTTTCACCGCCTATATACCACCTCGCGTACAGAGCAGAGAGACATGCGCCCAGGACGCTTTCTGCAGTTGACATCCGAACAGCGAGACGCACGAAAAAAATTTTTAAAAAATGTACAGCGTCATTTAGACGAGCTGGCCAGAAGGTAATGGAGATTTCTTTTGCTCAAAACTCGGACCCCGGAAACCACTGTCGAGAATCGGGAGCACCATGCTCCCGATTCTGTAGCAAGGAGTCCGCAAAATCCTCTTAGCTGTGTTGTCCTTCCCCAAAGCATTGACAACCTGGATGCAGCGGAGATATCTTGTTCAGAGATAACCGCAGCAGTGGCAACTGTGACGGCGCTAATACCTGTTCGGAGCCAACAGCTTTCAAACCAAAAGAACTCGCGTCATGAGCGGCAACATGTGTTCGCATGGTCTAAGAATTTCTCTGCAAAAACACCATGTTCGCTACACTTGGCCTTGTTATAAAAAATCTGTGCAGTATAAAAAGAAAGCACCCCGCATAAAATTGGGAGTGTCTGTTGAAATAACGCCGCATGCATAGCTATATATGGCGGCATATATTTTGCGGTAATTGATAGCTAATGTAATCGTACCTGCCTAATTTTCTCGATACCCACACATAAAGTTTCTTATGCCACGTTTTCGCATATAGTTCCTTGTGTTGGTCGTACATACCTATGCGTAGACTGTCACAGGCTTTGAAAATAAACAGTGCTTGGCTAAGCCCAGCAGTTCTTTTATGAGTATGTATTGGAATTCCAAGCATTCTAATGTGTACCTGGTCGAAAGCCCGAACCTCTGGAAAAAGAGTATGGGAACTGTCTTCTCTATTTATTGCTATGGCGCACGGGTCAATGGAATAGAAAATTAACTAATCAAGTACACGGCGTGTAGTGACACTATGATGCACATCAGAGGATCTAAAAGTTTGACTAATGCGTCCACGCTGTAGCTGTTAGCGCTTGACTGTAATAAGTAAAAAGTACCATCAAGCTTTATCGTCGTGGATCCACTCCCAATGATTGATAGAAAGATTTATTCCGGACTCGAGGATTTTGGTTTATTTCATCCTTATCGGTATCGCTTGTCCATTCGCCATGCCAGGTCACGTGATGTAAAGTCTTGGGATAAGAAATAATAACGCCGCATTCATTTTGGTTTATTTCATCCTTATCGGTATCGCTTGTCCATTCGCCATACAAGGTCACGTGATGTAAAGTCTTGGGATAAGAAATAATAACGCCGCTTTCAAGTGCAGCTAATAAATCGGTGTTCAATTCAGCAAAGAAGTGTTATGTACAATGTTGTCGGTTTAGTGAAAGAAATTTTTGAACTTGTACATTAAATAGCGCAACTTCGGTGGCCATCGTGAAGCCTATAAGAATTCATCACTGCACCTTGTTGGAGACGTTCTTATTAAGTGTATCAAAGAGTTCTCACTGCTTTCGGTGGTTTAATGTCATCACTTCAAAGCTACGTGAACAGCACCGTTTCCAGGCGCGCAAAACTTCTACGGTTTTGGGGGAACTTCTTCCGAATAACTTGGAATAATATGCGGATAATGAATACCTTCTTCCGCAAGCGGGATAGCCGAAAGTGGACGTGGAGAAGCCCTAATGATGAGACTATAAATAAAATATACTTCATACTCTGCACTAACCCTGGCATCATACAAGATGTGGACGTGCTCGGCAAGGTGCACTGCAGTGACCATAGAATGGAAAGAACTCGAATTAGCCTAGACTTGAGCAGGGAACGGGAGAAACTGGTACATAAGAAGCCGATCAATGAGTTAGCGGTAAGAGCTAAAATAGAGGAGTTCCGGATCAAGCTACAGAACAGGTATTCGGCTTTAACCCAGGAAGAGGACCATAGTGTTGAAGCAATGAACGACAATGTTATGGGCATCATTAAGGAGTGCGCAATAGAAGTCGGTGGTAACGCCGTTAAACAGGAAACCAGTAAGCTATCGCAGGAGACGAAAGATCTGATCAAGAAACGCCAATGTATGAAAGCCTCTAACCCTACAGCTAGAACAGAACTGGCAGAACTTTCGAAGTTAATCAACAAGCGTAAGACAGCTGACATAAGGAAGTATAATATGGATAGAATTGAGCATGCTGTCAGGAACGGAGGAAGCCTGAAAGCAGTGAAGAAGAAACTAGGAATAGGCAAGAATCAGATGTATGCGTTAATAGACAAAGCCGGCAATATCATTACTAATATGGATGGGATAGTTCAAGTGGCTGAGGAGTTCTATGGAGATTTATACAGTACCAGTGGCACCCACGACGATAATGGAAGAGGGAATAATCTAGAGCAATTTGACATCCCACAAGTTACGCCGCAAAAAGTAAAGAAAGCCTTGGGAGCTATGCAAAGGGGGAAGGCAGCTGGGGAGGATCAGGTAACAGCAGATTTGTTGAAGGATGGTGGGCAGATTGTTCTGGAAAAACTGGCCACCCTGTATTCGCAGTGCCTCATGACCTCGAGCTTACCGGAATCTTGGAATAATGCTAACATAATCCTAATCCATGAGAAAAGGGACGCCAAAGACTTGAAAAATTATAGACCGATCAGCTTACTGTCCGTTGCCTACAAAGTATTTACTAAGGTAATCGCAAATAGAATCAGGAATACCTTAGACTTCTGTCAACGAAAGGACCAGGCAGGATTCCGTAAAGGCTACTCAACAATAGACCACATTCACACTATCAATCAGGTGATAGAGAAATGTGCGGAATATAACCAATCCTTGTATATAGCTTTCATTTATTACGAGAAAGTGCTTGATTCAGTCTAAACCTCAGCCATCATGCAGGCATTATGGAACTGGAGTGTAGAAGAGCAGTATGTAAAAATACTGAAAGATATATATAGCGGCTCCACAGCCACCGTAGTCCTCCATAAAGAAAGCAAGAAAATCCCAATAAAGAAGGGCGTCAGGCAGGGAGATACGACCTCTCCAATGCTATTCACAGCGTGTTTACTGGGGGTATTCAGAGATCTGCATTGGGAAGAAGTTGGGATAAGAAGTTGGATAAGATAATGGAGAATACCTCAGTAACTTGCGATTCGCTAATGATATTGCCTTGGAGCCTAGAATGACGAACTCTAATGATAGTGGCTTGCGCACGGTGGGACGGCATCTTTGAGAACCACAAGCACACAAGCAGAACATCAGGGCCCGCATTCACACGTCTGTCACGCTACAATTACTCTTAAAAGCAAGTTCGAGCCAATCCTGGGGATGTACATATAATTAGCGAAGGCTTTGATCTTTGCCAACGGCAAAGACCACTTACGACCGAAACGCCATGTGAATTGTATCGAATGGTGCGGTCTACGCGCGCCATCTCGGAGGCAGTAACAAGTGCGTGGCCACTGCGATCGAACAGCGCGATCGCCATCTCGGACGCGAAGGTGCGATTCGGAAGCCAGGCTTCATCAGCGTGTAACCATGGTTTAGCGCTACAGCTTTGCTAATAGGATGCGACTTCTGAAGTCCTAAGAGCACTGCTCCACACTTTTGAATTCCTGTGTTCTACGTTGGTGGGTATATGGAAGTTATTGAAAGAAACCAATCGGGGAGCTATTTTTCTACACGCTAAGCGGATCCGCATCTTGTAGTTTCGCAAGGTATCGATAACAGCGGCGCAATCGATAACTGTCATCCGTTTCGGCGTCTCCGAGTCTGAGGCAAGAGCGGACAGGTTCCCGCCATTCATTTTAAGCAGCAATGGCAAGAGCGTCACACTGCGCAGCGGTATGAAAAGTGGACCGTGGTGGCGATGCCATCGACACCATTTTTCAGCGTTTTGTATCTGCGCTCGGATCGCGTTCGACCGGCGACCTTTACGGAAACAAGGGCTGAGTTTGCGTCATGCTATGCACCGGTTATCTTATTCATAAAGATATGCTGCGTTTGTCCGGAAGTGCTTTGACAATGGCTTTTGCACTTTCTTTTTCTAACATTTGGGGCTGCACTTTATTGTGCCGTACTGCACTTTGTGCTGCACTTTGTGCCCAGACCCTGCTCTTTGACCATGGTGGTCATATTCGTCAAAGGCATAATGCAAGAAAGTACTCGCACACTGAGGTATCGGCGCACGTTAAACATTCCGCGGTTGTTAAAATTACTTCAAAGCCGTATTTTTGACATTGTCCGAAGGATATTGGTTGACGCATCTCTTCAAGAACGTACGTTGGAGCGGTTTGCGCATGTCCCACATAAAATCAAAATAGACAGTGCAAAGGTGCCACTCGTCATTAAGAATTAGGATGTAATGTTCCTTCTTTCTTGGTTGTCCTTAATCTAGCCTTCATTTTTGTCGTTTGAGATATAAAAATGGTCGTGTTACGTGAAAGTGAAAATATAATGCAGTGAACAGATCAGTTTATTGTAAGCAATATGAAAAACAGAAGCGGCTAAAGATGTATAACATTGGTAATAGTTCTTTGCTCAAATAGATGAGTGCTGTCGAAGAGGTCACGACAACTTGTTAACTATATACCATTGAGGTAGTGCTTAAGAGACGGCCACACCTTTGTTCTGTGCAACGCAAAGAAGACTCTCGAACAAACTTTTGTGACTGCTGCACCTGTAGTCAAAGATGTAAGATGTGAGCCTGCTGCTTCATATAAAGAAAGCTTTGACACATCGAAAGAGGTGTAGTAGTTATGACAGGCGCTCTTGGCTTTCATTTTGGTACCATGAATGTCCATAGTTCGCGTCGTAAGTGGCGGTAATGTCATCTGCTTCTTTCATTACGTGGTTGTAACTTAGGTGTCATCGCCATTGAAGACACCAAGACAGAGCCTGAATTAAACGAAGAAGCAGCCTTGAGACCTTTTATATCGAAATATCAAGTATGTGTATAGGTCACTGTACACACAGAAATATCTGCCGCATGTATATATTTTATTTAGAGATGGTCGAATATCTATTTTTTTTTTAGAACGAATGGAATAAAAATAGCAAGTGTTGAATAACGAATCAAATATTGAGTAGTCAACCGCAGACGCATATATTTAAATCACGAATATTTATTTCGGTATAATTAAGCATCACGCTTGTATTGGCTAGTGAAAACAAGACTGGTCGTTATCAGAGACAATTTGTGTGAGTTCTGAATACAAGAGTACAAATTTTAATTAAAGATACCGCACGAATTACCTCTCTACATGTTTAGAACCTGGTTGCAAGCAAGCTTCTCGAGGATTAATTGCTGCTGAGCATATGGCTGCAGCTAAATAAATTCTTACCGAAAAAGAAATATAAGAAATTGTGGAAAAAAAAGAGAAACCTGGTGAAAAACTTGTGTGCCGTTATCACATGTAAAATGGAACGCAAAGAAACCATCACCGGTTGTAGGGCAATAGATCAAGATTCCGCATGACTAGACTGCCAAAAACATTAAATGACCGACTACAAGCAATAACCACAGCTTGTCATGAACGTAGTCTTCCACTAGGAAACAGAAAATAACAAAAAGTTTAATTAGCCATCTCGTTCCTACATTGCTTCAAAAAGTTGCGTCGTTTCACATTTGATAATTTGCGATGCTTTCTTTTGAAGACGGAGCACCGAAATCAGACTTTAGCAGTCCCTTGTTGCGAAATATTTGGTTAGTTTCTATATTGAAAAATACCGCATAGTCCATTCTTGAGCACTAATACGAATAAATAGTGTCTGATATTTGATTCCTATTCTAAACGTTTAATAATCGGCCACCCCTAAATCTCCTTTAATTACTGGGCTTGTGTTATTTTTTTGAAAGAAGTGACCACAGTGCGAAGTGTCAAACATCTGTATTTGTATTGAAGGGTGTCTCAAACGGATTGGTTTTAGCACCTCTGACTAATAATAGTAGTTCGTGCGTGAATCCCCTCCGGCCAAGCATTCTTCGTCTGACATCACTTACAAACGTATCATTACTTCGTCATATTTATTTACTTACGTGTGTGCCTGGCGCGACTGACTGACGTCACGGGCGCATGGCAACGCCAGTGTGAATGTCTCACGTAACCTCATGTGCGACATTCAATTCGTAGACGCTGACGAGTATGAACGTTATTCGCACCGCTACCCATATTTGCTGGGTTTGTCACATGCAAGGCTTTAGCGCGTGTACGCGTCCCTGCATTTTTTTTTTTGCGCATATTGCATGATTTCACGTGCTCTGCCCTTCGACTCAAGTACGGCGTATCTTTCAAATACCTCATCCAACTTCGTCAACAACTGCTGAGCTAGCAGCGATCAATGTTGCACTGAAATACGTGCAAGAGGAGTTAACTGCATCGAAGATTGCCATCTTTACGGACTCCCGCGCTGCCCTTAGCAGGTTACAACGCAGTGAGATTGATTGTCCACTTGTGCGCAGCATTGCTGACTCTGCGAGCAAAATTTCATCACGTGGGGTATCTCTCGTTTCTCAGTGGATACCTTCACACGTAGGAATCGCCAGAAATGAACAGGCCGATTGGCTCGCTTCAATTTGCGCTCATAACAACTGTAACTGCCCACATATTTTGTGCAGGCTTGATTCCGCTCGTCTACTGATTCGTCTCCACGTATACTCAAGCAGCATCCAGACAAGCGCGTCGCAAATGGAACTTCCCGCCCCATGTCCGCGGTCGAGGCTTGCCTCATCACGCTAGAGCACAACTACTCGAGCTGAGGGTTGTCTGCGTCAACGTGCACGAACGTTTACACAGACGAGGACGTGTGACAAGTCCATTGTGCACGTCTTGTGGCTGCTGCGAGACATTTCAGCACCTTATGTTTGAGTGTCCCGCTTTCAGTGCGCAGCGCGTGTCGCTGGTGAGAGACTATCATCTCCTTGGCCTGCGGTGTACGACACTCGACGAATGTTTGTACCCCAGTGGTTGTGCGACTAAACGTGATCAGGCTCATCGCGCTCTACTTACTTTTCTAGAGTCAACTCAGTTAGATTCACGTTTGTAGCGTCGAAGCTATTCTATTCAACGTTCTGTAGTAGCGTGACCTTCAGTGACCGGCTCTACTGCGTATGATCTGTACTGTGTTCTACTTTATTCTTTAGATTTGTCCGTTTGCTCTTTCTTTCCTCTTTCCTACCCTCCTTCCTATCTTTCGTTTCTGTGTTGCTGTCACCTCCCTTCTGAAGAGTAGGCACGCGTTGTGCCCCTCCCGGTGGCAGTTGCCAGCCTGCTTCTCGCTTTCCCTTTCCTCTTAATTGTATAAGTGTGTTCAAAACGAATAAAAATAATAATTCAGCTAGCCCTCATTTGAAACGGCAGCATGTATGTTTGGAGCTGCAGAAAATTAGCAATTCAATGCTTCCACACAACCTTTCTTGTTTCTTTTGTTTTTTAAAGTGCGTTTCTCTACTATACTATCCGAGATATCAAACCGTAGGGATTTATCCATATTCGTGCGAGGTTTTGGGCACACCTAAGTAAGTGTTTAACGAATAACGACAAAGGCAGCGGTGGCTGTGGCGTATCGGAGAGGGCGGATGGTGACCGCAGTTGCGCACATCTGACTGCTGTCGCAGCATGGGAAGCATGTACGCTGTCTTCTAAGAATACATCAAAAGGAGCACAGAGCCAATCTGTAGAAGTCCTCAGGAATTCGCACGTGCAACCATCAGGAATTCGCGCATGCAACCATCAACTGATGCTGGAATCATCATAGCGATTACTGCATGAGAACAGTTTAAAATCTAAATGACATTCAGGCGGTTTACGCGGCACCCATTCACTTTACAGAGATTCATTGCAAGATTTTTATCTGCAATAGGTAATATTCTACAACTTGGTAGCTAGGTAACGGGCGCATCAAGTCTCTCGTGCCGGCACTCTTCAAATAAATTACCAGTATATCTAGAGAAATTTAGCCGCTACATTTCAACAACCCGCAGGTTTCGGGGTAATTGTGGCATCATCCGCATCACTTTCACTGACAAGGCTGTCCGATCTGCCCACGAAGGCACGCAGACGCTACTAATTCGTTTGGCGAGGCCAAACGCTGCAAGAAAACTTCGTATGATTGTACGCAAAAATACGCAGTTTTTCTGGGGTTCCCCGAGTGTCCCAAATTGCTGGCTGCGTTACCTGCACCATTCGCTCTTGTATCACTTATGGTTGGTAGAGGCATATATGAATGCCTATTCTTACCGTTATTCTTACGGCAGGCATTACCGAATCCTGACAGGGAGCCTATACCACTGTCGATGAAAAGAAAAGAGTGCGATCATTGCACTCTACCGGCGCTAACATATGAGGCAGAAACTTCGAGGTTAACAAAGAAGATAGACAACAACTTGAGGACCGCGCCAAGAGCGATGAAACGAAATATGTTAGGCCTATTGTTAAGAGACAGGAAGGCAACGGTGTGGTCCATAAAGTAAACAGGGATAGCCGATATTGTAGTTGACATTAAGAGAAATAAATGGAGCTGGGCAGCCCATGTAATGCGTAGAGTAGATAACCGGTGGACCATTAGAGTTACAGAATGGGTGTCAAGGGAAGGGAAGCGCAGTTGAGGACGGAAGAAAATTAGGTGGCGTGGTGAAATTGGGAAATTTGCAGGTGTAGGTTGGAATCGGCTAGCACAGGACAGGGGTAATTGGAGACCGCTGGTAGAGGCCTTCGTCCTGCAGTCAACATAGAGATAGGCTGATGATGATGGTCATTACCACATTCTCAAATAATAATGGCTGATACTCTAAAGCGCAGCACCTAGCTGTAGGCGGGAGAATACAATCGAGAACCTGTTGTGAGTGTCTCCGGTGCGACGTGCAGTGCCTCTCTCTTCAGACAACTTCACACCGGTAGACTCCAGACGATTTTCTGACGCCAAATTGCTGGGACAGCGGCAACGTACATCGCTGGCGCGCGAAGTTATTCATACGCTAATGCCGTTCTTGAAGTGCACCGGCCTCTGTACTCGTTTACAGTGCTGTTGTCCATCCTGTAGCGTGCGCGCCGTCTTTATCCTATCCGATATTTTCTCTTTTCTCTGAGTTTTCCCTTACATACAGCGTTGGCAGCAAACCTGATGCTCGTGTAGTTGATTTCCTATCCTTGCTTTGGATTTCTCATTACCTGAAAAGTTTCAACCAGGAACTTCTGACCATACAGTGACCTTCCCCACACCGAAACCCGGACGAAGGTGTACGGACGCGGTAATGCACGGCTAACGATTCAGTAACGAATCAAACGAGAACCGAGGGTGTTCCTGCGGCGCTGGTGTTCATTTGCATTGAAGCGCTCAAACATCCCCGCACGACATTTCCCTAAATTTAGCGGCTCAGTATCGCCCTCTATGCACCGTCGCACTCACTGACTCGGACTGCATCTTCCGTTCGCCGTGAGAGGACGGGGCAAGCGCGATCAGCTTGGGGGCTTTTGAGTGGCGCTCTCATAGACGTCGCAAGTTATGCGGAGGTGCATGATCGAACTACGCTGCGCTCCCCGCCAGGATTTTGTTACATAGTCGTCATTTTTTTTTTCAATCAATCAACCAGTGGAACTTTATTTTCAAGAACAAAAGAAATCTATGCAAAGTTTGTTTGGACAGATAGCCTAAAATGGCTAGTGGCCGGTCCAATATAATTTATAATAAAATGTGCACAGGTCAGCTAAGAGTAGAAAAAAACACACACACAGGAAAACAAATATACATACATATATTTATACGCGTATACATATAAACTTATAGTACATATGCGCATATCTTTGACACAAAATGAACATAGATTCCAACCATTTCTCTCGACATACACGCAAGTTCACAGGTTTTGGATAGGCAGAAAAAATATTTGCATGCTAGGCCGAAATTAAGTGCAGTTCTTATCGCAAGGGAGATCATGTTCCAAATTTTAGTTCTATTGAATTCTATCAGCATTTTGCCATAAATGACACACCAGTTAGGCTGGTTAAAGTTCCCATTTGAAGAACATCGTGCATTTGGTATAGGAACGCAAGAAAAATCAACAGGAAGAGGCGAGTTTCAATTATGTTATCGATTGAAACAGCAATTTCGTAGTCGTGCAACATCGGAACTGAAAGAACGCATTGCGACTCAACATTGCTACCTACAGGTTAATAATGGCTTATGAATCTCGATCTTAGCTTTTGGAGTCGTTCTAGAGGTTTTAAATAACTAGTGCACGTCACACCCCATGCAGTAACTTCTGTGACCGTGACACAATGAAAAGTACAGCGTACGGTGTATAGCTCGTGGAAAGTATTGGCGAGTTTTTATTAGAGCATAGCAGTGGTAGGCTACATTGCGCAAACATTCCGTACTTACTCATGCCAGTGTAAATTCTCATAAAGAAATGACCCCTAGGTATTTGAACGAAGGAACGTCTTGAATAAGAACATTGTTTAACGATAGGTAGGTCAGGAACTGCGCTATCAATGTTTCCTGCGAGGGGAAATACAACATATTTTCCTTTTGCATGGTTCATAGTCAACTGATTCCTGGTAAACCATGCCGAAATGATTGATAAATCGGTCATCACGTCGTTTTTGAGAGCTGCAAGAGAGCATCCAGTAAAAATTAAAGCTGTGTCGTCCGCATGCAGCAATGATTTCGACTTGCAGGGTTTGTGGGACATCGCTTATGTAAGGCGAGAACAATCTAGGGCGTAAAACTGACCCCTGCGCCACCCCGCAGTTGATATTACTATAGCATGAATTATTGTAGCCACTGACTAACTTTTGTTTACGCGCCAAAAGACAACTGGAAAAGAAATCAAGTCAGTTATCCATGATGTCATAGCAATGCATTTTCTTTTCTAGCAAAATGGAATGACTAACCACATCAAATGGCTTTCCTAACGTCTAGAGCTACTGCTACTACTATTACTATGTTATCTTCATGCAGAGCAGAATGAATATATTGCACAAGCTTCGAAGCAGCAGTAAAAGTGGGCCTGTTGGCAACAAAACCATGCTGCTGGTGACAAATAAATTTACGAATACGCAGGAAATTCTTTAATTGCAACGAAATTATTTTTTGAAATATGGTGTTGATGCAACTCAGTACAGATCGGTCTGTAGCTGTTTGGGAGGTTCAGGTCAACAGATATGTGTATACTGATATGACTTTGGTAGTCTTAGGTATGTTAGGATAACTTTTAGAAAAAAAAATGCATCATTAAATATGTGGCACAACGGACTACACATAGCACCAATGTTTGCCTTTAATGTCATCGAAGGTATGGCGTCATGGCCGGCCGCTTTGTTTCCCGGTAACATGCTGGTAACCTGCTTGATTTCAAACTCAGTTACGTCGCGTTTATGAAAATTATCGGCAACAGTGCAGGGTGCATTTAAATTGGGTATATTAGTGGAGAACTTGCTGGTAGGGCTGAGACCAATATTAATAAAGTAACTGTTAAAGTTGTTAGCCACTTCACCTGTTGTATTTTGAGAAATAATGCGTTGCTTGTCACCTATGCCAGTAACATATTTAACAATTTTCGCGTGTAGATTGGTCCGTTGGTAGTTTCGACTGCCCTTTGAGTTCGCTTTGTGTCGGCTGTATTTTATTTATTGCCCTACGTTCGTTAACATGCTTTAACTGTGCAGTGTCATCTTTTACGTGCGTATTTTTTATCCCCATGTGCGCAAAGAATATGGTTGCTGTGTCAGGTAGGTAAGTCTTCATCAAGCGGCATTCTTGCGTTTTATATACTTGCCCTCCTGGTATTATGTGATACCGTATCCACTGAAACAAATTGCACCTTCTACACATTCCACACGCTTATTCCTGGGACCAGCTCTTGTCTCTGATGACTGCTGATCAACATTCATACCACAGGCTGAGTGGTAGATATGGCCACACTTTCATTACACTAAATAAAAAATCACTGAGAAGGAGAAGAGAAGCAATTAATTTCAGAAATGAAACATCTTTTGTCATAGCAACTATTTCCGCTGGCTGAACATTACACATCGTAAAACTTTGCGAGTAAGAAATTAACTTGATCGCGCTCGCTTAACCCTCACCGGAATCATCATCATCATTATCATCATCATCATCATCATCATCATCATCATCAGCCTGGTTACGCCCACTGCAGGGCAAAGGCCTCTCCCATACTTCTCCAACTACCCCGGTCAGGTACTAATTGTGGTCATGTTGTCCCTGCAAACTTAATCTCATCCGCCCACCTAACTTTCTGCCGCCCCCTGCTACGCTTCCCTTCCTTTGGAATCCAGTCCGTAACCCTTAATGACCATCGGTTATCTTCCCTCCTCATTACATGTCCTGCCCATGCCCATTTCTTTTTCTTGATTTCAACTAAGATGTCATTAACTCGCGTTTGTTCCCTCACCCAATCTGCTCTTTTCTTGGCCCTTAACGTTACATCAATCATTCTTCTTTCCATAGCTCGTTGCGCCGCCCCAATTTAAGCAGAACCCTTTTCGTAAGCCTCGAGGTTTCTGCCCCATACGTGAGTACTGGTGAGACACAGCTGTTATATACTTTTCTCTTGAGCGATAATGGCAACCTGCTGTTCATGATTTGAGAATTCCTGCCAAACGCACCCCAGCCCATTCTTATTCTTCTGATTATTTCAGTCTCATTATCCGGATCCGTGGTCACTACCTGCCCTAAGTAGATATATTCCCTCACCACTTCCACTGCCTCGCTACGTATCGTAAACTGCTGTTCTCTTCCGAGACTGTTAAACATTACTTCAGTCTTCTACAGATTAATTTTTAGACCCACTCTTCTGCTTTGCCTCTCCAGGTCACTGAACATGCATTGCAATTGGTCCCATGAGTTACTAAGCAAGGCAATATCATCAGCGAATCGCAAGTTACTAAGGTATTGTCCATTAACTCTTATCCCCAATTCTTCCCACTTCAGATCTCTGAATACCTCCTGTGAACACGCTGTGAATAGCATTGGAGAGATCGTATCTCCCTGCCTGACGCCTTTCTTTATTGGGATTTTGTCGCTTTCTTTATGGAGGACTACGGTGGCTGTGGAGCCGCTATAGATATCTTTCACTATTTTTACATACGGCTCGTCTACACCCTGATTCCGTAGTGCCTCCATGACTGCTGAGGTTTCGACCGAATCAAACGCTTTTTCGTAAAAATGAAAGCTATATATAAGGGTTGGTTGTATTCAACACATTTCTCTACCACTTGATTGATAGTGTGAATATGGTCTATTGTTGAGTAGCCTTTACGGAATCCTGCCTGGTACTTTGGTTGACAGAAGTCTAAGGTGTTCCTGATTCTATTTGCGATATACCTTAGTAAATACTTTGTAGGCAACGGACAGTAAGCTGATCGGTCTATAATTTTTCAAGTCTTTGGCGTCCCCTTTCTTACGGATTAGGATTATTTTAGCGTTCTTCAAAGATTCTGGTACGCTCGAGATCATGAGGCATTGTGTATACAGGGTGGCCAGTTTTTCTAGAACAATGTGCCCATCATCCTTCAACAAATCTGCTGTTACATGATCCTCCCCCGCTGCCTTCCCCCTATGTATAGCTTCCAAGGCGTTCTTTACTTCTTCCGGCGTTACTTGTGGGATTTCAAATTCCTCTAGACTATTTTCACTCACAATATCGTCGTGGGTGCTACTGGTATTGTATAAATCTCTATAGAACTCCTCAGCCACTTGAACTATCTCATCCATATTAGTAATGATATTGCCGGCTTTGTCTCTTAACGCACACATCTGATTCTTGCCTATTCCTACTTTCTTCTTCACTGCTTTTAGGCTTGCTCCGTTCCTGAGAGTATGTTCAATTCTATCCATATTATAGTTCCTTATGTCAGCTGTCTTACGCTTGTTTATTAACTTAGAAAGTTCTGCCAGTTCTATTCTAGCTGTAGGGTTAGTGGCTTTCATACATTGGCGTTTCTTGATCAGATCTTTCGTCTCCTGCGATAGCTTACTGGTACCTTGTCTAACGGAGTTACCACCTACTTCTATTGCACCCTCCTTAATGATGCCCATGAGATTGTCGTTCATTGTTTCAACACCAAGGTCCTCTTCCTGAATTAAAACCGAATACCGGTTCTGTAGATTGATCCTTAATTCCTCTATTTTCCCTCTTACCACTAACTCATTGATCGGCTTCTTATGTACCAGTTTCTTCCGTTCCCTCCTGAGATCTAGGCTAATTCGAGTTCTTACCATCCTATGGTCACTGCAGCGCACCTTGCTGAGCACGTCCACATCTTGTATGATGCCAGGGTTAGCGCAGAGTATGAAGTCTATTTCATTTCTAGTCTCGCCACTCGGGCTCCTCCACGTCCACTTTCGGCTATCCCGCTTGCGGAAGAAGGTATTCATTATCCGCATATTATTCTGTTCTGTAAACTCTACTAATAACTCTCCCCTGCTATTCCTAGAGGCTATGCCATATTCCCCCACTGACTTGTCTCCAGCCTGCTTCTTGCCTACCTTGGCATTGAAGTCACCCATCAGTATAGTGTATTTTGTTTTGACTTTACCCATCGCCGATTCCGCGTCTTCATAGAAGCTTTCGACTTCCTGGTCATCATGAGTGGATGTAGGGGCGTAGACCTGTACGACCTTCAATTTGCACCTCTTATTAAGTTTCACAACAAGACCTGCTACCCTCTCGTTAATGCTATAGAATTCCTCTATGTTACCAGCTATATCCTTATTAATCAGGAATCCGACTCCTAGTTCTCGTCCCTCCGCTAAGCCCCGGTAGCACAAGACGTGCCCGCTTTTTAGCACTGTGTATGCTTCTTTTGTCCTCCTAACCTCACTGAGCCCTATTATATCCCATTTACTACCCTCTAATTCCTCCAATAACACTGCTAGACTCGCCTCACTAGATAAAGTTCTAACGTTAAACGTTGCCAGGTTCAGATTCCAAAAAGAAATAAAAAAAAAGACAACAGGGTGTGGAATAGTTGGTGTTCCATGGTATTATTATTATTATTACTATTAGTATTTGTTTTGAACACATATACACATATACACAGGAAAGGGAAAGCGAGGAGCAGGCTGGCAACTGCCACCGGAAGGGGCACAACGCCTGCCTACTCTTCTGAAGGGAGGTGACAGCAACACAGAAATGGAAGATAAGAAGAAGGGGAAGAAAGAGGAAAGGAAGAGCAACAGGACAAATCTGAAGACTAAAGTAGAACACAAGAAATCACAGTGCACAGTCAAACAAGGACTACAAAAGGACAAAAATTTGCACTGACTTCAAACAGCTAGAAATAGCGCTCGTCTACACCTCTTCTCGTCCTGGTCCTGTTGCGCTCTGTGATTTGAAAATTAAAGAAATCACCAGTTAAATGTTTAGCAAAATTTTCCATGCCCACACATCTACAGGTGGTCGCCTAAATATTAAAATCTCGTGGTTGTTCTCTCGAAGAATCCTTACACATGTTATTCCATTTTTTTTGTACCTGTACATCTTCCCGCTATACATAGCTGGATGCTGCGCGGTGTAATATCTGTAAAGCAAAATGAGCCTTCTGACGGCCACGGATAGCTACAAGGAAGACGAAAGCATTACTCTTTTTTTGGTACTATTTTTTTGGATACACTTCTCTTTCTCGTTTTCATTCCGTGGCTGTAGCGACTGGATTTCACCCCATTATTTCTGTAGCATTTGCATTTGTGTGAACGGAAGCTTCGCTCTGAGTTCCCATAAAGATGACCACGCCAGTAAAGCGAAAAATGATCACATTAAATTTACGTTTTCAAACTTAGGTAATAGAAGTTTATGGTTCCGTTCTTCTTCTCATACCGTTAAATACAAGCAGTCCTGTGCCAACGCAAAAAGAAGGGGGGCGGGGCGTAGAGGGCAAGAAAAGAACTTTACATCTCAAGTCCTGCGCGCCTCTGATACTGAAAAATTACATTTGAGAAAATTGTTAAAACTTCATTCCAATTCGTTAACCATATTTCAGTAAGTACGCCGATTCTCGGTTAATGTTTCTTGGAGCTTCGCTCTATCCTTCGGTCTTCACGACCATGTGCAGTTAACAGTAGACCGGCATAGCAATGATTCTCCCCTCATTCTCGGGCGTCAGCTTCATTATGAGAAAAAGCTTCATAGATAAAATATGAAGTGTAGCATACCATTGCACTTGGACGCCAGTACAAGAACACGGTTCAAAGAATGGAACGCAGGGCACACAGGAAGTGCAGGATAACGACTGTTTAATGACGGCTACGGGAATAAGGAATTGATAAATTATCTTTTTTTCCGCATCACGTCGAACTTACGTGCATGAACGCTATTTCCTTTCTGCTTCTCTTTTTTTTTTTCTTCAGAAGTACCACTTCTTTGTCAGTTGGTGATATGGTCCGCGAACTGACACCGTTGAGAAATGGCGATGACATGCCAGAATCTTCCACAGTCTCGCCGTGTTTTTGCCTGTTATTCTTGGAAAAGAGAGTTATTCTGTCAAATTCAGCAAGCAATCCCACATCTGGCAGTGGGTAGCTATGTTTTCAGACCCTGGTGTAACTTAGCGGGTGCACTTATGCTCTGGCATCTTTTTATTTAAGCATGAGTTAGTCTGTCCTATATGTATGGTTGCCTCCCAAGACAAAGTTCCGACAACGTAGGATTCTTCAACGCCCACTCAAGGCGAGTTATACGAGAATTTTGGCGTTTCATATCAACATGGATATGCGACGCCGCGTCCGGGAATCGTACGGCAGCAGAGCACCATTGGCACCAAGCCACCACGGTGGTTTTACTCTCCTGAGTCACCCCAGGGAAATAACATTTGAAGTCAGTAGAGCCGGTGGTGTTGCAGCACGCGGAGTTAGCCTGGAATTTTTAGCCAGCAATTGTTCCACCTGGGCATCTCGCACGTTGTTAGTTACCATGTGTCAACAAATGTTGATCAACTCGGTGTCTCGAAGAACGGCAATCGACAGTCGTAAAACTGTCTTCCTGATTACTGGGGCTCCTCAAGAAACACTACGTCTTCAGAGTTCGCGCGGGTGGGACCTTCTGTTTTTCTTCTTCATTTTGCATGTAAATCTGCGGGAATAATTCGATAATGCATAATCACGTGAGTCAAGAAGCGGGCAAGCGAACTGTGCAGTCTTAAGCAAGCCAGGGGTTAAGTGGAGTTGCTTCTACAGTGATACAGTATTTATATTATTTATTTATTTTCAGATATTTTCTGTGCCCTTGCGGGAATAACAGAAAATAATGGCAAGACATTCTTGGAAGTGCAGGAAACATCAAACACAATCAAAGTGCAAACCGGTGTAACATTATAGCTTTGATTAGCAATACAAATGATTACATTGGTGAACATTGGTGCGTTGATGTGAACGAAATGTAAAATAGAAAATAACAAACAAACAAACAAACAAACAAACAAACAAACAAACATACAAATAAACAAACACAATTTACACAAATCAAACAAGTTGAAAGCTGCTTTGAAGTTGGAGGTGTCTTGAATGGCAGCAACGGTGCTGGGAACGTGGTTCCAGTCCATGCAAGTTCGTGAGAGAGAGAGAGAAAAATAAATGAACAGGGAAAGATAGGGAGGTTAACCAATAGAGATGCCTGGTTGGCTACCCTACATTTGGGAGAAGGAGGAATAACAGATAAGAAGGAGAGAGAGGAAAAATAATGAAGAGTCAGTCATTCACAGAACCCGTCGCAAAGGAAAGTCAACTGTCACAAGCGCTCGTGCAGTCCGGTATCCTTCAAGAAGTGCGGAAGGTTTTTTTTGTGGCCTTTCGCATGCAAGAATACATATGCCCTGGTCCCAGGATCTTTTACTTCGAGAGCAGTCGATTACCTAATCGGCTGAGTTTAGCTTGTAGATTACGTCGTTGAGTGTCAAAGGAGGGGCAATGACACAGAAGGTGCTCTAGAGTTTCATCGCACCCGCACAAATTGTGCGCCGCACTGTTGGTCATTCCTACCAGGAATGAATAGGAATTCGTAAATGCGACACCCAACCACACGCGACGCAGTAAAGTTGTTTCGCGCCGGGAGAGTCCAGGTGGTAGGTGAAATCGCAAGTTATGGTCGAGTGAGTGCAAGCGTGAGTTGCAATGGTCAAACCCGGCGAATTCCATCGTAGAAGTGTGATGTGGCGAGCGAGTAACTGAAGTTGCCGCGCTGCATCCGTTCTTGAGAATAGTATGGGCACCACCTGATGTTTTTGATGAGAAAGTCCTTGTAATAATATAGCGGCTTTACGCTTAGGTACGGCAAGATAGAACAGCTACTTTGTGTCTTTGGTCAACGCGAGGAGAGATGTACCGATGGGAACTGAGGAGAGAATCTCTTGAAGCCAGATAATGAAAATAAATTTTGTGAGAGAGGCATAAACGTGTGGCTTTACGGCGCAGTGATAAATCTGGTAGATTAATGGCGTTTTTCATAGCCGTGACAGAAAAGTCATGGTAGTAGTTCCGCATAATAAAACGCGCGGAGCGATCCTGGATGGCTTCGAGAGTTAGGCTAAGATTGCTTTGATTTGAGTCCCATATGACGCATGCGTATTTCATTTAGGGTCTTATCAGAGCTTTATAGAGGGTTAGCTTCAACGATGTGGGTGCAGATTGAAAATTACGTCGTAAGTATACTAGGCTGTGATTAGCAGCGCTAGCAGCCTTATCGACATGGATTTTTTATGAGAGATCCGCGGAACCGTGGATACCAAGGTACTTATATGCGTCAACATACGAAATAACCCTGCCTTTAAGAAGATACTTGCACGCGATCGAGCTGTTTGATTGAAGGAATAGACGCATGCTTTTACATTTAGTAGTGTTAAGCTTCTCTCTCTCTCTCTCACTAACCAGCAACTGCACCCTTTCGACACATTACTCAGGCCATCTTGAAGGTTCTAGCGGCCAGTTCCGTTAGGGATTTTTCCAGAAAGTACACAGTCCACCGAAAACATTTTAATTGTAGAATTTACGTAGCTAAAAAGACCATTATTATTATAAGATAATGTAATGCATCCAGCACTGCCCCCGCCGCGGTGACTTAGCGGCTACGGTGTTAGTTGCGGTGCTAAGCATGAGGTCGCGGGATCGAAGCCCGGCTGCGTCGGCTGCATTTCGGCGGGGGCGAAATGCAAGAACACCCGTTTCCTGTGCATAGGGAGCACGTTGAAGGTTCCCTGTGGTGTGAATTAATCGGGAATCCCCCCCCCCCCCCCCCCCCCCGAATACCGCATACTGAACTCGTGGGTTTGGCACGCAAAACATCAGAATTCATTCAGCACTGATCATTTAGGGATACCAGAAGTTACAGCAGAAGCGGAAGATAACCGATCATTAACGGTAACATTTGGATTCAGGCGGGTAGCGTAGGGGAGCGTATTCACGAGTAACTCCTACGACTACGCTGGCTTGATTGGGAGTTTTGTGGAGCACCCGAAAATGATTGCAGATTGCATCCTTAGTTTGCTGCATACTTCTTGGAGCACGCAATCTTGGGGCAGATGATAGCGCTTCGCACGCAAGAACGTCAACTCTCTAATTGTCTTCAGTTCTAAAGTGTGATAATATTTCAGCTCTTGAGGTCAGTTCATATGAGATACTGTTATGCTAGAAACGTCTGAAATGCAATCTTTTTTACCTATCATGGCTGGTTGTTCAAAGTATCATCTTTATCTATACATGTACCAACTAACCGTGTACTATGTTTATTGCGGTAAAAACCGCTTTCGTTTGCGTAAACACAGAGGTGAACGCGTAGCATTGTGTGGTAGCTTGACATTTTGATTCCACATCCTGGATCGTCGATTCATATGTCACGATATTGGAAACACACTTCACGTCTATACTCCTCGCAATACAGACTGCGAATGCACACCGGTATATGTGAAATTATTGTGAATTTTCTCGAAAAGTGATGTCAAGAACATAATTAAACCATTTTCAAAATAGTTCGACATACATCTGACTTTATGTCAGGGAGGAATATTTCACGTAACCATTTCTTTACTTAATTTAGAGAAGGTCTGAAAAGAAAATATAACACCCTGTATACCTTCGCGACGCGCATACCAAGTGCTCAGACGTGCACTACTCGGTCATGCCTGCTTAAGTATGCCTTAAAAAATAAGATGACAAAAAAGGAAGAATCGGCTCACAACTTTTTGGAGAGCTCGTGAAGTGCAACGCAGCGGAAACGTCATGAAGCGCTGACTCGAGCAAAATTAATAGGGCACGTCTGCGTACCCGCGTCATGTTAGCAAGCAACGCTCGAGCTTTTTGGTTAGAGCGCTAGCAACGGTTTGCGAGCTGATTAATGATTAGGCTGGCTAACTGCTTAGCGAAGTCACAGGGCTTTACAGCTACGCCGCGGGTGCGGCGATAGCCAAAAACAATCGTACAGGAGTATTCTTTGCCGTTTTCTGTAACAACCGTCTCCCCTACGTTTATCTCCTGTCACCGTTGCGTCTTCGTTAAGCTGCAGTGTCTGCAATACTTGACAGGGCGGCTGGAATAAAGCTGGCCAGACAAGCGGATTAACCTCCTCAAAGCACGCCCACATGCGTGGAGCAATGTGTCATGCTGCATGACGCAGAAAAAGGGAAAACCTCCACCGCAGCAGTTTACTTGAAATTTAGCTGATGCGCTGTACTTTCTTTTGCGTGAACCGCCAAAGATATTGAAGATTATGTCTGTGTTTCACTATTCGACAGAATGTTCTTGAATAGGGGCCACGAACCGGCTAATAGAATGTAATAATACGGCACCTCCGGGATGATGATGGTGATATAAAATACGCTTTTTTGTGTCTCTAGCAATCTGTGGGAATTTATGGGAATGTGTTATCGCAAGCGGACTTAAAAAAAAAAATATACTAAGTGAGAATACTCAAGGCGCTGAGATCTTAGACGAGACTGTCATACTCAGGAGCAAAACAATAAAGAACAAATTTGTGGCTCAAGGGGTCAATAAACTGCAGCAAGGTGCCGGAAAATTGCCCGAGTGATTTGAGTAAAACGAGATTTCCATACCCACTTGTAGTAAGCACAACTGACTGCTTTAATCCTGGAAGGCCTGTTTGCAGCTATAGACTCTTGCTTTAGCTGCGTGACAGCGGAGATATTTCATACAATGAATTGTTCACCGCATGTCTCAGGTAGCACTCTATACGTAAGAAGCTGACGCATGTGGAATTTATCGCTTGCTCCATCACTTTCTAACGCAAGAGTTCAATAAAGTGTTTCATTTAGCGTGTATTGTGAGCACCGCAGCTGCTCGCTACCACGCATCCGTATTGCGCCAACCAGAAAGTCTCTCACGAGGATTATATTTTTTTCTTAGCCTTTATTTATTCTTCCATCCTTTCCCGTACCTAAACAGGAAACTCTGACTGAAATTGGATTTCAGAACTGCTTCGTCTTGTGGTTTTTATAAACGCATAAAGCACAACAAGACAGAAGGGGAAAAAACGCGCTTTATTGATAAACAACGGTAGTCAGCAGACCTAGCGTCCGCTTATGATGCCGTGGGTTATGGTACCCGAAGGCTTACTTTTCGTGGGTAAGATTAAATATGTTGCACAGATTTTTATTTGCTTCTTTCCGAGAGGAAAATGTAGCTCAGCGTATGCAAGCGACTCCTGATTAAAGGGCAGAGCGAACGTGGAGGTCAGCTGTTTGCGTCTTCTACGTGTGTACTATGCACCAAATCACCACACGCATCGGAGAATTCTGAAATGGCGCAGTGTTATCAGCTTTAACAAGTTTACAATTCCAGCTAATCAGGATAGGGGTTCTGTGCCCTCTTTATTGCCTTCCTCCTACACACTTATTTGACCAATGTTTGATGAGACACCCGTGGTAAAAGCGTATGAAATGCTCAGGCGGAATGGTTGCCGGGCAAGCATGCCGTGGCTAGCCCCACCTTCTCCAATACCACCACAAACACGGACCTCAGAACATGATAAAGCGACCACGTGTAGTTCATAAGCCGGGCTTGTTCGATCTGTCCCAGAGAGCTTTCAACCGGGAACAACCGGCTACCACCTTGTGAAGAACTGGATTCGAGCTTGCGAATACCACTTAGCCAACAGTTGCTCTGTGCAGGGATTCGCGCGCGTGTTGTGTGTGTGTGTGTGTGTGTGTGTGTGTGCGTGTGTGCGTGTGTGCGTGTGTGCGTGTGTGTGTGTGTGTGTGTGTGCGTGCGTGCGTGCGTGTGTGCGTGCGTGCGTGTGTGCGTGTGTGTGTGTGTGTGTGTGTGTGTGTGTGTGTGTGTGTGCGTGCGTGCGTGCGTGTGTGCGTGCGTGCGTGTGTGCGTGTGTGTGTGTGTGTGTGTGTGTGTGTGTGTGTGTGTGTGTGTGTGTGTGTGTGTGTGTGTGTGTGTGTGTGTGTGTGTGTGTGTGTGTGTGTGTGTGTGTGTGTGTGTGTGTGTGTGTGTGCGTGCGTGCGTGCGTGCGTGTCTGTGTGTGTGTTTTCTACTCTTAGCTGACCTGTGCATATTTTGTTATCAATTATATTGGACCGGCCACTAGTCATTTTAGGCTATCTGCCCAAACAAACTTTGCATAGATTTTTTTTTATTCTTGAAAATGAAGATCCACTGGTTGATTGATTTAAAAAATAAATGACGCCCTATGTAAGAAAATCCTAGCGGGGAGCGCAGCGTAGTTCGATCATGCACTTCCGCATAACTTGCAACATCTATGAGAGCGCCACTGAAAAGCCCCCAAGCTCATCGCGCTTGCCCCGTCCTCTCACGGCGAACGGAAGATGCAGTCCGAGTCAGTGAGTGCGACGGTGCGTGCATGTGTCGGGGAACGATAGGTACTAGGTGCCGTGGTTGAGACGGGTGTCCTCGCGTTTAACGCTCCAATAAATAATTCCAAAAATTTGTGGTGACTTCTAGCGTCAGGATCAGAAACGTCGAACCCCGCCGCGTGGATGTAAGTCAAGCATTGGCGGCAGGATATACATGCACTAAACGACGCCGAGACAGCTGGCGCGTTTAAAGTGCCCCTTGAGCGTGTTCACTTGTTGCAGTTACGCTACTTCTGTCGTCGATGATTTCGGAAAACTCCATCCCATCCTATATTGACGTACAAGATGGGGATGGACTTACAGTTATTTCAGAATTTCGCATATAGAGCAACAGCTATATACAAAAAAAAAAATCTTGTAAGTCGGGTGCCATGCTAGAGATTTCTCCCTTTCTCCCCCAGGGAGGAAGCGCGAGCATGAAGGCTTTCCGA
Source organism: Dermacentor andersoni (assembly GCF_023375885.2). NCBI lineage: Eukaryota > Metazoa > Arthropoda > Arachnida > Ixodida > Ixodidae > Dermacentor > Dermacentor andersoni. The sequence goes on along the minus strand of NC_092817.1, from coordinate 92,710,693 downwards.
GAATTCATCCGCACATTTCATGTCACCGTCCCCACACCGCACCGAGAGGGAATGTGCTGTTATCATTACCACCGCCAATCCTTCGCAGAGTAGAGGGGTGGACAGGGTTCGGGGGGAAGGTTGATGGGGAAGACGAAGCTGTTGAACGAAAGCATTGCTTGGTTCAGCTAAGTCTGTGGCCGCAAGCATTTTAGTTGGAAAATATCGTCGTCGTGCATGTGCTACAATTTATTTTTGTAAATGGTATCTTTGTCTCAAAAGTTATACTGAGAACGGCATTGTGCGATGTTGTATCCTTTTAGGCAGACGTTTTTCCTGTTCCTCTCTTTCTTTATGGAATGTTTAAAAATTATGGGGTTTTACGTGCAAAAACCACTTTCTGATTATGAGGCACGCCGTAGTGGAGGACTCCGGAAATTTCGACCACCTGGGGTTCTTTAACGTGCACCTAAATCTAAGTACACGGGTGTTTTCGCATTTCGCCCCCCATCGAAATGCGGCCGCCATGGCCGGGATTATGGAATGTTTAAGGCGATCTGAAGGGAGAGACACTAAGCTGCGCATAGGAAATCGTAGTTGACCCGATCAAGTGACTCACTTGGTGCGACTTGTTATATGAGGTTGTTCTGGAGGAGCAACCGAGATATTAAAACCGAGCTCGCGACCTGTCACGGATGTTCCGCACAGGATTGAGGTGCTTCGTACATTCGCCTCAGATCCAATGTTAATATTTACGTAACCGCTTGTAGGTGATGGTGCATAAGCTTTTTTAGGCTTGTAGCGCAGCTCAGAATGAGCAAAGAGGAAGGTGGAAGAGGTAATGGAAAGGAACGGAGAACAGAGTGAGGTAAGGCTTCCGCCCAATGAAGCTGACTATGTCGGCTTGAGGAAGGACGAAACAAAGGGGAGGGAAACTTTAGTATGGTTAATTTGAGCGCTCACTCTGTTCTCCGTTCCTTTTCGCTACCCCTTCCACCTTCCTTTTTTATCTTTTTGAGCTGAGCTACAAGCCTAAAAAAGTCATGACATACCCACTCGCCCAAACTGCCAAGCTTTTGGCGCATAAGCTGTCGTTATCTTCAAACACAAAACGCCTCCGGCGTCCCGTCTCTGTGGAATAAATAAGAGACAATGCCGATGGTGAGAAGGTGGAGGCAAGACTTCCGCTCAATGAAGCTGACCATGTCGGCTTGAGGGAAGACGAAACAAAGGGGAGGGAAGTTTTAGTACGGTTAATATGAGTTAAAATAAAGTTGTTAATGTTTACAACGCATCGGAATGTAACGTAATGTAGTCGCCGCTACGTCTCATGAGTACAGTTGCGTGCAGTATGAGCTGTGACACGGTGCGCGGCTTCACGAGGGCCTAAAAACTGGATGGCAGCGCCGGCATGCGTAAAATTGGTGTAATAAATACCAGTAATTGCAACGGCGTTTAGTTCTCTAAATATTCGTACGTCCGCGCCGCCGTGCAGTTCCGGGGCCCTTTGGAACGCACGTGCATCATGCCTCAGATCATACTGCGCTCTACTGTGCATCGGTATCCCGTTGTTTCCGTGCGCATCTTCTGGATAAATAGGTGGTATTTATTTTTTCATTTTTGGTCTTGGCGACTATGTAAGTTGCATACTTTATACAATTGCTAAATCTTATACATCTAATTTACAAAAACATGGTCTTATTATTCGCCACTCATTTCCTGGAATGTTGTGATTCTCTTTGTGCTTTGTATTTAAGGTGGTACTGTAATGCCTATGGATAGTAACATCCGCTGAATTCATACAGATATATCTGAACAATCGTTGGGTTTATTCTTTCCATTCACCCGTAACATACATTGAAACGATAATAACAAATAGATGAAAGAGAATATGCTCCTGTCAAGCTTTCCATTCGCTTAACCTGCTCAGAATAGCATTTGTCACGCACTGTTTAATCATCTCAATTTTACATGTTCTCGTGACCGTGAAAGCACCAAGGAGCGCGTTAAATTGTGTTGAGCTACCGTTTCAATTCATGATCACCGTAAAAAAACAATTCTGGCACGTGCGGTTAAATAGATGGGTATTTAAGTAAGCTTGAAATACTCTCTTTATACAATATTTTCCAGGGCAGTAATCAAAATTAATTATATGTACTGTATAAGTTGTTAATTTGCATAAAATTTTGCACTTGCAGTACTTCATCTGCCAATAAATGTCATAGATCCGCTGGCGGGGAAGCTGCGCTTTCATTGCATTGCAGGGAAAAAAACATAAATAATACAGCGGGATCCTCAGAAGTATCTTGGAGCTTTATTTACTCAGCTCATTCACTCCACTAATCACTCCACTCCACACATTAAATATAACTCTATTTATTCTACGTTTAACACTTATAAGCTCTTTTAAGAAATGAAAGAATATTTACATCAATTTGAACACTTAAAATACCTCCCCAGGAAACGAATGTTCCCTCCTATAGGAAAACCTTAAAAGCTATTGTGAAAGATGGAATTTACTAGCGATCCACCTGAATGGAGTATATTACATCCTCATTCGTGCATGGGCAAGGCGACGAGGCGTCTACTCCCAGCTGGGCTTGTAATAAGTGTGTGCCTTGCGTAGGTTTCATTCTTAGTTGAAACTCTTCATTGCTTACATCAATGTCTGTGTGTAATAAACCTAAAGAAAGATATGTTTATTTCGATTCCATGCACCAATAAAGAAGATTAGTATTTGGCAAAGTTTTATGGTGCTATGCGTACTATGTGGCAAACTTTGACCATTATCGGCAATTTTCTGTGATATGGCCGAAACGCAAAGATATCACCCTTCAGCGACGGTTTCAAGTAAACATGCTACACTTCCCTTGCCTGTACATGAGTTGACGTCACTCTCTCTTATGAAGTTCTGAATTACTCTATACGTGCGTGTTATGCGTGAAGCACTAGCGGCGTGCATATTTCTGCAAGGCTAGACCAGTTAATGCAGTGATTCCTTCCACTCGATTCCGTGCTAGTAATGTCATCCGCTGTTCACCGCTGACTGGCCCCGTCTGCAATGAGGTTCAAGTGCCGCTCTGACCACTGACGAAGAGTGAAAAGGAGTGGCACTGGCACAGAGTCGTTACATTATCGCAAACCTAATGTCACTACAGTTATCTTCCAGAAAGTTATCCGTGATTGGGTCTGCTTATTCGTTTAGGCATAGGATTCGACGATGGGCCACGGTCAAAGGCAATACACGGGGCCGATACCGAAAACAGAGACGGTTTCGTTCTTTATTTGCTTTTTTATTTTCTTGATATCCCTGGGAAACACTGCCGAGTAATCTCACCAAGTGGCTATCTTCAGAGAAAAAAAAAAAAAAAACCCTCACAAGAAAGGAACGATGCGTTTTCCGCACTCAGAGACAGAGAAGCTTACACAAAGAAAATAATAAGGAGACAAAAACGTTTTCACAAAGCAACAAAGCCATAGACGTAACAGGCAAAGGCCCATTTGTTCCAGACGTAGTTACGTGAGCAGCAATTTGCCTGCTTCGTGTACAGTCATGTCGTCTGTTTAGCGCCGTCCGACAACAGGGCACGGCCGTTTCATAACAAGTGTTTCCCTGTCCTTTGACACTGGGCAGCTTCTGTCTACCATTTCGCCAGTGCTACTGACCCACAGTTCGTTGTTATATAAGCGCGATTGGTTCGTTCGTGCAGTTTTCTGGGACGGTTGATTTGGTACAGACCAAAGCGTCCACGTGCTTCGTAAATGACGTCTGGCCCACGTCACTGCTCTCATGGAAAGAACCAGTGAAAGCAGTTTTATAGCAATGTCTCCTTTAGTGTTAGGATCGCTAACGCGACCCTTCAAACCAGCGTGAAAGAGTTATTTCAGCATATTACCTCCTGTGGCACATGCTTGTACGTTTTAGTTCACACAATTTCAGTCGGGGAGAGCGCAACTTACCTGTTGTTGTTACGTCCTCCATATATAAAATGAAGTATTGAAGAAAGGTGATCTTGATACTTCACATTCCGCTTGGACTTCTATTTACCGTTTGTACTTATTTCGTATAGCAGACGTGCTTCCCTTGATACGGAAGCGACAATTTAGTCTGATGCTTCTATGCAACTATGTATGTCTGCACTTGTATATGTATGTATGTATGTATGTATGTATGTATGTATGTATGTATGTATGTATGTATGTATGTATGTATGTATGTATGTATGTATGTATGTATGTATGTATGTATGTATGTATGTATGTATGTATGCCGGAGTTAATGAACTGAAAAGGAGTAACCGTCCCTGTCCCACAACCTTACTAGTCCTGAATTTGTTTTGTGCACAGCAAAATCAGATAGTAAGCTGAGTTCATTTCACTATCGCCTTACTTGATAGCAGATATGATTTTTCACTCTCGGCAAAGTGTAAATTATCCTTGCGTGCATGAACATTGCACTGTCCATATGTTTTGACAGAGTGTGAAAGAATCCGGAAGAATCCCACTATATCTAGAAGCTGCGCAGCAATGTACAAATGCCGATTTCTTCTAGCTTAGCAGCTAAAACCTCAGTTTTGGATCTGAGCATCTTGTGTAATCTTATCAAGTTTCTTCATCGTGTACTGTAAGAATACTAGGCTGCTTTGTATTTCAGTCCATGTGTTTCTGCGTGAATGGTTTTGTGGAAAGAGTGTTATTCGCCATTCTTTCATTATGACTCTTCCGTTATATTTCTTCTTTTTCGTTGCAGACATGGTTCTCACGTATCTTTATTGTTGTCTCACGAAGTCATGACTGCACTCCAGCTAAAGTTGCCACAAGCAAACAAGTGAATGTATATACGCAAAGTAAGAGCAGCTGTTTCTTTATCTTAATCCAAGCTCGAACTCTGCGTCATCGCGCTACACCTGAAGCTGATGCAACACATACAATGATTTCACGCTGCTGCAGTGCCACCAGTTTATTTTGACTTGCCGCAAACATTTATTTACATTCAGACGAAACTCCGCGTACAGAATATTGACATAATGAACGTCATTTAAATCTTGTTAAACATTATTACTCAACAAGGGCGATAGTTCTGTCTATAGGATTGAAGCACCAAAATTCGACTTTTCTAAGATGAAAAAGAAGATAGGCTGTCATGCTCACATATGATTTGAATTCCGTCAGTTTATTCTGTCAACATCCGCTACACATTCTAGGCTCCGACTTGTTCCATCGTATACTTACTGCTTCTTTCATTAGGACTTAGAAGTGGGCTTACTTTTACTAGTTCGACTTAAGTTATATTTTGCACAAGTGTACTGCTAGGTGCCACGGTCACTGTGTGAATACTGACCAATTCTACTCCATTACATACACATAATTTAACGTGTTTATAACAAATCATGGTGATTGGCTTATCGCTATTACAGAGTATTGATAGTTTGCTCAGACTTGCCCTATGATCTTTCTGAGCTATTCGCTTCAACTACACAGACTTGTCACGTTTGAAGGCAGTACCGCTATTCCTGCTTTATTCGCCATAATAAATATACGTACCACTAGTTAGTAGTTGAATTTTTCTCTTTTAAGACTGATTAACAGGACACGTGTACTTAGTAGTGTGAATGGTTACCTAGGAGCTGCTTCTACTTAAGTGTCTTCATATATTCAAGGATGATATGAGTTTCAATAAGTAATGCCCTAGTGCAATTTAGCCGCCAGATTCCGGTGAACCAGACCAACAGAGGGCGAACAACGTACATTCTTGCACTTCTTTGTTAATTTACATCTGTCTCATCTAATAAAAAGTCTACAACGCTTCACAAAAATGCATTGTGGCACCATTCGACGATGGCCATTCAAATTGTATTGCCACCGGCTTTTGAAGAGAAGACTGTGCGTTTTGCATATACTGTTTTATTCAATCAAGGCATGAACGCTTTGTGTGGCTCGGGCTATATAAGCTTCTGTAGCTTTCCTTTTTTTTTGCTACTTTGGTAAGCGCAACACTAGGTATGACTACTGGTTAGTGAAGCCAATATTACCCGCTTACTCTGAGTAACTTTTGGCAACTCGCCTGCCACTGGTCCTATCGCAGTGTGATGACCTTCTCAATATATTTCTTACCAAAAATGAATTTTGGCTTTGAGCATCTTTTATTACACACTGACACACACACACTGACTCCCATAAACAGGTGTTCCTCTGTTTTCTCGATGTTGATGTCATGGTTTATTGATTCGCCAACACGGCAACATCATCCACAGCCTATAGCCGGCTGTGAGCAGTACACATCGATTTATAGCAACGAGGACGTGCGACTCTGTCACTATAACGTCGCTGCGCATGCAACGTTCTCGTATTTGCATCGAAACTACTGCACAACAACGCAGAACAGACTCCAATGAACAAAAGTCCAGGACTCTTAAGAGCTGGAACTCAGAGTGAGAACAAGAAGAGGGGAGACGTCTGCACAGGTTCACAGGGTCGACGAAGCTCGCTGGAGATGGTCGAGCCCCGGACTAACGCTTCTTGAGTACTTTTCGTCGTTAGCATTCGTCTTTAACATTTTTTAATGCTATTTTCAACAATGTCGCCTCAACGAGCAAACGGGTTACGCTTGTCATTTAGGCTTGCCCGTTAGGCTTACCAGTTAGGCTTAGGCAGGCCTAACAAGGCCCGCCGGCCGACGCGTGGTTTGCGAACGGGAGGAGGAGCAAGGAGGAAAGGAGGGTAACGGGACGATTGGGGAACTTCATTCGTAGAAGGAACAGGGCAGAACAACGAGGCATGTCGCGTGCTTTGCCCGTTTCTTTCTCCCAGCGATTGATTCTTTTTTTTGTTCCCTCCCCGTGGCCACGCGGAGAAGGAGGCGGACGCCGAGTGTCGGTGGGGAGGGGGAGTGGGGTGTGTGCGCTGGCGTGCGCGCGCCGTTTGCTCAAAAGCTCCTCTTCCAGCGCTCGCCCGCGTCGGCGTCGCCGTAGATGCCGCGCTTGCCCAGGCCGAAGTTGTACCTGCGCTTCATGAAGTCTTCCAGCTTGGACTTCTTGTCCCGCTTGCCGAGTCCGAAGCTGAAGCGATGCCGCTCCCGCTTCTCCTGGTCGAAGGGCACGTACTCGCGCTCCTGTCCGCTCCTGCGTTTTCCCAGGCCAAACCCGTAGCGCAACGGCTCGCGGGGGCCGCGCTTCTCGAGATAGCCTCCGGTCCTGGACGCAGCCGCAGCCTCGGCCATCGCATCGTCGTCCTCGTCTTCGTCGATGTCCGCGTCCACTGGCGACTCGTCGGCCATCAGCAGCAATGGAGATCGCTTGCCGAGGCCGAAGCCATACAGCGGCCGCGGAGCCGCGCGTTTGTCGCTCGAGTGGTGTTGCTGCAGGGGTAGCACGCCGCCGCCCCCGCTTGAGGAGACGGCGCCCATGGGTGCCTCGTCGGCGCGGCAGTGCTCGCTGGCCGCGAGCAGCACAAGCAGCCACAGGGCCAGGCTGGCGGCCAGGGCGGGTCTCGGCAACTGCAACGGGCTGCAGGCAAACCTCCTGCGTGGAGCAGCACAAACGACCCCGAATTACACGCTCGTTCGAGACCCAAGGAAAAGTGTGTCTCCTTTCTCAAGGCCTCGAGGACATGGAGATCTTAGAACCACAGTATGCATGGTTGCCTGGATTGTGCTGGCAAGAATTATGGCCAGCACGGCCAGCACAGCATGGCCAGAATCTATGTCTGAGGGGAGAATGTGAATCTGGGAGTATTTATCTTGTTTTATTCGTTGTAATCTTCATCAGCGTGTTTGAAATCACTGTTGCGAAATCCTATTTCCCAGTGACCACCACTTACTAATGTCCTGCGTTAGCTTATTCTATCGTTTGACTGTCAGTATCCTAATTTCGTAACCCTGTCACCCCGACTGCGCTTGTCTTCCCATGCCGCACATTCCATCAGAATAACATGCCAGTTCTACGTGTTATACCCCCTCAAAAATGTAACTTCTACTTATTCTACAGCTGCAATATGATGCACCCGTGTTTTCTCTACAAGTCACAAAGGACATGGAAAAACAGGCAATAGGCTTCCTGCTATCCCGACGTCATCGTCATAATACACTCACGCTGATAAAAAAAAAAAAATTGGATGTCGAGAAATTGAAAGATAGAATAAAGAGTTCCCACATGGCATCCGTGTACGTTTAACACAGAACTGTAAGTGCTTCAGTTGATCACGCAAACTAAACATCGCGAAAGTCTCGCGAGATCTCGCGAAATAACGTGCATTACTAAATTGTCAGAAAACGACGCATTTTCAGCCACACAGACAATAATGTGCACCACCTCCTTCCTCAGTGCCCACGAGAGCATTGTGGGAGCGCCAACATTCTTCCACAAAAAAAGAAGGCGGGGGGGGGAGCACCTGTGTTATGGCCAACTTCGCAGTAAAAAAGAGAGCGTTATCGCCTTTTTAGGTTCCGTGTTATGTTGCAAATAATATATTGTATTGCAAATAACACAGACGCTCGAGGCGCATTCATGCCGTCGGCGTCAACGTCGTACCGTTCCGCTATCGACGGTGCCTGCGCGGCTCACTTGCGAACAGTGTAGGGTCTCCATAGCGGTGACGGGCGTTTGGCTGCAAAAACAACCAAGTGGAGTGGGCACGCCGTCAACACTCCCTCCGCTCAGTCGGCTGGGTTTTAGAGGTAGGGCGGCGTTCTGTCTTCCGCTGCAGGACGGACATTACAAGCGCGCTACATCGTTCCTGCTGAGCTGCTGTGCGTGTGCACCCATCTGAGCGGAAAGGGCAGTAAACGTCAAGCTAACGTTACCTCATATTTGTGCTAGACGCCGACTTACACTGGGTGTTTAAATATCGCGTGCCATCCAGGTGCCATCGATGCCTGCAACGACACCGCGGTCATCGTCGGGCCAGCATTGTGAGGCGCCCGGTAAGCTGTTGGGGTGCTGTTCATTCTACAATTAATCTGTTGCCTTGCGAGCTGCGTCGAGTCCACACGCAACGCTAAGCCTTGCTTAGTTTTGAAGAACTGTGAAATTTCTTTAGAAAACATTAAGCGATGTGTTTTTTTATTCAGACTTTGTGTATAAGCTAACTGCTACAAATATCCATATACGCTCCGAAAGATACGTGTCGAGTACGTATAAATTGTTTTATGTATAGGAGTGGGTTATCGTATGCGTAATGGCATGTATTTGTCTACTATATGGGGTAATCATATTTAAGCTTTAGGGAAATTAAAAAAAACAACAACCTGTTGCAGCTAGCCTAAATCTTGTCCTTGAGCTGTATTATTCGAAGAGGTGGACATTACTAGCACTAAGAAATCAACACATATTCAACAAATTAAAGAAAATTAACTAAATAACTTATTATTTCAGTAATTACCTTATGGCTCATAGTGAAGTTTACCAATTACAGCGAGTGAGTTTGCAAGACGTATCCGCTTAATATGAATCTCCAGGATTACACCAGTTTTGAGATATTTCCCAAAGTGTCGGGCGAAATACACGGTCGGCCTAGTACACTTTTGTGCTTCGATGCATAGAAGAACGTCTTGCTGAAAAAGCGAGTGGAACAACAGTGAATTTTTATGAAAAGTTTGATGGCGCATATCTCCAAACTAGTGTCATTCTAGAAATTCATTCCAAGCAGATATGTCTTACGAACTATCTCTTGTAGATTACGATAAGAGCCGCAAAGTTTTCAATAATAACTTCATTAGTAAATTTTGTTCATTCATTGAATTTCTGTTTCAATTTCTCGTGCAAGTAATGTCCGGCTCTCTAAATAATCGAGCTCAAGGACTAAAATTACGTTATCTTCGACAGGCGATTTCTAAAAATAACAAGAATTGCGTAAAACTTGAGAATTGTCAGCCCGTAGTTGAATTGCTCATCTGGTATGCAACGCTGAATTAATGCGATATCTTTCGGTGCCTTCGCTTGTTTGCAGAAACGTGCATGTTTAATATGCAAGGCACTGTGCTATTGACTGTGATCCCCTGTTAACTCGCATCCGGAAACTTGAATGCGTTCGTGCTCTTAGACCGTCATCAGCATTTTCAGTGCTCTTCGCGCTTTCAATTTTTGTCCCTCCTTCGGTGAGGAGCAACCAGCGCAAGAGAAAGGCGCCAACCTTTCCTAGAAATTCGTATCGCAATAGTGACGTTAATCTAAATTTGCGTGCGGAAAGAGTCGTTTTGTCGAAGCCATTAAGTTACACGCGATGGAGCGTATCGAGAGCGCAGCACTAAGCGGCATACTGCGTATTAAGGAACAAGAGATCTTAACTAGAAAATCAAACTTTATCATAAGGATAATGAGTTAGGCAAACGCGGCAGGACGGCAAAACGGAGCATCAGCTAAGAGCATTTCTGCTCTCTGCGCAACGTCACACCTCCGATACCGTCGAGATCGTAAATCAAAGCCATGGATGAGCCGATAATAGTAGAATTGATGGAAACCAATTCATAAGGCATATACTCACATAGCCATTCAGATGGCTTTGATTTATTTAAGCCTGACAGAAAAGATGCCCATACTAAGCGAACACGAGCACAAGTTGTTGAGTTTCCCTGAGTTAGGTGAGTGAGACAGCGCCTTTCTTTGGAGGGTACGTGGCCGAAAGACATGAATAATAAACTTTGTACCAAGGTGCTGATTTAATGCTTAACTGATGACCATGCTACAACCATAGCATACAGAAAAACTTATTTGGCCAATAAGTAAATGTTGCACGTGAGATGTATGGCTTTAAGTCACGACAGTGTGATGCCTTTCTGGATGCTATACAATAATTCAGGTGCATGTATGTAACGTCCTGATGTCACCGACGATGGACACATTGAAGAGTGCAGAGGCTGCAGCAATTCGTGCTGTTTAATCAGAATAAATCTGTTGTCTGGCAACGACCTCTTCGCGTGGCCATCCAGCAGTGTTGTCGCGCACAACTTGCACGTACAGTCGACTAGCCTGAAGGACTGTCTAAGACATCATACGTTCCTCCGCGCTCACGTCCTGACAGCATTTTACCACGTGCACTTTTTTCCTTGTTATCTCCAGGTCTCTTTTATCCGGTAATATGGCAGAACATGTTTGCAAATATATTTCAGCAGTTTTCTTTTCATAAAAGGCTACGAGTGTACCATAAAGTGTATGTACAATTAGGTGTATATAACTTGCGGACTTATATGAGCACATGCTACATAGCTTGTCGACATTGTTTCGACTAATGCCTGCACACTTTGTGAAAGGTACCTATATGAAATTCTCTGGAAAACTTAGTCGAAGAGATCTGCCAGCAACATTTGCATGTGCAATCACAATCCTTTGTGTGTGCAAACGAACGAGTCTAGAAGAAGGCAAGGAAAGGTGCTTGAAGTCAGGACTCAGTCGTGGGCGCTCAGTGGATATAGCGTTGTGCTACTGAGCACAAGGTATCGGGTTCCATTGTCTGTCATAAGGTGTTGCAGCGACCAGTTAAAGGCAACCACTAGATGCAAGAACGCTAGCATACCCTGATTTCGGAGCACATTAAAGAGCACCAGGGGGTAAAAATTATTCTAGACCCCTCGACTACGGCTTCAGTCACAACCCTGTGTTCCCATCTGAGAGATGAGACCCCGCAAATTAATTGAACGGCAGCCACAGTAAGTACACCACGGTATATTCATTTTCCCAGGGGCCAACCAGACGAGCCTATGCACTTCTTCTGCTGCTTCCTTTCGCGCTCTACTGTTTATGGCCGATGTCCATTAAAGTGTGCATGCTACAAACTTTCCTGTAAATTTTGCTATCATAAGGAACGTGTATAAAAGCTCTCTTTTATTAGTGCTGTATTTTATATATTTTATTAATGCTGATTGCTACTCATTCTGTAACGCTCAAGACAGGCAGCTTATATATATATATATATATATATATATATATAACGCCATGCTTCATTGTATTATCAGTGGGGAGGAGAAGAAGAAGATCGTTAAAGCTGATATTCAACTGTTTAGAAAGCACGCACTCGACGGGAGAGCGAAGCGATCCCTAATAAGCGCTCCTTGCCAACTTTCTTATCTCGTTTCCCTTGCGCTGCGAAGGTTTTCGAGCACGCAGAGGCAGTCTAGCGTCCTTCAAGCCAGCGCGGAAAGGACGCCTGCGCATAAGGGCTTCCTAATGAATAAGCTGTCCGATAAGCAGCTTCCAGTGAATTATGCGCGGTGGCGAAGCATTCATTTTGCAGACCACTTAGCGCGCAAAAAAGCGCGTCTGTTTCAGCGTCCGGCAACCTCAAAAACGTGAAGAGTTGTGTCATCTTCGGTGGCGTATCTTAAGTGAAACGAATAATAGCGAAAATTCTGGACTGTGACCGGACCAATGCATTGTTTTGCCGTTCGCAGACATGAACGGACGCACTCATCCATCACGCAGCTCTCCCTGTCCCCCCTCCCACAAATGCATCTATACATGCAAACACCTAAATAGGGCTTTATTACTTTGGCCAAAGAAGAAGGCGTTCTTTTGGTGAGCCGGGGGGCAGAGGGGGAAGGGTAATGGCACATGAAGGATAATTAACCCCTCGCCACCTTGGCCACGCCCGTTCTCATCTGCGGTTTTGATGACGCCCCCAAGTGCTTCAGGTGGTCATTTCGACACTGTGGATTAGTGTACGATGGCCTGCCCAATTTTCTTCCTATCTTCTCCACGAGAGATGTGCCAGAGCTTGCTCCACAGTCATCGTCACAAACATTGAACACCTACGCTCTGATGGCTGCTCATGCATGGGCACCTACTGCAGATAAGTGCATGGGCTTTAACGAGCTGGTCGCCCTTTTCAACGTGCCGCTGTTTCGTGATGTTGATTTGAAATGCACCTTAATCACGGTACGCGAAAGAAATGATGCGCGAGGCAAGAAATACGTTTCTCTACGTACAAGGCCTACCGCACAGTCAGATTGAGTAGCTTTAACGGGTGTCTATAAATAGGTGCTATACCTAATGAGTGAGAACTTTAACAAGTTCCACTGTCTCTCTTTATTCTTAATTATATTAGTGCGACAGTTATTACGAGTTGTAAACAAGGTTTCTCCGTCTCATCCGTTCATTCGTACCTTCGGGAGACGGCGTTCATTGCCATGCTGTGATAGAGCTATCTTATATACACGTCAATGGGTACCCTCCATGGTAGCCCCGTAGTTATGCCTTTAGCACCGCTAAGCACGAGGTCGCAAGTTCGATTCCGGCCGTCGAGGCCGCACTGCAATGGTGGAGGAATGCAAAAAGCGCCCCTGTGCCCTGGCCGGAGTAAAGAATCCCAAGTGGTCGAAATTATTCGGCACTCCTCACCTCCACGGTATGCCTCATAATCGTATCCTGGTTTTGGGACGTCAAACCCCAGAATTCATTTTCGTAAAATATTGTAAACTTTAAAAGTTCACCTTGGTACCAGACTATCATGGCAGGGGCAATCGTGACGATGTCTCTCAAATGTAGAATCATGGCTCTTGCCAATGGTTAGACCAGCGTGCACAGCATGGTTAGGTATTTAGGGCGACGCTTTCTTTGCCTCTTCTCCCGATTCTCCGGGTGCTGCTGCTGCTGTTATGGTCTCGCTAGCACGCGCCGCTGGGTTTATTGCAACACCCCGAGATGGCGCTCGCCACCGCGCATCCATAGGGAGCTTAAATGCAAACGCTGTTTTAGGATTTTCACAGCACCAAAACTTTGACCGCCATTTACCGCCAAAGTTGGAGAGTAGCCATTTCGGTCCTCAATGTCCCTAGAAGTCGCGGCGCCTTCCTGTTTATTTTTTTTTCGCGCTCTGATGTTTCCAAGTTGGCACGCGATCTATTAAATTTCTTTTAGTTTTATACCAATGCGTACACAAAACTTGCGTAGAGGTTTAATATCTCTGTTGCATATTCCTTTTATTTTAACAGATGAAATTTATTAATTTTCAGTTGTATGTCGTGTCACACGCATAAAGCAACAAGCTTTAAAGCACGGAGATGTGCTCGTGGCAGCATTAACTCACGCCAAGAATGTGAAGTGCATTAAAGATCGCCTTCGTCTTCCAGTTCTACGTAATATATAAAGTGTATTTTTCGAAGTTTGCAGTATTGAAGTTTGTGCTTACTAGCCTGTTTAACTATAACGTAGACGTTCCCTGTACTACACTGGGACACGCTATATGTCTCTGGCTGCTGATAGCAAAGCTTATTTCTTTTAATATGCAGTTCGGCCGAAAGGCTAAGCACCGATTGCGATAGCATATTAGTAGATAGCTGTGCGAAGTAAGGACAGTAGCTTTATCGGCCGTATAAACTTGGAAACAATCGCTTGCTAACTAAAGTAACAATGAAAGAATGTGTAAGCGCCCCTGAACAATAACGTAGAAAGAAACAGACACACAGAGACAGAGCTGTCTTTGTGTGTCTGCTTCTTTCTACGTCCTTGTTTAGTCGCGCTTACGGATTTTATCATGGATTCAAACCAACTAGCCCGTCAACGTGTTTTAACTAAATTAACCAGCACGGGGTCCCGTGTGCACAGGTAAACACGAACACATCTCGCTCGATGAGCGCTGAAACTCGCTGTGAAAATTCTGGAGTGAGGAATCGCGGCAGCAGCAAGCGAATTGACCTTCATGCATCTCTCGGTTGAGCGCGAACGAAACGTCGAAAGCACAGCGCATACAAAACTACGGGCACTACGCGCACTCCGCAAACGTCGCAGATCGCTTTGAAGATGAGGCCTGGACGGGCGCGCACTTCAGCCACGTCGCAGACTGCTTTCAAGACACACGAGCTCTGGCAACACGTCCTACAGCGTCCGCCAAAGGCGTCTACTACGGCGTCCGCGATTCGCGTGGTCCACCCTGTTGTAGACGCCGAGCTTGTCTCCACTCTGTATGGAGTGGCGGACGGGGAGGACATCGAGGCACCCTAGCAGCCGCCGGAGAACAACGCCCCTCCTCCCTCGCCTGACCCCCCTTGCCTCGCGCGCAGCAGGAGAGGGCACGCATCCTGGCCGCGTTCCTTGCTCGCGCATGCGAGATTGAACCGAGTTCACCCGCTCACCCTCGCACACTTTCGCTCATACAGAACCTCACGGCGACGGCGACGGCAGAAATGCGCCTGGAGTGCCCATATAATTGCTATCGCAATGAAATTCAATTGGTTTCACTTCACGAAGGGTTGCAGGCAACGTAGTCTTTCGCCATTTTGTGGCCCACATCTTATGATTTGTTTGAAAGTTTAACCTCCCAATTTAGCTGGCTGCGGCAATACCCTTACAAAGGCTGTCACCACCCTAAAACAGCGCTTGCATGTAGGCTCCCTACGCATCCCGGCCTACACCGCCGCGACAGCGTTTGTGCGGATGCGACAAAAATGCAGGCGCAGAGCTGAGGAGGTCGCATGCTGGGATATGATAGTGTAAACATTAGAATCGTCCAGAGCCAGAAGAGCGCTCGGAGCTGGCGTCTCAACAGCGTGCTGGCAACGTATGCAGAAGGAGCGCGTAAACATGCGCCAGCAAAATGGCTACAAAGCGTGCAATCAGTGTCGAGGACACCCAGGCACAAAAAGAAGCGTCGCGCGCAACAGGAGCGTCTTTGCTACGCAGCGAAACATGGTGCAGACCGCGAATGTAAGCTGGCTCGAAGACGTGAGGCAAGCCAACGATGCGGGTCAGCCATGAAAGACGACGAGCGTCGGGAACACTGCTACTGGAAGCGAGAGACACAACAACAACGCGTGGCGACCATGGAAGACGAGGAGCGTGATGAGCACCACGACTAAAAGCGACAAGTAGAACAATAATTATCGTGAGTGAAAGCAAACAGCATCGAAGGCTTCGCTTAGATCGATCCCTACAGTGCGTGGGATCCGAATATTTTTTGTCGAGTGTGGTCGAGTTTTTTGACGAGCTCGGAAGTGCTCTTCCCGATGCTTGTTCGTCCCTCGTCCATTCCCTATGTTTATGAAGCCTTCTTCGTGCCTCCGCTGTCTTTCTTGTCATAGAGGTGCCGTCGTTGGCGTATATTGTACAGAATTGCCGCAGTTTTGAACGAAGGGAGGGTCAATGGTGCGATTCGGCACAAGGGGTTCAGCATCAGTAAATAATTTAAAAGCAGCATAATTCTTTCCATATTGTTTTCACCTATATTATCGCTGTTATTTGTTACGTCAAAGTTCGAGGCAGCGTCAGCACAAGTTAAATATCGACGGCGATTGTTGTTAAGGAAACACAGGGCTCCTGCACTTAACTTATGCTAGCCTAGCAACAAAAATGAACTAGAAGCAACGCGAACTTCTTGGAAGAAGAACATCAGTCCTACTTAAAAAAAAAAGCCATTTCATCAGTCATTGCCTCATACAGCGTTCGCTCGTGTCTCTCCTTTCTTCCTTTGTTTCCTTCTTTATTTCTTTATTTCTTTCACTTTCTTGCTTTCCGTCTTTCTTTTCTTTATTTCTTTTCTGTTTTCTTTCCTTCTTTCCTTGTTTCTTTTTTTCCTTCTCCTTTAAACGGCATCGTGAGCATTCTTCAACGCCAACTGAAGCTACCATAAATTCCTCATCTGCTGTCGAATGCTTTTCGCAATATACACCGCTTATAAGACTGGATGCCAACCACCTACCTACCTGCGTCCTCTTCCTCCCCTTCCCCCCTCGATTTTCTTTTCTCTGCCTACGCCGAATGTTGTTGTTCCAGAGAAGAAGACGAAGGAAAAACTCGGTGTGTTTTGCGAAGCTACCACGTTGCAGAGGTGACGCCTTTCGGCATTAACGCTGTATTCGGAAGCCATTCTTTATGGTAGAGTTCGTTGCTTTCTCAAGACGCCTTTGACGCAGGAGACACGAGAAGTGGCTTTGGGCTTCTATGTAGTGAACGAGCATGGAAAGAAGAAACGGAAACAATTCTAAACTCGCAGTTCGACGACTTTCGAAAGCACCGATGTATCGCCGCTCTCGGGAGGTGACGATCGAAAGATAAAATTGCTTTTAGGGTGCGCGAGAAGATCGTCGCTTCCCCCCCCCCCCCCTCGCCAGTGTTGTTTTAATCGCTTTGTTTTTTACTCGCTCTTCCGAGAAAGAAGACTACCCAGTGCACGTGTCTATTTACTTGAACTAAATACGATTTGCTATTGACAGGCAATGTATGTTTTCCTTTTACTGTAAGCGTTTAGTGCGTTTTTTATTCACATATGTATTTTGAAGAAGTTATGGTTACGTTTACCGGTTGCATTTATTACGCTCGTATTATATTGAAGAAACGAAATACCTGGACTACTTATTTCAGCTTATAGTTAAATGACTTGGTTTTGTGTGCTACTTTACTGCACTTGTGCAGTAAAGTAGCAAACTCCAACCGCAGAATGAACAAGGTGCTCCGTCTCAACACACAGGCCCAAGTTGTCGGACACTAGTAAATCACACGCTCATCAGTAGCGGCAGTACCAGTGATAAACTGTAGACCTAATGTGGAAGAACAAGGCAAAGGAATCACGCATAGCACATCACGGAAAAACTAGTAGTCATACTTTTTGGTCTCTCCGCAAGGGCTACTTAACGCACTTTGAAAATTTCGTTCGCCGGGGTTGAAATTTTCCTTCCATACGCACGGTCGTAACAGGCCACAGCACTTAGAGATACCGAACCGTGTAGGTCACTCCGGCGGATAGCAGATTACGACGCGGCCAAGCTGACTCTCACATGTCGGCATAATCTTGTCAAAACGGGAGCTTTCGTGACGTCATCCTGAAGTATCTCACCCTCCAACTTCAGTTCGTAGTTTACTTTAGTAGAAGCATCGCTGGCACCCTGCTCCGGTGGAAACCACAATCACAACACAGCGAGGCATCTGAGTTCTGTTTGAAATTTATTTGGGCAGAGCCTATACGCGAATGGTATTTTTGAGGCAAGGTGTATCGGTGAGCGCTTTCAGAGGGCTTCTTCTTCAGCCTGTTGTATTTCTCTGCCAGGAGCTTCAGACTGTGTGGCCACTAGAGCGCGAATTTTCGAATCCTTCTTCCATTTATCTTCCTCAATCCGTTTATAGTGTCCGGGAACAAAACCATTTGGTCCTGGGGTGCTTTTCCTCTTGATTGCTGAGAGGCACGCTGGTTGGTTAGGCGAGTAACACACCACGATTTCCTCCAAAATTAAAAAAGATCAGGGAGTAAATCGGAGACACGCAGAGAGACACATGCACACAGACACATAATTAGAGACAGAGAGACACACACACAAACACGCACGCAAAGAACGCTGAGTTGTTAACCCAACATCTTTTCTGTCCGTGTGATTTCTTCTTTCAACTTTTCTTACAGCTGAAAAAAAAATGCACAGTTCCACCCGAAAGGCGAAGCACCGATTGCGTGATCAAATTAGTAGATAGCTGTAACTTTATCGGCCGTGTAAACTTGTAAACATTCGTTTACGAACTAAATTAACAATGATAGGATGTGTAAGCGTGACTCAACAAGGCCGTACAAAGAAACAGACACAGAGACACAGCGCTGTCTTTGTGTGTTTGCTTCTTTCTCCATCCTCGTTCAGTCGCGCTTACACATTCTGTAATGTATTTAAACCAACTAGCCCGTCAACGTGTTTTAACTTAATTAAGTAACACGGTGTCACGTGCGCACAGGTAAGCATGAGCACATCTCCCTCGATGACAGCAGAAACTTGCTGTGAAAACGCTGGAGTTAGGAATCGTGGCAGCCGCCATGAGCCAATTGACCTTCCGTGCATCTGTCACTTCAACGCGAACGAAACGTCGGAAGTACAGCGCGCACGAAGCTACCGGCACTACGCGCACTCGGCGAACATCGCAGATCGCTTTGAAGATGAGGCCCGCGCGGGTGCGCACTTTGGCCACGTCCCAGGTCGCTTTCGAGACACACGAGCGCCGGCAACGCGTCCCTACGGCGTCTACTACGGCGTCCGAGATTCGCGTGGCCAACGCCGTAGTAGACGCCGCGGTTGTCTCCGCTCTGTACGGAGCGGTGGGCGAGGGGGACATCGAGGCACCCTAGCAGGTGCCAGAGGAGAACGCCCTTCCTCCCTCGCCTGACTCCCCTGGCCTCGCGCGCAGCAGGAGAGGGCACGCATCCTGGCCGCGTTCCTTGCTCGCGCACGCGAGATTGAACTGCGTTCGCCGGCTCACCCTCACACGCTTTTATTCGTACAGAACCTCACGGCGACGGCGACAGCGACGGCAGCAATTCGCCTGGATTGCCCATATAATTGCTATCACAATAACATGGTGTCCTAGTGAATACTTCCTTTGTGAGAGAGACTTATTTCGGTCATTTCAACCGTTACTTATGCTGTTTTTCTGTTGTGGAACGCAGGTCTTTTGCTGTAAGAGAAGCTCGGTACACGACGCCATTGTGTTTAATTATTATGCCTTTTGGCTTAGCATAACCCTTGCGCTGTTACCCCGACCATGTCCCTATTCTGTGGTTGTTAATTATTTTTTAGGTGGTCATAGTCCTTGGCAAACTAAACGTCCCCTAATGTATTAGTTCGGCTATTGCCGCGCTAGACGTTACCACACTGGAATAATATAGGAGCTTTCGTACTTTTACATCCTGTTGGCAATGTTGTTGGCGACACACCTAAAGCAAAGTTTAGAATGTGTGCGCGGCACGCATAAACTAATCGGAAGGCTTTTATAAGAACATTAGGGCTAAAAAAAATTCGCAGCTTGCAGTAGTGGCGCAAGGCTGGAGTCAACAGCGGACCTTGCGATCACCTAGCTTTTACGTGGCTTGCCTAAGTTGTTTGTGGGTGTTGCGAGGTTATGCTAGGTTTTGATAAGTTGTTCGTAGGCTTAGCTAAGTCGTTTCTAGGCTTTGCGAGGTTATTCTAGGTTCGTGGCGGTGATGCCCTTGTGGTCGTAGCATGGTCCTCATTACAGCTACGACCGATTCGCGCTGGAATAGGCCGTTCGCAAACCCGTGTCTCGGCGGGCTTGACGCTGGAAATTTTCTAGCAGTCGAAGGCCGGGATCACTTTCTCGGTGACGTCGAGTGTTCAGGCGCCGACTCTCGTGTTCCCTGGGCTGAAACTCTGGGTCCTCAACTCGGCGTCGCCTCTTCCCAGCCGCAGCTTCGGCGCGGTGTTTCGGATCAGCTCGGCGGCGACGCGTCGCTTCTAGCTTGGCAGTACGATGCTCTTCCTGGTAAGCCGCTTCTTCGGGCGTCCGGACTTTCTTCGGTCTTCCCGTGGCAGCAGCACGTACGCACGGAGTAGAGGAGGCGAGAGGCGAATCGCCACGCCAGCTGTTGCGAGCTTTTACTCACCTGTGACGTCACGACTCCACCCTACGCGCATGGGGTGCAAAGAGGGTACGTGGTTCAGTGATGTCGCAGGTGGTTGCTATAGGCAACGCGAGGCGGGGCACAGCTGGGCTGAGTTTTCTGGTAACGCTCCACGGCGGAACTAAAAGCTTAAACAGCTCCGCTGTTAAAAGAGATGGAAGGACAGGGAGGTTAGCCAGTATAAGCATCGGCTGGCTACCCTACATGAATACAAACTTTACAAACTCGCGTTCGCTACGTGTGGACGCAAGCTTGTAAAACTTGTATTCACGTTTTGGTTTTCCCTTTCTCGCTTTTTTTTTTGCGGAGAAAGATGTATAAACTGAACTCTGTGTGGCTTGCAATCGCACTCTTGACGGAGAGCGGACCCCGGCCGACACGTCAGTAAAGTCCTGTTATTTTTCTACTTGCTTTTATTCTTTGAACTATTTCTGTGCCGGGTTCTGTGATTCTACGCATTCAAACACACACACACTGTGTATATATATATATATATATATATATATATATATATTCTTATTGCGGATGCACCTACCTAGTGCGCACATTTCTGTTAAGCTATCGCTATTCGTGTCACTATAGCTTTCAGTGCTTGGATTTGTGCATATCAAGACGTCTCTGTTCCCTCCACAAAGTGTCACTTTCTTGTTATTTACCTAATGGTGCTTTAGACACGTCTCATCTCAAGTGCTTTTTTTTTTGGAGGTGTAAAAAGTTTTACCGTCTAGTCGAGGGACGGAACTTGCATTCTGTAGGAAAATGTGAGTTGCAGGAAAGCTCACACGAACGATGCCCCCTCTCAAGAAGGGCGCGTCTGAAATCACTTTCTGGGAAAGTTGCGCCGCACTACGTTTCGCGGGGAAGCCTTTTAGCCGAAAAGGGTATGTTGAGTTTTAATGAAACGAAAACACCTCCAACGTAATAAGCCGATAAAACAAAGCTCTCTGGGCGTGATCTTGGTACGAAAACAGTAACAAAAAGAACATCGATGTCTCATCAAGGAGCTGTCCACTGCCACTCGATAGTCCACTATTCGCCGGCGCACAGCAGGCCGTGCAACTACGGAGACACGCGCAATGCCTTTAGCCGACTAACCGACTTCGCGCGATTCTTGCATAAGGAGTCATTAGCAGGGTGGCGGTCTTGCATTCGAGTGGGCTCAGGAGTCATTTCGCAGTCGCCCTTGACGTAAACGTCATCGACACTGTGCATGTTAATGCGTGTCGTACAGTGAGAATAGGTTTTCTCTCAGCACGCAATGCCTTCGCGCAACCTTATTGTTGACAGGAACGCTTCTGCGAACAACACGGGAAGAGAATCTGACTGCGTTTGCTTCTCCCACGTTGTGCTCCGCATTCCGCCTACCCGCAAAGCCGATCAAGTACGGACGCTAAGCTTCGGACTTAAAAAATATAAAACAACGACCGGCTTTTGCGGCTGCCAGTCTCCCTGTGTCTGGTTCGTCGCTAACGCGATTGAAGCGTCCAAGCTGAATACATATTTGCTTCTACGTCAGCGTCAGTGTCTGTCAATGCGCGTTGGCCGGTCCAGTGTATTGATTTATTAGATATTATAATGCTTACAGTACTCATTATGGACACGCAGTATGTTTCGCTATCCTACGCGTTAGTGTTGCCAAATTATTTAAATACCTATGTAATGTTTGAAAGTTCAATGTATCTGAAAATTATTTATGTTGATTATTTCATGTTCATATCATTTATTAAGCGGGTATTGATTGTTCGTTTTTTTTTATTTCTTCACGCGCAGAGCGTTCTCTCTGTCGAATTGTCGAAAGAAATGACGAAATATTTTCCCCAAGGATTTCAGTCGTAGCAGGAAGTCAAACAGCCTACTACATGGCAGTACGGATAAAAATAACGAACGTACTAACAAAAAGTCAGTTTTCAAGTAGACACCTATGCATACACATATGATAACTTGCATAAGACCGCATAATATAGCTCAAGATACCAGGACATAACACGGAATAGCCAGACAAAGCAAGACATATCCCAACAAAACACAACAATAGCATGACATAGCATAACATAGCATAACTAAGCAGAAAGTAACCTAACATAGGATAACTGTAAATGCGTTATAGACACTTAAATTTCTGGGCGCGTATTCACAAAACATTTCTTACGCTGAAAAAAAGGTTCTTAGGGGAGATCCTTGCCAATTATGTTGGATAAGTTATTGTCGAAGGTGGACTGCCCACTGTTAAAAAAATTGTTTGCGAAAGAACACTTTCCTAAATTCAGCCCCCGATTTCTCAAGCTTTAATATTCGCAGAAATTTCGTCCCAAATTTTTAGATAAGACAACTCTTTAGAGCATAGCTCTTAGGCGCCTGTTCCTGAGCTGAGCGTCGCCGTGCATTGGCGTAAACGCGTGAACGCTTTCGTGTCACCAGCTCGCACGTTCGTCTTCTTCCAGAGCTGGCTCCGATGTCACTAATCATGCCACCGTTCCTACACTGCCCCGCCGTCTGCGAAGGCGCTGATGGTACTGGCCCACTGCCAGTTGGTGCGGTGATTTCGGTCTCAAATTTTCTTGCCTCAATATATGGCGAAATGAAATATATATATATATATATATATATATACAGTTGCGGTCAAATTTCGCCTTAGGGAGTGTAGTAATCGACGAACATTTTAGAGCGGAGCTGTACGTGTCTAGCGCCCCATACATTTTCCTATGTCCGTGCCTCTAAAACCCCTCAATCTCCAAACGTAGCGCCCGCCAGTTCTCTCCTCCTCCGCTCGGCGCGGCGTCGACGGTGGCGCCACCCATGCTGGCCTTGCAGTATCAGACGACGGCTAACACGCGCTACCGGAGGAAATCCGCGGAAAAGTTTGTTCGAGCCCTGCGGAGCAGTTTTTTCAATCGATATCTTGCTTCGTAAGTCGGAAACTAGCCTTAAGAATGTCGTGTTGGAATTGCGGAAAAAATAAAGAAAAGGACAAATATTAAGGCGTAAGGCACGCGCGCGTTGAGAGTTCGTGTTGCTGAAACACGATGCATGCACGCGGTGTGCTCAAACACGCGCGTAATTTCCAGAGTTTCAGGTTTAGACAGCGTGAAAGTGCATGTACGTGGTTTCGTAGGTTCACAAACAGTACATATGAAGCATGCGATACCCATTTACTTAATCGGACGCATAAGAATGTTAAGGTTAAGCAGTAAAAACGTTAATCCTTATCAGCGGGCCTGCGGTCCTGTGCGGCCTCTCTCGGCCATAATAATCCTGCACACAAAACGTGCGAGTAGCCGCTGCTCATGCCTCCAATATTAAGGACGCGTCCGGCATCAGCCGGGATAGAGGTGAAATGCAAGAGGCCTGTGGAGAGATTCCTCGTTGGTGTTCCGTAATTCTCCTCGCACGGGCTCGGTATGTTGCAGCAGTCGCGGGGCGCTTTTTTCATTGCCTGGTGCTTTGGTAACCGCGACAATAGATTGCTTTCTTTTTGCAAGTACGGCTCCAGGAGGGCACATGTAACGGCTAACAGAGGCCTCTAGAAAGCACGTGACATTACAAGTGTTCCCGTTGCCGCTTTGGTGACCTGGAGGCACCGCCAACAATACGAAATAATGACACG
Organism: Dermacentor andersoni; assembly: GCF_023375885.2. Lineage (NCBI taxonomy): Eukaryota > Metazoa > Arthropoda > Arachnida > Ixodida > Ixodidae > Dermacentor > Dermacentor andersoni. Next base: position 92,686,797 of record NC_092817.1, on the reverse strand, counting down.
TTATTACAACTAAAACAACATCTAATAAAGAAATACAATCACCACCGAGGCGCCAACTTCTGGAGCAGGGCTTTCGTAATTCTCGCCCGCGCGAGAATTACGAAATGCCAACGAGGAATTTACCGGCCCACGTACAACTACGATCAAAGTGCACGTTAAACATCCCCACGCTAGCTAAATAAAGTTATCCTGAGCCATCCACTACGACGCCCTTCATAGCGTTAGTCGCTTCGGGATGTTAAAAAAGTTAATTACCCCGAACCAAATCAATACATGCGGGCGTACATTCGAAGCTAAACGACTGCATCCGTAAGTCATAGTGAGCCTTGCAAAAGCGTCGAGAACGTGCTAACTGCTGATGGAGCTCAAAACATAGCATGAATAAAGTCGATTTTATGTCACAGGCCAGCTACAGATGCGTACACTTGCGCCGCAAGACGAAACTACATGAACCAAAGAGCACATTCGAAAAAAAAAGACTACTTAAACGTGCTAAAAGCACGCCCAGCATGAACACATACACTTTTTCGAAGCGGCAGGCGTGATCTAGGCTCAAAAGAAGAGGTGGTGAGGAACCGTGGCATTTCACAAAGACGTGCATTTTTTGCCTCTTCCTCGAAGTCAGCATGTCTGATCCTATGTATCTACACTTTTCTTCTTTGTGCGTTGCGCTCGCGGGATGGTAAATAAAGAAGCCTTTTGCCGTCGCTGTGTCGGTTGCAGCAACCGAGGGCGCAGCAGCACGGCATCACGGTTAAGGTCTCGTCCCTAACACACTCTCTTTGTTCCGCTAACGCACTCGATCAGTCCGTTTGCGCGTACTTTCGTCACGCAGGGCCAACAATGGCGGTCGGAGCGCTCTGGAAAGAAAAAAATATGCAAAAGCATGGCACCTGCTTCCGCGCTGGAAAGAAAAATATACAAAAGCGCGGCGGCTGCTTCCACGTGACACAGATTGGCCAATGGGGGAGCGGAGGAGGTTGGGGCGACAGGAGGCGTGGAGGAGGAAACGTCGGGGATAGCGAGGTCTCGGAAAGATCTAAGAATGGCGCTACTTTTGGAAAATTGAGGTGCTTTACGTGCCTCTAAGCTCCCGCGCCCTCTATGAGGAGGCAAAGGAAATCAGTAAGGCATGCGCTGACACCTAGCGTAGCAGGAGGAAAGCTAAAAAGCGAATTAATACATAGTTTCGTATAATAATTAATAGATGGAACCATGGCGCTAGTGTCTACGGGAGCTGCAGTGGGGGTCGTTCGGCCAGCATGGAAAGTATGGGAAGTACATGGATTTGCCTAAACTTCGTCCTTCTGGCCTTAAACGTCTATTAGAGTTTCTAAATTGGTCCTTTTTCAGAAAGTTCTGTGTTTTAAACAACTAAACAAACATTATTAAAATCATCCGCCGGCAGGATTCCAAAACAGGACCTCTAGCACAGAAGGCCTACATTGAAACTATTATGTCACGGACGCATTTTTTTCTTTAATGGCATATTTAACAAAACATCTGCCAGCCTGCGTAAGGCTATTTGCGTGTGTGCACTTTCAACTGTGAATAAGAGTGTCCAATATTTAAAGCACTACTTCAGCGCCTTGGTGTTCCAGCACGAGTTTTGTGACATTCTTAACAATATAAGCATTAACCGATCGTGCTTGGGGATCAGCGTTTTGAATACCCATACGTGACCTCCATATGCTATAAAGACCGAAAAGCATAATTACAATTTAGTGGACGCTATTTGTTTGAAAAGGCGAAACGTCGTGCGCATCTAATTGAAGGGCCTTGTGCAGTATCCTTTGACAACGCCACGGACGCATGCATCGACAAGCGGATAGAACGCCCTTATGAATTTCTTGTGTGCAAGCCAGCGTCTTGAGATGCTTGGCGCGTTTCAATTTGGACACCTTGACAGGTTAAGCCACTGTTACTTCCGATTGTGCGTGTTCGCAGAGTGTTTTACAGACATGGAAGCGAAAAGCCCCCAATTAGGTAAACTTTTACACTCATTGGTGTGCTTTGTCTTTTTACAGCTCCGCTGATAGGCCACATTGACAGAGTGGCATAACTTTCTCACGTGAGAGCCGCGTTTATAAAACAATCGGTGTCTCCACACAGTACGGTAAGGCAACTTAGGGTATTTGTAATAAAACACGGACGCCAGGACGACAACACACACATGCTTTTTCGTGATCTCTCGGCTGCTTCGTTTGTTTCGGGCATCACGTTACGCTTCCGTCGTTTAAAAACTTTACGTATGATTGGAAGCTAATAACAAGCGCATTCTCTCCTGAGCACACTCAACAATCTGTAACGAGGCGACAAGTCGGTGGAATGTAGCAGAAGATTTATGTACAGAGAGAAGACTATTTATAGACTAGGAAATCTGAGATGACGGATGCGAGACGGGAGCAAGGCTCGGCCGGCTGTCTTCTTCCTCTACTTCGTGGAAGCATCTCGTAACAATACCAGCAGTTGCAGCGCCAGAATGCGTTTTTTTTTTTACTATGAAGCCACCACATAAACATAAATGATATTTCTGACGAGCGACACAATGACAATTATGTCAAGCTATGCCAGATTACTTCAGTGTCGCCGCATTTTGAACAGAAGCGTACTGTATTGTCAGAGCACCGCAAGCTTCAAGTCCCCCGCTGTGCGTTCAACATCAGTCATCGTGGAAGTGCTGGCAGCTATATAAATAGGCTCTAATAGCAAAACGACTAAAATGCAGCATGCGTGATGCATCATGAATGACAAAACCCCGAACGAATTCAGAGGTGGAAGAGCAGGCGAAAGGAATAAATTGGAGGGTGTACGAGACGCACGTCCGATTTGCAACCCTATGCAAGTGAAACGTAGTTAAGCCATCAAGAGAGAGAGAGAGAGAGTGAGCAAGGCGGTACCGTTGCGCACACGTGGTGCTGCCGATCAGACCTATACGAACGCTCAATAAGGCTAGTCAATTTATGAAAATGTAGCATTCCCTGCGTTGCTTTGTGAATCCTATGCGTGCGGCCGCGATCTTAGAATCTTTGTCTATGAAAATGCTCTACGATCTATCTGAAGGATATGAGTAGGGAGAATATCACGCTGTGCCGCAGAGCGACATCGTCGGTAACAATATTTCTGACGATGCTGCCCAGTCAGCTCAGAAGCGATTGTGATTTAGTGTTGATGCGTGATACGAAAGCGCCTTACAAAAAAGGCGCGTGTAACATGCTAGTACACCGCCGTGTAGGAGCCAGCATTTTGGCAGTTAGGTGCTATGAAGTCACTGGCCCTTATACTTTCTTTGTCAAATAATAAGCTTGTATTAATAACCAAAATGCAAGAATGTGGCAAGCAAGAATGCAGCTACAAGCGAAGAAGCCGTCCCTCACAGAGGGAACGTCAGGACGCTCAGTACAGTGTCAACGCGGTCAAGTCTGACGACCTCATGAAGCCCTCATGGAAATAATGAGCGACAGAGTAAACGAAGCTTTAAAAGTAAAAAAAAAACAGGTATGTATCGACCATGCGACAATAATTTAACTAGATAAGAGCCATTCGACAGGGTACACTTGGAAATATAATAAAATTAAATTCTGGGGTTTTACGCTCGAAAACCCCGATCTGATTATGACCTTCGCTGCAGCGGCGGACTGCGGATTAGTTTTGACTACTTGCTGTTCTTTAACGTGCACCCAATGTACGAAACAAGGATATTTTTGCAGTTCGCCCACATCAAAATACTGTCTCCACGGCCGGGATATCACGAGCAGCGCAACGCCATAGCCACTGGGCTACCACTTTGGGTTTTGAAATGTATCAATGTAAAGGAACAGCAATATCAAAATACTAAAAATATTTACGTGTGATTATCTATCAGAGAATGACTTACACAAACATTGTATGTAAGGAGCTCTTATGGGTTTACTGTGCGAACCTGGAAAGACCACCAGTATGTGGTGTTGAATACAAAAACAATAAGCCAAGTGATCTATAGGTGAACATCAGTGACAATCATAAATGCTTGCGGAAAGCAAACGACGAAGGTAATCATCATTTAACAGTGTCGTCAAGTTTCTAGGTTATTACGTTGCTAAATTTATTCTGCTACCCTGTTCTTTTGACATGAGGCTACGAAGACATGCTTTATGTTAGTCTTATTTCTTCCATTTGTACTACCCAATTAGTACCAATTAGGTAGAGCGAACATCTGCCACGGCCAGCAAGAACTGAGACGGGTAGAACATCTGAAACGCCCACATCTGAATACCAGTACGCTTCCAGTATATACTAAAAAAACGATGCAGTCATATTTCCACAGTCCTGGGCACCACTTAATGGTCACAGCAAGTCGTTTGCATTTTTCAAGTGAAACTTGTATTGGCTCACAAGTGTCTGTAGCGGTCTGGTTTCACGAAAACCCAGTTGCTCCCAAAGCAGAGCAGCTGCGCGAAAGGGCGGTTTGATGAGTTGGCAGCTACGCCGGTGCCGTAGCGTGAGTCATTAGCCAGGATTCCAGCTGCATAGGCGCACGCACACGTCACGAGCGCAAACAATCAGAACAGTTTCGCTTCCGCCAGGGAGGGAAAGGTAAGGAATGGGTATTGCGCGTGCTGCGCATGCTTCGTTTCCGTTCAGTCCATTCTCGGAAAACGGATGGGACGGCCACACGTTGTGCGTTCCCCCAAGGAACCGGCAGCCTTCGATGAGCGGCGGTGAGAACTCACCCGCGAAAGGGCTCGCCTTAGGCGCGCCGATCCAACCGTTAGAGCTGCCGAAGCCCAGGAATTCCTATATCAACGAGAAGATCCCAAGCTGAGGGGGCGCGAGGCCGAAGCAATCCGGCACCCTTACGTGTGGGTTACTTAACTGTGACCAAGGTCAGGTGCACGCCGGACAAGCGCCACTTACAGCCATTTCCCGGTAGGGGAAGGGTTGGGCAACTTTTTTTTTTTTCTACAAACTACAATTCAATCACACCTGAAATGAGATTTGAATGCGCCTAACTACAGCGGGCTTAGCGGTATAGATTGCGAATAGCTACAGGGGCCGTAGTACCACTTACCGAAGTTCGATAATCTTGTTGTGATAATGGTATCCGCATACAATTTTACACTCGATTTTTGTTTTTCTTCACTACGCTGCAAGCTGTTCTGAGCGACGCCCAACTCTGATGCCAAAATAAAACCTACAAGCAAAGCTGTAGCGCCGTGGGCTCCAGAAGAGAGACGAAGTTACGTTTATAGCATAAAGCGCGCTGTATACGTCTTATAAAGAGATCGCTCTAATTTTGTTTCTGTCTCAGACACATGCATTCTATTCAGTTAAAACGCTATGTCTCTCATTCGTCCACGTGTTGCAGAGTGTGGGAACGGTCAGCGCGAGCAAAAGGCTGTGGAGCACTAGCGATGGAATGCTTGACGCGCTGCATAATACAGCGGCAACCAGTTTAAGGACAAAGACGACGAGAACTCCACCAGAACGACTGCAAGGATGTTAGCGACACAATGATGGTGCTGGCAATGGTATATGACTGTGACAACAGCTATAGGCGACGACGACGACAGCATGATGACGGTACCGATGAGTTCACGACTATCGACAACCATGACAACTGATAACATGCGTGACGACGGCTCACAGGCCGTGTACCTGGGATGGTCTCCAATTCGTGTGGGCAGATGAGTTTTCCCTGCCGACAAACTTTTCTATACCATGAAATTGTGATAGCAAACACAATGACGACACTTGAAATAACCATCACGAGATCTTTTTCCAGCAGTGCGCTAAACAGTTATAAGTGCAAAAGAAAGATAGAAAAAGAAAGAGCTTGTTCAATTTGGCACATATTCTAGCACACGGCGTTGCTTGTGATAGTTCGTATTTCAGAACTCATTGGCTTCTCAGATATAACAGGTAAGGCGCGCATTACGCTACTACTTCTGCGTTAAAAACAAGCTTTAAAGAAGCAAGAGGGAAATCCCAGAGGATTTACACGACATAAATGGTTCCGCAACTCTAGTAGTGAGGATCATTGAAAGCGAAAGATTTGTGATGAATACTAAATTCCTCTAGTAAGATGCTGGAATTATTTATGCACTCGTAATCGCGTTGTATCTAGCTAATGAAGAAACATTTTCGAGTTGTTTCTTCACTTACTTAGACGGAACCAGCCCTCCGCGTAAACTTAAAATACATGAAACGCTGTTTGATGCATATTAACTCTGTTATTTCTTTTTCCTTAATAAATGCGGAACGGTGTTGCACAAGACTATTATATTATGTCGAATTGTATTTTAGTTGACGGAGCCACTGATATTCAGAACAGTGCTCAACATACACGCACACGCGGCAGACAAAATTGTAATCAACTTGTTAAAAATAATTGATTCTTACACAGCAACCAATCCAAATCAATTTCCGTCTTTAAAGTATCACTTCCTCTAGGTGTTAAAGGGACACTAAAGAAAAAACAATATGTTGAGCTGTATTACCACAACATGTTTCTACAATACCACCTTAAACGACTCTTTTTCGAGAGAGGAGCCGTATTGAAGGTTGGCGCACCAGCTGGGAGTGAGGTCATTATTTTTGACGCTTTCTGCACTTGCCTAGTTAAATATTTATCGGCGAAGATGAATTACGTTGTATTTCAAATAAGTTTCGAGCATTTTTACTGCGCCATGACAGGAACTCAAGCACGAAAAAAAGAAAATGCTTCGAAATCCGTGACTTCACTATAACGTTAGCGGAAAGGTTTTGGCGCGAAATTAAAAACAAAATGGAACCTTTATCTTTACGTTCTTCTCTAATAATCAACCTGTCAACGCTGAATCAATAAAAATAAAATTTTGTATTACTACTATGCCATTCTAATTATGATTCAGTGTTTAGCTTTAGTGTCTCGTTAATAGAGAGAGAAAAAAAAAAAGCTCCGCTCTGGGCCTGTCATCGAGTGATTGGTTGATTGTGGTCTTTGTGCATTACAATATTGCTAGAATCACGTGACGTGAATGAAACGAGTGTGTCATAGCGCGTTGTGACAACGGGGTACTCGTGCCCGTTCAATCTGACGTGCTGTTCCATCAGTTGCTCGCAATCTAGCGCAGACGAGGTCTGCTCGTAAACAAAAAACAAAGTGCTTTAACCCAGTATTGGAAAGAGAGCATGGTGCTGCTCTCACGACAATAAAACGGGCCCTGTCGTAAACTCAGGCCTACGCACCGGGCAATTCTCTTCTTTCCTTCGGCCAGAAGCACTGCGCTCGGAGTTCACAACCACGCAGGTGTTGGCGAGCTCGGGCATTCCATCGCAAGCTTTCCTTTTTTTTTTTCTTTTTTTTTTCTTCGCACGGTAAGGAGTCGAACGTGAAGCAACTCTCGTAGAGAACGTCAACAGCACTTTTGAGTGGGTTTCCTCTCTTGCGAAAAGTTTTACATTCGTATATTGATTAGAGCCTAACCCTGTCACGAGCTTATAGTACAGTTGAACTGTACGCCTGACTCCGACTTTCACAGCCGTAGTCGGATCGTTTAGTGAGAAAAGGTACGAAGAAAAAATAGCCAAACTAAACCTCGGGAACAACGCGAACTTATTAATCTATCAGTAGGCGGTGAAGGGTAACGGCCTATATGACTGGTTGTTGTTGATACGCAGAACGCAGCTGGTCGTCTAGGAAGAGGGCAAGAACCGAAGGCTGTCCAATGGGGACAAATGTGATGAAAAATGGCACGGTCTCCCAACCATTTGATAGAAATGAATAGAAGGAAATACTCTACTTTTAAAGTTCTAGGATCCTGGTATGTATTGTAGGCGCTAAAAGCGTGTTAAATTCAGTCCTAATATATATATATATATATATATATATATATATATATATATATATATAGAGAGAGAGAGAGAGAGAGAGAGAGAGAGAGAGTCGGCACCACTATTCTGACGGGGCTGACATCGCACTAATAAATTACGTTTGCTGCGATTTGCCGAATGTGCTTGTACTGGTTAAAACTTTTAAAGTAACAAGGCAAGATTGCGTGAATTGTCTGCATTCTACATGGACACGCTGCGTCCTAAAGGTCCCGAACTTCGTAAGACTATGAATGTCTATACTGCTACTTATGCCCAGATAAAGCCAACAGACACTGAAGCCAAGGAAAGCATCGTGGAAATTATCTGGGGTTGAAATTGGAATGTAGGAAAAATAAATGAAAATGAAAGTGGACGAAAAGATAACTTGTTGCCAGTGGGAACCGAACCCATCAACCTCCGCAATACCCGTGTGTTGCACTAACAATTGTGCTACGGCGACGGCTATCCATGCGCCCACTAACTTGAGTATTTATGTCTAGTAGATTTAGCCCTATATGACTGTTAACCAGCGCCGCTCAGAGCCATGGTGGGCGGATGTGGAACATCATTTTGCCGGATGGCGTCACGTAACACGTGATCTGAGGAGAGCAGGCACGTACCTAATAAACCCTCGCACGTTACCTATTGAGGACAAGACTGCCAGATTCGAGACCATCGCTATGAATAATCGAGAGAAGAAAGGTAGCTGAGGGGCTCAATTTTATTTTGCAGATGTAAGCCGTCACGAGAGGGATAGATTTTGCTGAGATACTCGGCAAAGAGCGCTTACATATTAAAAAAATATCTAAAGAAATTTTCTCAATTTAAGCTCTGCACCTATTATTAGTTTTTTTAAAGCTTGCCAACTTTGTCCGTTGGCTTTATCTGGTTATAATTAACGAAATCGAGCCCCTCGGTTCCCTTTCTTCTCACGTTTACACTGCTACTTGAACGTTGTTTCACTGAATAAATCGTTAAGGATTATTACTGCCCAGAGTGACCTCCAGGCAAGTAGATACATTAGGAAAAAAGAAAATGCTACAGAAATTATGAGAATTGTCTACTAATACGCAGGCATTCTTTGGCTCAGCTGCTACTTAGCTTTTGTTTACTCATTTAGATAGCTTGTGCAAGGCTGCCCATCGCTACATTTCGTCTACTATTACACTATTATAACGATTACACATGTTACCTTAACCAATTATGCATTCATATTGAAGATATATCCTACAACTGGGCCGAACGGTTGTCAGAACCGTTTCCTTTTTTTCTTTTCCTTTCGCAACACAGCTGTTTTCTTTTTCCAGTTCCTTTTTTATTACTCTTTTTTATTGCGACCTTTACGCGGCGATGGCGACATCACCAGTTTCATTTCTTCGTTTTTTTTTCATGTGCCGTAATTCACCTACTTTTACACTATTATGCCGAATACATGTATTAACTTGACCAATTGTGCATTTCTTTCGCAGATATAAGGCGTCACGGGATGGATAGATTTTGCTGAGATACTCACCAAAGAATGCTTACGCATTGAAAAAAAAAACGAGACATAAAAAGATTTTCACAATTTAAGCTGTTGGTGTTACGCAAAAGCCAGTACGTTGACGGTAGGTACGTTTCAACGCAGTGCAAACCATGGCGACCACTTCATGAATCGCCAACGGCTCGGTTCACCTACGTACCTCGAGGGATTTTACTTTCCTCTAAAGAGTTCTCCTGCTCGTAAAAGTATATGCCAGGAACAATAGCAAAAATACACGTGTTTCTAAGATCACCCATTTCATTAACCTCAGTGATTTCATTACCAGCATGCAATCCCAGTTCATGTCAGCGCAAGATAAGAAGACGCGAAAGAAAGTCTTGCAGAAACTCCCCTGAGATGAAGTTAAACGCAGTGCAGCAGTTATTTAGCATCAAAGGCTTAAATACGTTTGCGTGTTAAAGGTAAATCGGAAAGAAAAAGTTTATTCGAACTGCTCCATGATGCGGCTCTAAAGCCGGCAAGAACTGTGGGAGGATAAACAGAAGATCGTAAATGTAGATTCGGGAACCACTTTATAAATGAGATTTTGCCCAGCGAACAGGTCGGTACAAGAGTGCGCTGAAGAGACCTGTAGGTGACTTAAGTGCCCTACATAGGCGTCTTGGAACTTGTGACGGTTGGCCAAGAAATAAAAGAAGCCGATTGGTTGCGCCACCACTTTGATTGCAAATGCACAGGCAATATCTCTGCTCCTCTGAACTAAATCTGCCTTGGCGGTGCTCAGCCGCACAACAGAGCTCTGGGAGAGCGCACTAAATAAAACTAAACAAAAAAGAAAGAAATAAAATGTTCGCGGAAACGTTAGAGGGGGTTAACCATTAAGATAGTTCTTACATATGTAGGATGACATAAAACAAAGGAAGGATAAAGACGACTAAAATGCCGTTTTGCATGCTGCACTTGGTGCAGCCAAATTGCTTATGACATAAGGTCCATAAAGCTTTCTGGAACATAACTTCGAAGGGGGATCGTAAAAGCTGAGAAGTTTTTTCTTCGTCCTTTCGTAAGTTGTAACCCTTAATGTGTTTCTTCGGGGAAATTTTCAAGCGACAATGGAAGAGCAGGCTGGCCGATGTCCACATTGAATATTGCAACACATTTACTGATACACCCAACTTACTCAATACAAAAAACCACGTAAAAGCAAACACTAAAAATAAATGAGTGAATGGGCACTCGATCATGTCGTCTGAGATTTGGCCTTTCGCGTTTCCTGAATTATTTTATATGCTTAATTAGTGTAGGCGCTCTTTGATTTTACAATTATTATCTCAGGCAACATTGACGCTCGGACACTCAAGCATAGTCAAAAAACCGCTATCTACAGAGCCTTTTCGAGAATTTCGGGCGCGTGCACCGGGACATTCCTGCCTTATATTGTTTCTTCCTGTCTTTTTCTCAAACTGCAGCTCACATTTTTATCATCTTTTTTAGCAGTGCCTCAAAGGCATCTGTCACCACCATCCCTTGCAAACCGGTGTAAAATTCAAAAAGACGATTGGAACTCATGGATGTATTAACATTAGCATGGTTCTATTGCTTCACCACGCTACCAGCTGTAGGCTACAAGCGTTTCTTGCAAACTAAATAACTTTGAGCCATCCCCATCGTGTCTGTGTCTCCGATCGACCCGAAGATGGCTAAGCACAAACGGACACGTCGAGAAGGACATGCTTACCTCGCTGGTTTGTCTAGTCTCCTAAGCTAGCGCTGTACTTGACACTGAACACGTTTGACAGGCTGTGGTAGATACGTTCGGCGAGTGAGAAATGGACAGCGACGAATTGGCATCCTGTATGCCACAATGAACTTATATGCAAATTCAGACTATTATATTCTGGCTACGTCACAAATTTTAGGGAACATGCCTCGCGTTGGAATGTTCGAGAATACACTTCTTCCACGTAGAGTCAATTTCCCTCCCCAAACATTTCCGGGTCACCGGCCATTTTCCGAGCATTTGGCCTTAGGTCCATTTTAATCCTAATGACACTAGACACCTTTTGGGCCTCGTGTCATCGCCTGGAATTTATGTGCTGAATTTACGCATTCTAAGTGTTTCCTTATTTCCCGCTTGTCTGAGCTGAACATTTCATTTTTGGCTAACATAAGCATTATTTTACACATAGCAGAAAGTAAAGGACGTTCTCACATTCGTTCCCTTCCTCACACCCCTCCCCCTCCTCCCACCTACAAAATAAAGAATGTTTCGCAAAGAAGCTACTTGTTTAATAGAAGGGGCCAGGTAGTACACGTAGAAGGAAAATCTTGCTGTGGAACACCAATGGCTACCTTTTTACATTCTCTACGTTGTAAGTCATTCTTGCTCAATGTAAAACAGAAAGCACACCGGTAGAACGCATTTCAAAGGCGCGGTGTATGTCACGCAGTAAGAAAGCTTGAAGCCGTTTCATCCGCGAAGATAATGTGGCTACATGTGGAGTCAGATGACCATCGATTTTTTCAACCCACGACGACATGTCCTTGCACCACTTTATTCAAGAATATGCGCTCCGCAAAAATATAGACCGCCTAAAAAAGAAAAAGACAGAGTTGTCACTGCGACTTGCACTTATAGCATTATACAAGGCCGTTCTGGAGAGCCACGACAAAGCCAATACACATCCGTCGAAAAGAGAAGTTTCCGCAAGAACTTCTAACTTGGTCAACTCGGTAAACTCTGCAAGGACAAGTGAATACGCCTCCAGCCGCAGCGTGCCGAAAGTATTTCCTTTTGTCCACATATCTCAACTCGAGGGAAAAAAAAAGAATAGGGAGAGAGACAGGGAGACGAAAGAAGTCGTGAGTATAGGGACAAGATTGGCGAACGCTGGAAAAGCAAACGCAGGAGCGAGGGAGACAATATTCGTTCCCTGACCATCTGTTGTGCGAAATCGGAAGAAATAGGAGGTGGCGCCGCAGTTGAATCTGGGAATGCACTCTCTGTCGCCGCCGCTGCCACGGACAGTTTGCTTAGCGCAACACTTCAAACCCGTGGAACTCCCAGCTTGCGCTGCCAGAACGGAACTGGCGGCGCTCGTGTGGGTCACGCTCTATAGGCAGCCCTCCTCGTTTCTATGGCGATGAAAAAACGTGTCTGTGTGGCCCTGGGGCGAGTCGCCAACGCGCACCGACGTCAGCAGCACCGGTTGTTAGCGAGTGTCCGAAACGAGCTTCCGTCGCCGCTCGCATCCTCTTCCTTTCTTTTCTTTTCCATTCTTTTTTTGAGCCCCTGGTGCCAAGTTTGTAACTCCCCTTAAATTACATCGCGACCTTCCGTATGTGATCGTGCAGTCGACGCGTCCAGCACAGCCAAACCAAACAGTTCGGTTGCGAGATCTTCATGTTTTTTTTTTTTTCTTTAGTTCATTTTCCTGCCTGCGCCGTTGGTTTCCTGCCAGGTAGCACCACTCTCGCTAGTTTGAAAGCAAAGATGGATTATTATTTTCTCTAAATCTTTGCTTCGTTAGCCTGTTTAGTCGTTCTGGAGGCCCTAATCCTATTACGAGTGAAATTACTTTCCGCCACAGAAGGGGTGTACGGTACGTAGAGCTTAGCGTGTAATGGAGGAAGGGGGCGCGGGAGGGTGTAGGATAGATGGATGTCTCCGTACTCTGCCTACAGGTCATTAAATACAAATTCGAATCAAAGCGGTGAAAAGAGGCCACAGACAGCGGGTCGCTCATTGAGGAAATCATGTTTCATTCTGCAAAATACCCCAAAAAGGGTCTTCTTTCAGTTAATCTACTTTTTTTTTGAAACTTAACACTACGCATCTTTTCTACATTCTGGGAAGATATAGCCAGCTTCGCGATGCAAGGTGACGTTTCTTGACAGCCAGTTTCCTTCTTTTTTGCGCCCTAACAAGTCATAAGCTCGGCCTGAAGGACAAAATGAACATTGACTGGCTGCGTTGTGTAATCAGCACATTCAGCTAGACAAAGAATTTGCTGCGCCATTTTCTTCAATTTTAAAGCGAAGCTTATTTTACGCACTTTGCGTAACGGGGCTGTAGCGGTTGTCTGGCCGAACACACACACAGGAGAGCACGATAACAATGAACCGGCTTAAATATAACCACCTGCACTAACCTTTACCGATGCGTGCCCAGTCCTGTTCTCTACCGAATTACGAAGTGAAAGAACAAAGCATACCTAATACCCTCGCTGCATACAAATGTAGACCTGCAAACGCATAAATCTTTTACAAATTAGATGCTTTCTATGCCTTCTTTGCCGCTATTTCGTGCGTTGTTTCGGTCCATTTCTCAAAGAGTAAAGTGGGTCGGTCCCTGATACATTGTAATCCTCGGTCGAGCGAGCTCCGTGGGTCACGTGGTTGGGGCTCTCCGCGTCTTGCCATCCTGCCGCGAAGGCACGTAATTGGTATGCAACGAAACGCGGTGCTGGAGATGAGCAGCTTCATAGCTATTAGTTGATGGGCTCACGAAAGCTTCCCTTCGTATACGCTTTCACAAACGCACTGGACCTCCGTAATATTTTTCATGGTTATTCATGCAAAAGCGCTGAAACCGATTTCAAAGGCTACTTGGTCTGCTTCCACTTTTAAAGGATTGGCAAGTAATCTGAGAGCTACAGATCAGTATGTAACGGTTTCGCCCATACCTAGAACGCTACATGCTCAGAACCCTCTTGCGTCATACGAACTGCCTTAGCTGCAACGAATAAGGATCCAAAGGGCGCAAAAACAGACACAAAGAAGGCCACCTTAAGCCACTTCCGTTTGTTGTGGTCTTCGTCGCATCAACCTTGCGGGATTAAAGTACTTAGCAAAACTGATGCCCTGCTTTTGCATTGCATCCGTACAAGCTAAGCGCAAACTACAGTTTGACGGTGCAATAGAGACCTTGACCCATCATCGTCGTGTAGGCATTGTCAAGCTCTTGGTGACATTGAACACTATCCATTCTGAAGCGGCTTGAATTTGAACCAGAACGTGCGATATTTATAGCTGAACTGCAGCGCAAGACGGTACCACACTCAAATGTAAGTGCTATCTTGTTCCTGCGAGGTCATCGAATAGTTAGGGTGGAAGGGCTTGGGATTCTCCTAACGTTTTTAGCGATACATGGTTGGGAGGTGATTGGTGAGCCGCGTAGGTAATCACGCAACGTGTTCGTCTCCGTGTAAACTTGTTTTAGCGCGACAACGTTAAGGACCCCGTGTCGCAGAAAATCCGGTGTCGGCGTCGGTGTCGGCACAGTTGTCCATGAGTGAAAATTTTCGTGTATATTCAGGTATATGTATATGCCACGCCTTACTATATGACATGAGGTATATGCGGGTTATATTGCCGCACCATTCTATCAATAAAGATTGGCACGCCTTCCGTAAGCACAGCGAACAACTAAAAAGGGAAATCACCTCGGTAGAGGAATGGAGCCAACAACTAAAACAGATACAAGAACTCTACACACGGGAAATAGACAGAACAAACACCGGAGGTGGACCGGCGGCTACTCGGGCTATGGGAGACGAGACGCGGGCTCACAAAACGCTGGAAAAGACAAAAGCTAAACAGGAAACTCAAGAAGAAGATAGCAGAGATCACTAAGAAGGCAGAAGAGTACGCAACACAGCTAGCCAGGCAAGGGTGGCAGCAGTTCTGCAGCTCACTGAACGGCACGCTTAGCACAGCCAAGACGTGGCGCATACTAAAAGCCCTCATGAACCCAACCAAAACGAAAACAGAAAGCGGCAAAGCAATCCAGAAACTGGTCCACCAGCACGAAGGCTCCGACGAGGAACTATTGGAGGCAGTGCGTGTAAAATGTTACGGCAAAGACAATCCCAAAGGCTACGACGGGGAGTATCTGGGGACAGAGAACCCCCACATGGACAGACCGATTACAAGAGAGGAAGTTTACGCGGCAATTAGAGCGACAACCAAAAACACAGCCGCGGGCGCCGACAAGATCAGAAACTCCCTAATACGCAACCTCAGCGACGAGGCGATAGATCAGCTCACAGCATACCTCAACACACTGTGGGCAGAGGGCACGATACCGAAGGAATGGAAGCACGCTGTCGTGGTGATGATACCTAAACCCGGCAAAAAGCTTCAGATTGAAAACCTGAGACCCATCTCCCTCACCTCGTGCCTCGGTAAACTCTACGAAAGGATAGTCACCAGAAGAATCCAACACCACCTGGAGGACAAGGAGCTATACCCGCACAGCATGTTTGGCTTCCGGGCGAACCTGTCAACACAGGACGTCCTGCTACAGATAAAAGAAGTCATAAACACGTCACCCAGAGCAGGCGAAAACGTTATCATGGCCCTAGATATCAAAGGGGCCTTCGACAACGTTAGCCACGAAGCCATCATGGAATGACTGAACAACGCCAACTGCGGCAAGAGAATCCACGACTACGTGAGGGCCTTTCTGACCAAACGCATGGCAACGGTGGGATTGGGGGATCTGCGAAGTGACATCTTTACCACCCCACGCAAAGGCACGCCGCAGGGCTCCGTGATCTCACCAATACTCTTCAACATCGCAATGATCGGACTGGCTCGACGACTCAGCAAGATTGATGGCATCCAGCATGCAATATATGCTGACGACATCACGGTCTGGGTCAATCGAGGCTCCCTGGGGCATAAGCAAGAAAAATTGCAGGAAGCGGCTGAGTGCGTGGAAGAATACGTCAGAGAAAGGGGCCTGGCGTGCTCCACCGAAAAATCAGAAATCCTGAGAGTGGGAAGAAACCCCACCAAGGAAGAACTAATAGTAAAACTAGACGGACAAAACATACCTGAAAGGAGCATGATACGCGTCCTAGGCATGTGGATTCAAGGAAGCAAGAAATGCAGCCACACAATCAGCTTACTAAAAAAATCGACAGAACAAGTAAGCCGAATGATAACGAGGGTATCTCAAAGAAGAAGCGGAATGAGAGAAGAAGACACAATCAAGCTGGTCCGAAGCCTAGTGGTCAGCAGAGTCACGTACTCGCTCCCGTACCACAACATGACCAAGCACGAAAAAGAACAGACGGAAACGCTACTAAGGAAAGCGTATAAGACGGCGCTACATCTGCCTAGAAACACGCCCAACGATAAACTGTTACAGATGGGCCTAAGCAACACTTTCGAAGAACTCGCGGAAGCGCAGCTCATTGCACAGATCGCCAGGCTCCAGCAGACTGCCACCGGCCGCAAGCTCCTAAAAAGAATAGGGCATAACACAGACGGAATAGAGGATCGGGCTGCTAGCATCCCAGACAGCGTTCGCCAGACACTGGAGGTTAGCCCCCTACCGAGAAACATGGACCCGAATCTCCACGCCGCCAGAAGGCAGGCACGAGCAGATTTCGTGGAACGAAACCTAGCCGCACTAGAAAACACAGTATACACAGACGCGGCCGTATACCCATGGGACCGCAACACTAGAATGTTTAGAGTCGCGGCAGCAGTGGTAAACCACACGGGAGAACCAATTAGCTGCGCGACCCTGAGAAACTGCACGGTAACGGAGGGGGAGGAAGTCGCCGTAGCTCTAGCGGCGGTTGGTGGTTACCGCAGGAACAAATCTCTGATAATTCTAACGGACTCCAAAGCAACATGCAGGAACTACACACAAGGCAGAGTTAGTAAGGAAGCACTGAGAATCCTCCTCAAAACAGAGCCTCCTAACAAAAAGATAAAACATAGGATCTTCTGGATACCGGCACACACCGGGATAGAGGGCAACTCAAGGGTGGACCGCCTAGTTCGCGAACTCACGCACCGAGCAGGGCAGTCGGAAACCCTAGAGGCCCCCTTAACGGTGGAGCCGACGTATGCAGAAATACTTAACTACTACAGTGGAAGGAGATTTAAATACCCCCCACCCCACACATCGCTCACACAACATGAGGCAGTAAGCTGGCGAAGACTGCAAGCAGGTACGTTCTTCAACCTGCACACATTACACAAAATGTTCCCTACCCAGTACAGGTATACATGTCCGTGGTGCGGAACAACCCCCACGTTATACCACATCACATGGGAATGCAAGCGTAATTTCGCATTCCATAAAGTAAATAACCCAAGTGCGGAACAATGGGAGGGTCTGCTCACCAGCAGCGAGCTCGCAGCCCAACGGGCAATTGTGCAGCACGCCTGCGAGGCAGCAAGACTCAGCGGTGCCCTGGAATAGGGGCGCCGACCTTGTGAAGCGGCCAGGACTCAAAACATGAAGACACCGGCCCACCGCCGATCTCTCTGAGATATAGAGAAATAAAGTTTTTCCATTCCATTCCATTATCAATAAAGTTTCTCATACCTTGTAATATATTCTTGACAATGTTTTTTCTCGGGATTCTGAGAATGACAGCCTACAAACAAACAAAACACCGACAGCGCATGGGTTTTATGTTGAATGTTCTCAGACCTACATAACAAAGGTGCGAAAGAATAACAGAAACATGGAAATGCTGTAAAATGTTTTTAGGCACGGCTGTGCGCAACTTCTGGGATCGGCCCATGCAATTGAGAGGTCGCGTTTGTACCAGAAAGCTTGCCTGCGTGCACAGCATTCGCCGCCAGTGTTTCACGGTAAACATTAGGATTACATGAGCTGCAGTTGCTGGGAAGCGTGAGAAGCAGTCAGAGATCTTTGAATGCTATCACGTTCCGGTCTTAAAGGCGAACCTTAAGTGTTCTCTCATTTTTTCGCTGTCTCGTGTTGTTAGCTGAACTGTGAAGTGTTTCGTACTGTATCGGATTCGGTAGGTGGCACTCAGGTGGTGCAGATGCCGCCAGCTATTGCAAGGGTAGGAAAGCTTGCAACAAGCAACATCTCTCCTCCTCCTCCTCCTCCTCCTCCTCCTCCTCCTCCTCCTCCTCCTCCCGTTCTAGTTGCAATTTCAAACTGCAGCAAACGAGAAAACTGGGCCACTTGGTATAAGTTGACCATTCTTAACTGTAGCCTACGATGACGGAGCACTGGAGGAGAAGGCGGACACAGTAGGAATTGTGTGTGTACCCTTATGCGCCTGCGCTTCGCCTTCTTTGCGCCACAGTCGTTATACATTAAAACGCACGTGCATAAACAAGCAAATGCTCTGCGCCTTTATGGATCCAAGCAATAAAACGTCACAGCGCAGCTTGAGCTCACTGCTCGTACTATATAGTTGCGCCAGTCCGGTTGATATATACCATAATAATTGTAGTGATCCTTCCCATGCGTCATAAGCGGTACTTAACGTAATGCTGACTTGTATTGCGTTCCACAAGCACTAAATGTCGACGGTGAATGATTTCAGTGGCTGCGCAGCTTTTTCTAAACCCCGAAACGTGACTTGCGCTCCTAATGCGGGAAAGCAAATAACAGCTTTTATGTATATGTGGTTTCGAAAAATTCATAAACACAGCGTCAACTTCCGTGCCAGTAAAGCTATTTGTTAATTATGTTTGCAGAGCGCCTTGAGCCGGCATATTGACATTGCGCAAGGAATTCTTTCAGCACAAACAATGAACAAATTGATGCAGTTTGCGTCTAGCTACTCTTTTTCTGCAAAACATATATATTCTCGAGCTGCAGACGGCACTTTTTTTCCCATGAATAATCTTGACGTCCTTCTAACTGCTGGTCTTCTAAAACTAGCATGAATGAGTTCAAAATAATTGACGGCCCTGCACTTAAACGGTGTTTTGGGCAGCATCGAAGTAACATTGCGCTGTTGAATGCCTCACTGTACTTTTCTGGTACAAGAGGGAGCAAACGTTGTTGCTTTTGGGAAACAAAATTACAATTTTGTATCGTAATGGCTAAAACAACATTGGTTTGCAGCAGACTCTTGTTGTCACAATACTATGACAACAGGCATAGCTTATTATCCAATACTTGGCAGCTGCGGCCACTGCCACCACAAGTTAACGTCGTATCTGTACTGATTTCGCTGTGCACAAGGGTGTTTTCGGTATTATTTTTCATGTGCTGATGCATTCGCGCTTAAGCTGGCTGTGCTGACATGCCGATAATCTGCGCTATGGTTGGACCGTGAAATGCTGCAGATATATCGTGCTATATCGTACGTCTATACCTTCCGCCCTCATTGTCCTGCGTTTATTTTTTATGTGATTGCTTCGTTTTACAATTTTCATTGGATTAGGCTTACGGTTGAAATTTGTGGGGTATCCGGCTGTTCGGTAACTTATTCTAATACATTCACATTACTTGATAAACAAGCACTGACAAAAACGATCTTTTTTTTTTCTTTTTCTCGTAGGTCGCTGATTGTGTCGCAGCAGCTGCACTTATCGGAGCAGCAGAAATTTCTGCCACAATTATCATTGAAAAAGAAATAACAGTGTTATAAGAAATATTGCTGTATTGCCTAATAGTACATTCTATTTTTTATGTTTAATAAAGTGACAATTGCAATATAGTTTTGGGAAACCAGACAGTGCGCTAAGAAGTCTAGCAAACTAAATGGTAGCGATCGCCTTAGCGCGCCCTGGTAAACCGTCTCCCCATTGTGAGGTAAGCTTGAGAACATGTGCCTGATAAAAGCTACCGTCATATATGCATTGGACGTGGAATTCTCATTCGTCGGCAGTGACAGGGAGAGCCCGGTAGACTGCTTAAAATTTCGCTCGCAAGATGCTTCCACGGGGGTTCAGAACCTGTTCGGTATGTGTTGAGAGTTTTCTAATACGTCGTACCCCATTTGTGGTTATATAACTTTTGTATTGTAAAACTCTACGCATCGTGTCGAAGATACGCCCATTACCGGTAGCTGTAACGTTTGTTCTGTAAAGTGCATTGTCCTCCGGCAGAAATACAGACTTCGCCTAAATTCAACGCAGATTGCACGCTAAATATAGAGCAGGTGACGCTGTTGACTGTTGCGTAAAAAACTGTGCTCGCAAGTTCTTCGAAGGAGGAATAGACGTCCACACTGGGGTCATGGTGATGCGGCTGCAAGGTAAAGCCCGGCTTCCTGTTGCCGCAGAAGAAGCGAGGAATCCGATTTACAAGGCTTACAACAAGAATCAATTTCCAACTCCTCCTAAAACCCGGAGTTGTCTCAGGTGAACGGCCATTACATATATTTCGTTCATTCCGTTACGTAAAATAATCGTTGTCCACACTACGGTTCACTCATGACGACACGAAGACGTCAGAGGTGAATTGGCTCATAGTCAAACGTCTCACGTAGCTGCTGCAAAAAATGTCCTCGTGCCAATGCAAAAAACAACACTTAAATCACCGCAGCCATTGCTTCACAGCCATTCGTTATATCTAAAGCGTGTAATCTATAAGATAGTTTATTTATGCCCCACCGGCGGTTGCTTCTGCAAGAACATTTCGGGGCTGTAATTCTGTAAAGAGTTAGCAAGAAATTAAATTGCTTTGTATTTTACTATACTTTCCACATCCCCCTTGTAGCACAGCGAATCTTGCTGCGTCCTGGTTAACCTGCCTGTCATTCCTGTATTTATTTCTCTCCCTCTTTTGCGGCCTCCCTCGCTATAGATTTTCGAATTTCCACACTGAAATCACTTGTGCTCCACATTTGCTATCGCGTCAGCGACTCGTATAGAGCAGTAGATTGTAAAAATAGAATGGTATCGTAGGGGAAGCATTCCTTTAAACCCTCCTTAGGTGCTTTTCTAACGTCAATGGCTGTGTGTTTGTGACATTATCACTTATCTCCTCGGCGGAGTCACTAACGAATAGCATAACGAGAGCTAGCCTATTCACTTTTATTCAGCCCTGTTTAACCTGTTCTTTCCAGACTTTCCATTCTCGGAGAATAGTCCTGGATTCTTACTTACAGTTATTGAATAAAGCCCTCGAAAGCGCAGGAAGGTGAAGGCTATGCAGCCACCCGCACAATGCAGAAGCGGAAAACTGGCTACACCAGCGAGAAATGCCCGTAGCATTCTCCACAGAGCGTTGAACATACTCAAACGGAAGTATTCGTAGTTTTGGGGAGAAAAGATGTAATGCGCACACCGAGCATCTGCGTTATATGTTGTAAAGGTTTTGGTGCATCTATTTGTCTTCCTCCAGCCTCTAAATCACATATCATTTTTAGCCTAAAAAAATATATCATATAATAACTTTTTATTCCTCTTAAGGGCACAGGATTTGCATCCTAAAGAGCGGACGCATAAAAAAGAAAAGGCGACTCTAAAATTCGAAGACGACCCTGCGTCTCTCGATTAGTATGAGAGAGAGAGAGATAGCAAAGAGAGGAAAGGCAGGGAGGTCAACCAGACGAGCGTCCGGTTTGCTACCCTACACTGGGGAAAGGGAAAGGGGGAACTGAAAGAGGAAAGCGGGATAGAGGGAACACTGTCTGTGCACGCAGCAAAGTGCTTGGAAATAAGTCAAGTCAAAGCAAGTGCTCCGTCGATACGATAGGCTGCCGTCAATCTTGGTGGTTCATAGCTGGTGATGCACGTTGAAGTCACCAGTGAAGACCAAGGATCCGGTGGGCGTCAGCAGTACGTAGCAGTGCGTGGCAGTATATTTTTAAGCTAAACCCCGGCCGTTCTGAAGTTCGGTGCGAATATAATGATGCGGGTGAGCCATGATGCTTACTCAAGAGTTGCGAGTACTGAATTGAGAGCATCCAGCACTTGCATTGCACTTCGCGCTGACGGAGTGTACATGTTATTTAAGAGCATTCGAATGGTATTCATCAGAGACCGGAGCATCATAACGACTTGCCGGTCTTCGGGAAATTTGTCAGGAACCCGCGCTGCTCGCTCTATAGCCGTGCGCAGCTGTATCACTTGACGTGGCTCCGGCTCCGGTTGTGGCATCGGCTGCGGTATCGCCTCCGGCTGAGGCATCTCCTTCCGCTGTGGCATCGGCTGTACTACCGACTATGGCATTGGCTGCGACATCAGCTGTGGCTTCGGTTGTGACTTCCGCTCTTGTTCTGGCTTTGGCTGTTGCTATAGTAGTGAGGACCAAGCTGTATTGTTCTCCGCCGTGGCCTTGTCAGATTTAGATTGAATTGCCCCAGGCCTAGGGGGCAAAGGAGGAGGTGTTGTTGGATGGGGTGTACTCTTCATAGAGGTATCAGCGTTCTTTGAAGTCCGGCGGCGTCGGGAGCGTCGCTTTCTAACGGCCGCAACAGCTTGCCGACGAGACGAATGGTTTCTCGCTATCTGCTTCAAGGTCGCCGTTTCCTTCTTCATTTCGGGACAGTCCATCGAGGAAGCATCGTGGGACCCAAGTCATTTCGTGCATTTGAGAACCGTGGCTGCACAAGAGTCTGCAGTGTGGGGCTCGCTGCAGGGTGATCAAACTCTCGTGTTCTCGCACACGGCACTCACGTGTTCCAGCCTCATACATTTGCGGCATTGCAGTGGCATTGGGATGAATGGTCGCACAGTGTTTCTAAAGTGGCCCACCTTGACGTGAGAATGGAGAGTCTCGCCCTTGAATATAATTTTCATACAGCGGGATGTGCCGAGGCGATACACATGTGTTATGGCAACGCCATCAACGGCAGGCTTCACTAGAATCGGCAAGTCGGCGCTGGAGATGGAGACGTCCATGTGGTAGATGACACCAGTAGTTGAATCACTGTTCTGGGGGATGTACGAGCGGAGCTTAACGCCACCTAGTTCTGTAACTTTAGTCAAATTTCTCAGCGCAGTCTCATGTGTGACGTCGATAGCCAACACATTTTTTCGTGTGTTGACTCTAACGTCTGCTATCTGATTTGGCAACACCGTTTCAAGTTGCACCGATACGGACTGTCTGTTGAGTCGGTAGCGAGTTCTGGTACAAATAGAATTGTGCTGACTATTAGTATGCGTACCTATTAATGTTAACTACGTTGAAAGTTCTTTACATGCTGTGTAAATTTTACCCCGGTGAAACAGCGCATGTAAGCTGTACGTTCACCTCAAACACACGACGAAAATACTTTTTTTTTCAGCGAAACGGACATTACCTTTGCCATGTTCTGGTTCTGCCTGCACAGTGTGTTGAGTGAATGTTCAGCTAAGTGTACAGTCTGGTAGTATACTGATCCTGAGCAAAGGAGAAAACTTGTAAATAGCGCGTGGTAACAATTTGAGAAGCGGCGGTTTCAAGTACGCAACTTCAGAATAAGATTCACTTTTCTGGGCTGGCTTTGTCTTGCCACGAATCGGGGATTAATGTTGGCCCGTTAATGCACTGGCCCTTGCCTGGGTGGTTACCCAGCTGCACTGAGAGTTTTGCTTCCCCCTTGGTGCATGGCTCAGCCATAAGTTGGACTGACAGTACCAGGGATTTGAACGAAGGCCCAATTCTCATCACCAGCTGTCTAGCTACTTTTGTGGCTCTTGCTGTATGAGGAATACAACGATCATACCCATATATGTCGTGATGGTTCAACCACCGTGGACGGTTCTGCAGGATCAGTAATTTTTCCTGCGAAAGTAACCACCTTGAAGTTCAAGACACTGCATCAGACTACATCGACAGCCGCGGAGCGTGTTGCTGTTCGTAGCGCACTACGCATAATTCGAGACGAATCACCTCAAAAGGGAAGCATTTTCAGCGACACTGAGGCAGCTCTGCATTGCTTGCTTTCCGCATTATGCCATAGGCCCTACGAACAACAAGGGCTTCAAATCCAAAAGGTCCTTAATCGCCTTGTCGAGTAAGGACACGACGTCACATGTCAGTGGCTCCCTAGCCACTGTGGCATAATGGGTAATGAAAAGGTCGATGAAGATGCAAGATCTGCCCATGAAGGCGGCGTGCAGCAGCCAATCCCGCTGTCAAAAACAGATGCTGCAGCGCATCTTTGAGTGTTTGCATGTGATGCCTTACAATCGTTGTGGAACGCACCTAGTTTCTAGCACACCCGTCTACATCGACTGGACCCCTGCCTGCAACTTACGCCTCCACCTGGACTATTCCGACCAGAGAACGGCACTTTACCCATTGTGGCTTGGCATCGCATTTACGTAGTCGTTTGCTTTCTGCATCGGATGGGAGGATAGTGCTGCGTGTGACCACTGCGGTGACAAGGAAACTATCGAACACTTTCTTTGTCGTTGTCCCCGATACAGCGCACACAGTCACTCGCGACCACGCTTGCGCGTTTTGACGACCGGCCGTTTTCGGAGCAGACAGTCCTGAACCGCCGACCTATACAGTCGTCTCACCACGAGACAGTGAAGGCACTCTTGAAATGTTTACGTTCTAAAAGCCGATTGGAGAGACTGGAATTCTGATGGACGTTCACGACCTTCCCTACCTTATTTTTCGTTTCCTTGCTTTTTTCTCTCCGCTGTTCTCTCCGTCTTTCATTTCCCCCTGCCCTTCCCCCAGTGCAGGGTAGCAAACCAGAATCTTATCCGGTTAACCTCCCTGCCTTTCCCATGCCGGTTATATATATATATATATATATATATATATATATCTGTCATGCATTCGGAATTTATTTTTCTTTGTTGTAAAGCTTAATGATCGGAAGTGTTAAATGATCGATTCAGAATACCTATAACGCGTCCTTAATAGCAAATCTACATTGCTCTATCCTAAGCACACTGTTCGTAAAAAGAAAAAAAAAATGTGAAGCAGGGCGAGCGCAAGCATAATAGAATGTTCCGACAGGCATAGACGTTGGGTTCAGTGATTTTAAAGAAATTTTAAAGAACGAGCTATGGAAAGAAAAATTATAGGTGTAACGTTAAGGGATAAGAAAAGAGCAGATTGGGCGAGGGAACAAACGCGAGTTAATGATATCTTAGTTGAACTCAAGAAAAAAAAATGGGCATGGGCAGGACACGTAATGAGGAGGGCAGATAACCGATGGTCCTTAAGAGTTACGGAATGGATTCCAAGGGAAGGAAAGCGTAGCAGCGGGCGGCAGAAAGTTAGGTGAGCGGATGACATTGAGAAGTTTGCAGGGACAACATGGCCACAATTAGTACATGACCGGGGTAGTTGGAGAAGTATGGGAGAGGCCTTTGCCCTGCAGTGGGCATAACCAGGCTGAAGAAGAAGATGATGATGATGATGAAGTCACATCATCGGAGTGCACGATAGCGGTGCAAAAAGAAAAAAACGCAGCTCCTTTATAGAGTAGGGCTGAAGGGCACGTGAAAGGAAGGTGAGTGCACTGTTAGGGCCTTGGTACGTATGACATTGAAGTATATAGTAGTTTTTCAAGTAGCTACTGTGTATTCGAATAAAAGGCCGGATTAGTTCGAGAATCGGAGAACGTGAAGGGAGCCATTTCTGTTTAAGATTATAGGAGGAAGACGGTCGTCTCATGGGATAGACTCAAGGCATAAAAACGCACTTTAAGGAAACATCAGGACCAAATTCACATTGGGGCTTGATGTCCTTCTTGTCTTAAGAGCTCTGGGCTTTGAAGTATAACTCTAATGGCACAGCTCAATGACTCAGATCAATAGAACGAGCGAGTCTTTAAAAAGTCTTAATGTCAACAAGGGGCTTTACTGTGAACAAAGAATAAAACAGTGTGGTAACAAAGAAGATAACCCAAAGTATGACACTTGATATTTTCAATTCCAGTTAACTGTAGCGTTCTATAGTTTCTGTGCATCAAACGGCAGCAGGTCACACACAAAAAAAAAAACAGCAATGGCAGCTTGTATTCAGTGACCTCAAGTGAAGCACCTGATATCTCTGTTTATATACTACAATTTACACCCTTCTTTCCTTGGGTTGTGGAAGTGTTGTTTTAGGACCACGGCTACGCAAAAACCATGTTTTCTGCTAATGTTTCTTGAACTATAAGAACGTGTGATATAAAATCTCTTCTTTCCCTGAGTACCAGTAATGATATCTGAGAAGTTGCATCGGTGCGCTTGTTGCAAAAAATATTTTTAACATTGTTAAGCCTGGAAATTTATTTCCGCATTTTCGTCGGAATCGTTGACATTATCTTTTTTTTTTTATCTGTGGTGATACTCCACTGCTCCATGCATTGCTTCTTTGCGACCCTCCACAGAAATATATCTTGAAAAATGCATGCTTCACGTATGATCTGATTATGCAAAGAGGCAAAGCACGCCTGTAGCATTGGCTCGCGGGAAAGCAAGCCCACGCAAAGGTTCTCCCTTCAGAAGGAATCCGGGGACCAAGTGGCGTAAAGGCAATGCCGGTGATGGCTGCTTGGGTTATTTCTTTTGCTTTCATTATCCAAATAAGGCTTATTCTGCACTACTAAAGCTTATCATCAAAGCGGTGCTCTCTAGACGAAAAGATTCGAGCAGTGAGTACGTTAGCAGTGTGACTAGAAGCACGCATAGTTGCGCGGGAACATCGATTCTATTTCTTTCGTTGTCGTTTTATTTTAGTTATCGTAGCTATGCCGAGCGACGGCACAAAGACATTCCGCTCTTTCTACGGAATCAACAGCGTCCACGCTTTCTCACTGAAGTGCATTCCTGGAGTTCCGTTTCTTGTGCCATAGTGGGCGGCTGCTGCTACACTACTTCGAGAGCAGCGACGTTCTTTGGACCGTCTGGCAAAGTAATATTCATCCGCCAAGTTGGTTTCTTGCCGCACCTTGACTTACAAAATGTAGGCGCGTGCTTGTGTTGCACACTTAACGCCTTGTATACGCGCCACAACACCGCGTTTACTTTCCTGTTAACTCCACTTGCTTTGTCAATTTACTCTCGGGGCTCGGAATGCTACTATATAGGTGGTGTTCGTAGGGACACGCTATGTACCGTCGCTTTCTTCGTTTTCCCCTGCACGCAAGTTATGCCTACTCTGCAAATGCTTACGGTTACCACACCGCATTATTTGTGGCGTACTTCTCACGCACTACATTCTTAGATTAGGTAGACTTCTAGTGAACATGAACGCAACAGAGAGCAAATCGATATGATAACCGGTAGCCTTCTGTAACATTCGGAATACGTAGCCATGTTTGCAGTGTTTATCTGTTGTAATTCCTTAAGTACGAGTACATTAGCGAAATAAAGGCAGAAAAATTCCTCGAGGCCTGTGCGTGTGCGTGTTAGAAAGAGAGAGGCTCTTCATTCAACACTGGACAGATTTTCCCAGCGGCACGCCTAGCATGCTAGTACAGCTGGGTATGACGAGTAATGAAATGATACACATAGGAGATACGGCACTTAAGGCGCGCACAACACGACACACAATATTAAGGTGTTTTGTAGAGACCAGTGTCGATCAGAAAAGTGCCTTCGTAGTGCCGAGCGCACAGGCGGCAGTAGTCTAAGTCAAACTACATGCTGTAGCTGAATGTGTGAACACTGAGGCACATTTAAGGCGTTGAATAGGATGGTCCATTGGAGAGCAAGTTGGATACCATTGCAGGTTGATTCCCTCTCGTACGTTGAGCGCAGGGCGCTGTGGCGATACTAATAAGCACCTATTGACGGAACCCACAGAGTTGTAGCGGGTCAAGTTGGTCGTATACGAACAGTCGGCGCAGAAGTGTCGTCGTTGTACGTAGCAACACGAGATGTGTTGAAACGCAAGATACTTCAGCGCTGGCAGCGGAGTTCTTGATTTGCTCTTTATCCTGCAAAACGTCGTAGCAATTGTTTGGGCAGAGAACTTCCAAAGCGGGTAGATAAAAGAAACACTTGCGACATCTGAAGAAAAAAAAGAGTTGCCTCCTTTGCTTCATATCTTCTGTATGCTTTCCAGCGACGCCTGCGGATGGCCGGTTCCGTAATTTTGATCATATACAGCGCTCAGCGAAATTCACGCTCGCTCGCGTTATGTCGCCAGAGTCCCAGAACATCCTGTTGCTGGCACGCATTCTTTTCTTTTCTTTAATGGGCTACCTGCTCCCGCCTAGGCACAAGAGCCGGTGAGAAGAAAGCACACGAGGTCCATTCTTGTAGTTTTGTTATAAGCGTGAAAAACAGCATAGTCCATGCGATCGCGCCGTTTAGTCTGTTTACGTGACATCGTTTAGCCTGTTTACGAAGTTTAGTAGGGCAATGTCACTGTTCAAGTGCTGCCGACCTTTACGGCACGCTCCTGCCACGTATCTTCTCTCGAGTTTCACGCGTTCATTCGATAACATTTCTTCTATTCCTATCTATAACATTCGAGTATGCTACGCGCATACGCAGGTATTAGACACGCACAAACACAACGTTTTGCAACACATGGTGAGCCGCACCTTCTTTCTGTGTGTGTAACTGGAGAACGCCCAATGCATGGCGTCAATCTATCCCCCATCTCAAAAGAGAAGCAGGTAACGTTGCAGCCTAGACGCTGCAGGGTCACGAAACGGTATGTGGTCAAGCCTTTATTAGTTCTCCGTGAAACGCGATTCCGCGTGAGAAAACGGTCAGCCAGAGCTACCGAAGGCAACAGGTGCACGTAGGCTTTGGTTTTCATTCCTTGCAAGAAGGGGTTGCGAATCCGCCCCCATGGTCTCGAATAAGAAGTCACGCATCATCCATGCGGCGAAGGTTGTTTGCGAAAATTTTTGTCACGCGACGCAAGGCTGTTATCGAGGAAAGCAATGAGAAAAAGGAGCCTTAACGAGGCACATTGCTAGGCTACTCGATACGCAGTCTGGTGCATGTAACCTCAATAATGTGCAAAACAAAACACCGCAACAGTGAACAAGATCTGACAAGCGAGAATATTGTTTTCATCGCTAATGTGAGCTTCTGATAAAAGTGTATGCTTTGGGACTGCAACGTGTTCGACGTTCATTCTTCAATAGCATCTACTGCTAATAAAGTTTCAGAGAGAGAGACAGAAGAAAGGGGAAAGGCAGGGAGGTTAACCAGATGGGTATATCCGGTTTGCTACCCTACGCTGGGGAGAGAGGGGAGGTAAAGTGATAGCAAATAGAGATAAAGAATGAAAGGAGCATAGACATACAATCGCAGTCAAATACTGTCACCGTATACCGTCACCACACAGCACAGTAGCACTTGCAGCACTATAAACATCTGTAAAGTTTCCGAGAGTCCTCACCGGTTCTATATACCTAGTTTATAATATTCTTGTAGGATTAATTTTTTTTACTCAATAAATGAATGAGGTAAGTAGTGATTTTTTTTCCTGTACTTACAGCATACAATACGTGTTACTGTAGATTTGCTTTAGTATTGTGGCCTGTCGTCTAATTATTCCAAACTTCTACTTTCTACTTTCTTTCTGTTGTGTTTGGCTTACAAGCTGAAACCTACATATATATAACACTGCATTTCTTCTCGACAAATCGCCTCTCATTTCTGGTCTCGCACCTCAGTTCAGTAAGCACGAATATCGCGAAGGCATTGATGTATTTAAGCACCGGCGAATATATCGAATCCTCCTGATTCACTGGAGCAATAGTTCATAGAAACTGTTGACAGTGAGCAGAAACTGCGGGCTACCATCTCGGTGGGTTGAATTTGCATTAACGTCGAGTATTGCGACAAGTATGTTTCGAGAGCCCTTGCGCAGTTTGATGACTTTGCTCGAGGGGGGTTGAGACTCTTGTTTTATTTTTATTTTTATTCGGGAAGATTGTTAGGTTGCTCTGAATGCGGCGTATCAGCAGTGTAGTGTCCTCCGTTTTCTTATGTTTGTAGAAACATTTCCAATTTTTGCTTATGCTCCTCGAATTATATTGACGAGCTGCCTAAGACATCTAAGTAAGTTAAGAAAGAGAGCGATCAAAAAGGATGGGCAGGGAACTTAAGCGAGGTCGCGCACGGTTCGTTACCCTACACGAGGGGAAGAAGAAATGGGAAAAGAAAGATTAGGACGAAGAAGAAAAGTCAGTGCGCGAATAGCTGTAGATGAACGCTCGATCAGCCGTGTATAGTCAAAAGCGCTTTCTTCAAAAAGTGCCTTATTGCTTCGGTGGCCTTTCGCATACAGGAAGTCCGCGCCCTAAGTCCGAGGATCTTTGCCCCCGAGAACGGTCTGTCGTCTAACTGGCTAAGGCTAGTAGGCAAAAGCATACTGTTTCGAGTCGTAGTGAAATATGCTACGAGTCGTTGAGGCATGCATGCATGATAAATCAATGCATTCTAGCCGTAGTTCGGCAAGCAGTGACGGGAAGGGGAGGGAGGCATTCCTTGAACCCACTTTCCACCTGTTTTTGTGCTTAGAAAATCACACTGGTGTCGACGTTTTGTTACTAATTAGTGCAACAAAGTCTCAAACTTGTAGTGCCTCTGAGATGTCACACGCTGATTTCAACCCATCGTTCTGGCTTCTCCGACGAAATGGCTTTTACAGTAAAAAAAGAAAAGAAAATATTCAAAAGAAAATTTGTTAGATCTCTTTTTTCCGGTGTCGTAACCTTGCTGTGCCTGCACTCATTTTGTCTTCATGCTACACTAAGATAGAAGATGAGGTAAAGAAGAGTTAACACGTTATTCGAGCAACTTACTTTCTTTTGCAAAGTTACATCCACTCACTTTATTCTACTGCAAACTTACGTAAGAGTCATTTTGAGAAAACTAACTACTGGGCCAAGCGAGTTTTCGAATACTCGTAGTACGCAGTGTGGTCAATACGGGCCCACTTTAACGTAGCGGATAAAATAAAACGATCACAGAGGCAACTGCTGGATGCAGGCCCGGTGCTCAAACATTTCCTGCGATAAATGCTCAAATCATCGTAATTATCTATTAAAGAAGAGGCCCAATCTGTGCCTCTTCTTGACTTCACCTTGATGTATATTGATTTGACTGTAACTAACTCCACCGACAACAAGGATTCTTTAACGACGTCTCACTAATGTGTGCGCGTGTGTTTCTTTTCTTTTTGGAAGTTTCCGGACAGCTCCCGCAACCATCTATAATGTCGGTTTATCCTGCTGGGGATTGCGCCAATATTTAATTTTGTTGTAGTTGTCTGTTGTTACCATGCAAACTCAGCAAGTGTCTTCTTTTTCTTCTAAATATGACGTAATACCTTTCATGAATGCAGGTGACGCTCTTATCTGTATCTCAATCGACCGCGGTGGCGGTTCAGTGGCTATGGCAGCACGATGCTAAACACAAGGTCGCGGTTTTGGTACTCGGTCATGTTGGCTGCATTCCGATAGGGGTGTAATGCAAATCTACTTTGGCTACGCGTCGGAAAATCCTAGGTGGTAAAAACTAACGCGCAGCCCTCCACCAATTAGTCCCTTATGACGTACTCTGCAGTTTCGGGACGTTTAACGTTTAATTTCGTTTAACTTTGCTTTTCCGCTTGGAGAAAACAATATAAGAGTAAGAATTAGCGCATGGCCGCAGATAACTTTGGAACCAGGATTGCTTAGGTGTTTTCCTTACTGAGAAAAAAAGAATAACTACCAGAAGTAAGAGATGCGTGTTGCATACCGCCGAGTTCGTTGCCCAGAGGGCGGCAGGTCATTCGTAACCACTCTTTTCACGGTGCACCAAAAAAAAAAAACAATAAAGAAAGGGAGAAGGCATGCCTTGTGGCTATCAAGGATTACACGTAATCACGGATAACTGCCGCGCGTGTTCCTTAAATAACCGTACCTTCTTTAGGGCCAGGCTTGCTCAAATTCTCAAAATAAGAGACCTTGGTCCGTACGCACAAATCAGTTTTCCGAAGGCTGGAAAATCACGCAAGACCATGCACCAGCAAAGCGTAGTCGCTAGCAGCGTTACCGAAGGCGGCCAGCCAATGGTAAGCAGCTGTCACAGAGCGAAATATCTTTGAGAATCGGGCACCTTGCTACTATTGATTTACTGTTTTCAGCTGTAGCAAATACCAGTAACTACAAAAACATCTTTCTATACGCCTGAATCTGCATGTGTTGTTTGGCGGCACAGCGTCGGAAACAAACAGTCGCTAGACACCTCTCCGCGTCGAGGTTGCCAACAAAATTGATTTTCCACTTTTTAGAGTGCCGTCGGAAATTGGTCTGTCACGTGATGTCACGAGAATGCACGCACACTTTCTTTCTTTTTCGCCTCGCGTGGCATCTTTGCAGTCCTACCTTCATTCAAAGCCGTGGCCACGTGACCTTTATTCGGTGCTCAGATTTTCCTGAAAGTATTATTGGCTAGTTTTCCAATGACGCTTCTGGAAGGGGGTTCCCGTCAGTAATGCATTTGAATCATTGATCACACATAAGAGTAGGTAGATTGATTTTCGATACGGTGACGGGCACTTTAATCTGTGTTGCACGTGTGGGCAGCTTGAATGTCACTGCGAAGACGCTGCCTTTGAAACGAGAAAGCGAGGGCCTGACAGCAACAACAACAACAACAAAAATAACATATTTCACTCGAATATCTAGTCCGTGCAAGGGGTCGAGGACAAGTTTGCGTGCCGCCTCGCTGTGTAGGAGGCTCGATGAATCTGCCGTGTGGCGCGCACTTCAGTATGCCTGCGTCATATTGCACCCCTTGACTTCACTTCGCAACATGTGCGTTCGCTAGACAGTACTAACAAGCAGCGATAACTACTCATGGTTACAAGGCGCAGTCGAAAAGAGGCACCGCCTTGCCTCGGGCGTGAAGACGCTCCTAGTATACTAGATCCCTTTCTGAAGCCGCGCGTTTCGTCGTCTGCTGTTTTTAAGGCTCTCAGATTAGTGCGTTGAAATACGACGCTGCCCGCGAAAGTCTCCTTGGAGATAGGTCTCTACGAGGCTTAATGCAGATTTGCTGCACGAGCGTCTCAACGCCTACGAGTTCTAAACTGCGAGGTCTGATTAGCCGGCTCCTCGTTAATTACTTTTGACTTCGTTTACGCTGCTAGCGATTTCTAAATTAGGCCGGAAGCGAGGCTACCCAATCATAAGACGCCATCCCAATATTTTTGTACACAGGGATAAGGCTGAAATGCGGGAAACAAGTAAGATATTGCAGCCGGAAGCGAGAGGACCGTGTATCATTGAAAAAATGTTTCCGTTGTGCAGCGAGAAGATAGGCGCGCAGGCTATTTTCATGTCGATGCGATGATTCGCCAACGTTCTTCATTAATTTAGTGATGTGTCGCAAACTTACGGAGCAAAACAAGAACATGACATCCCTAATTTACGCGCGCCGTTGCAATCGCACGGCGAAGAGCTTAGAATTGCTGACATCGCCTATGACTACGTATCTTGCACGTGGTGCTATTCGTTTCAACGTTTCATCTATTGCTTACACGAACCTGCGAGCTACGCTGGCGCCCGTTGTGCCGCCGCCGTTGTTTCTGTCCCGCTATCGACTTCGCATGAGCCGCCCGCGCGTAGAGGATTGGAAGGTTTCCAGAAATGCGGAGTGCATTTGGCTGCAAAGGAGGACGAAGCACCAGTGGACGCACCATCACCGTCATATGGCTGCCCCGTCAACGCTACGTTCAATCGATTCGATTTGCTTGCTTGCTTGCTGGCTTAACAGGTTTATTTTTTGGATACGACCATTTCTGTACATTGACCGTATAGTGGCGGAGCCAAAGTGGCGTTCTGCCTCCCACTGCTGGCATGAGCGTAGCGGGCACGCACGTTCTGAGCACGCTCTACATATACCGTTCCTGCTGAGCTGCCGTGTGTATGCACTGGTGTGAGCAGAACGGACAGTGAGTAAACGTCAAGCTAACGATGTTTTGCCGGGCGCCGAATAACGCCGGCGGTTTCCCGTCGTCGGTCTCCTCTCAATGCTCCATCGAGTGCAACGCCTCCGGCGCCAATGGCGGCGCTGCCCATCACGCGAGCGTTGTGAGACACCTGGTCCGTACCGGGGCGATGTTCCTTCTGCACAGTAGCAGCTGCCAGAGCAGTTGCCATAGCAGCCGCCTTCCGTGCAGCGTCGCACCCAGGTACGGTTAGAAAAAAAAACCGCAAGAGGAGTTCGAGCTCAATGATTATTAGACCTTGCCATTACTCTCGGTGCTTCGCCCATCGGGCGAAACTGCCAAGCTGTTTCGGTTGGACGTGAGAGCCCTGCGTCTTCTTAGTTTGTGCAGCGAGAAGATAGGCGCGCAGGCTATTTTCATGTCGATGCGATGGTTCACCAACGTTCTTCATTAACTTAGTGATGATCGCAAACGCCACTTTGGCTCGGCCACCGAGCCGATCCATCCATACGGTCAATGTAAAGAAATGGTCGTATCGAAAAAATAAACGTGTTAAGCAAGCAAGCAAGCAAGCAGCCAGGAGAGTTATCCTGTTATCCCGCCAGGAGAGGTCTTCCTGTGTTTCAGTAATACCTTCCTGGCCACTAATGACTAATTCGATTTGCCACGTAAAAGCAAATCAGACATTGACTTTGATCCTATGCTTATTAACAAACAAATCGGAAGTTATGAGAAAGGTTGTGGCAAGCGTGCGTACTGCTGCAGACTACCTGTCACGCACCTGCACCAGCGTGACGGCGGTGAAGCTACCCGTCCTGATGAAGCTATTCACTACAATGATATTGGGAAATCGGTAGGGTAACGAACGTCGCAAGTGTTACATGTCTGAACGAAGGGTGTCCCGCACGCACCAGAGCATCAGAGCTGTTGGCGAAGGAATAATTTGCCCAAATTAGCAGTGGCTGATGCTCCGTATATTTTATTTTTCTTCTATTTCCCCCGTTTCAAACGAATAAATACTGTCCCGCCGAAGGCGAAAAGAATATTTCCCTTTGCCGCGTAAAAGCAAACTAAAAAGTGACCTCTATCTTAGCTCCTTAAGAAAGGAATAGTAAGTTACATGTTACGTGACCGCGGCTGCTGCATTGAGAGAGAGAGAGAGAGAGAGAGAGAACAAAGAGAGAAAAGGCAGGGAGGTCAACCTGACGAGCATCTGGTCCGCTACCCTGCATTGGTGGTTAAGAAAAAGGGAAATATAAAGAGTGAAGGAGGGAGATAAAGAGAGAATGAGCACGGCGTCCGCACAGCATGACACACAGCAGAACAAACATCATTGCTACAATCGGTTCTTGCGGTCGGTGTTGCTCAAAAAATGCAGTAGCACACGAATAGCTTTCTGAGCCATCGACGGATCTGGCCAGCGTCCAAGAATTTCTGTTTCAGAAAATGTTCTGCCTGACTCCATTTGACCTAGGCGATCTGTTAAGATTAGCGCTGGACGCCGTGTCGAGGTTCTTCTGTATTACGACAAGGATCTAGTTCACTTTTACACAGTAGTGAAAAATTAAAACACGATAATACTGAGCGCACTGTTGTCCCCACGTTATGCATCCTCTGTTCACATATGCAAAATATTTTCAGCTTCGTCCAAACGTATAACTTATTCCAGCACGCCTTTTCGCCTTTTCTCACGTTGCAGCCCTTCGTAAAATTTACTCGTCCTTATGGTATCCCAATTCATACAGTCATTAAATAGGAGAGCTAAGAGTGGTGAGTCTGTTTGATCAGATGAGCGATGCAGAATCGTGGCGAGAGGGGCCAAAAGAAAAAGCAAAACAGAATTGCTCTTAAGTGGTTGCATATCACGAGCACTACATGCGCTTACAGTGGCTGAATGAACGTATCCATAATTATGAAAGAATAATGGTAAAGGATGTGGTAGCATATATGGAAAAAGGTCATTCGGTGAGAGATGGCTTTCAGAGACAGAATAAATAAAAGCAATCCCGATAATACCTTTAAACAGCATGCCAACATATATGAAGTTCACCAAAATAAAATAAACGTGAATTTAGGGAAACGCCTCTACGTTTTAATAACTCTTCCCATTTAAGAAATGTTACGCGTTTTCGCAGTTACCGCCACTATCATGCTCAGAAATAACCAAAGAGTAACACTGAGATTTCGGAGGCCTAACACAATCTTATCTGTCCGCGCGGTTCACAGAAGTCGCTGCTAAGCGCAGCG
The DNA here is from genome assembly GCF_023375885.2 of Dermacentor andersoni. Lineage (NCBI taxonomy): Eukaryota > Metazoa > Arthropoda > Arachnida > Ixodida > Ixodidae > Dermacentor > Dermacentor andersoni. The sequence goes on along the minus strand of NC_092817.1, from coordinate 92,650,696 downwards.
TGTTGGTAGGCTTGTTCTTTCATAATCGCAGGCTTCAGGACCGGACACCTTAGGACGGCTGACACAGGACAAGCCCTAGCCCACTCTTGCCATGCGTCTGCCTTCTGTCTCGTGTTAAGGTGCGCGTATCGTATGTTAAGCGTGCAGGTATATTTAAGGGCTACCTGCAAGTGCTCCCGTATCATGATTGATTGGTTCAACAATAGTTTCACACGTGAAAGTGGCTCCTAAGGACTAGCCTGAGTGTAATCGTGCGACGTTTCTGCGACGAATAAATATGTGTAGGACAAGTTATGGACGAGACGGAAAAAAAATATATATATGTATATAATATGAGTGGAAGAAATGCCTGGCGTTGTTCAGTTAGTTCCCGCTAGCTCATTGCGTTGCTGCATGCCGGTCCATCTTCGTTTGCAACATAGAGCAACGGGGCCGTCGTGAACATGTTCGCATCAGCGTCTGGTGCGCCAGACGCAAGAAATATTTCTATTCTCTGCGTATACTCCTGTCCGAGGTCATATGCCGGTATCCCACTCCGTTCTGCACCTTCGCGCGTGCTTTTTCGTTTCGGCTGCAGCTGGAAATTGTGTCTTGTTGCTGCTCTCAGTGGATCCTGAGTTGGAGCTTATTTCTACGTCCACGAAGAAAAAAAGAACAAGGAGATTGAGAAAGCAATATGGGTATTCGCATCCCGCGCGGGAACAAGAACTTGGAGTAGATAGACAAATAGTAAGCGTGCGGCAGAGCGGGGACGCGTGCGTTCGCATGCATGTGGAAATAGACACGTATGTGAGACGCGAGGCGACTTCTCTCGCCGCAGCGTAAGTTCTCTCTCCAGGTGTGATGGGTTTTTCTTTCTTTTTTTTTTGTGCTCTCGCTGTAGGCACGGTGTGTCGGAAGCTTTTTGAGCACTCAATACGCTAAGGGACGGCGTCTGTGGGAAGCGAGACATGACGAGCGCCTCCGCTTCGTAGGTAGTGCTTCTGTCCCTATATGAATATGTCATTAATGTTATTACAAGCTAATAACCTAACTGGAATAGCTGGAATCGGCTAGCGCAAGACAGGGGTAATTGGAGATCAGAAGGAGAGGCCTTCGTCCTGCAGTGGACTTAAAAATATGGGCTGATGATGCTGCTGCTGATAATGAATAGCGTAAGTGATTGTGCCAGTTGGTGTTGAAGCATTCTGTGGGAAAGCCCGAACGTTTAATAGCAAACGTTTAACAGCGAGACAACAACAACAGCAACAACAACAACACGTCCTCGTTTTTTTTTGTTCTTGTCTCACCATTAAACGTTCGCGCTTTCAATCAAGATGGATTTAAGAACTGACATTTTCACCACCGCCCGCTTGTTTCTAACGCAGTCTGCAAGCATTGCTAAATTAGACTCAGTGCGAACAAAACAGCGAAGCGCGTAAGGTGACATGCCCAAGAGGAAATGAAAGCAAAATGATAAGGAAAGAATCGAATCGAGCGGAAAGAATATCTTCATTATCGGCGTATGACTGCACCAAAATCATTTTCACATGTAGGAGCTTGACTACGACGTTTTCTATTCCAAGGCCGAAAAACCCAGCAGAGGTTACTCTTGATCGGGGAACAAGTATTGGTGCGATAAAAAAAAAGAAAACCGAACAAAAGAGCTTAGTGCCCGTATCTATATTAAAAAATATCTTACGTTAATACTGTTCGTAAAAGTAGTTGCCAGCCTGTGCTTATGCCGGGCAATGAAGGTGGCCGGCGAATGGCAAACACTTACGAACGAAAAGCTCGATGAATTCAACTCCAGTATCTCTACCGGAAAACTTGCAAATACACACAAAGTGCGGAGTGACGACGAAACCGGGGGTTGCAGTAAGGCTCGAATATTTTCACGCAGTCGCTGATTGTGCTTGGCCGCGATTCACTTGTCCACCGGCTGCAGGTGACACTGACAGCTATAACACCTGCCACCTCTTACTTCCGTTATTTTTCACTTTCCCACGAAAAATAGGAGTGATACCTACGTACTGCACGGCGAAATCTGGCATACGTCTCAGCTGCGTTTTAGGCCTTGAACGCCGTGTCGTGAATTGTTCTTGCCAAAAAGAAAATGAAATTATTAAATATCGCTTTTTACAGCACTCTTCATACACAACCTTAACTGATGGCAGCAGGCCATTGTCGATGTCTGCTAGATAAACTCCACCTGCTGCAACGCCACCACCACCACCACCACCACCACCACCACCACCACCACCACCACCACCACCACCACCACCACCACCACCACCACCACCACCACCACCACCGCCACCAAGAGATCTGTCCTAACTCGATGCGTATAGCGTGATACAACACGGATGAGAGTTAGCTGCACCTTGTGCTTCGGTTGCACTGAAGTCGCTAAGTCAACAAGAAGGGTTATCACTTATAGAGAGAGAAAGGGAGGAGGTTTCATGGTACAAGAGTGTCAAAGAGGCGCTCATGAGGGAAATGGAGAAAAACGTTTCATATCTGCCTCTTCTTGCCGGCTTCTGAAGCATTAGAAACCAAATAAAGTGAATAAGCAACAAGAAAAACGAGGGGCCAGTGGGTACAGTGTTAGGCACAATGTTAAACACCATGGACCCTCCAAGAAGCACAAAGCAAAACAACTAGCGAAAGTCATCTTGTAAAGGTTTCTGAAAGCATTACGTACTTCAGTAGGATTTTCTCGCAAAAAAGAATGAAAGTATAAGCTACCTTACGCGGCACACAGGACGCTTAAATATGTCTGCAAAATAAATTAATTTTCGAGTGCTCGACAACCAAAAGTGCTGCGTCGTAGTGAACTGCATTTTTTACACCTTAGACGATATCAGCGAATGTTTAGGCCATTTATTTTGAGACGAACAGTCTTTTATCGCGTGCAAGCTTTGTCAGGGTGTATACTTTTGTTGAAGTTACTTGAGGGCTTAGTGCGCTCAAAAGATAAGGACAGCTCCCTGCTTTCGCTTTAGTTTCCCGAAGGCAAGTTCTCTGCGCTTGTTCTCACAGAACGACGTTCGAAGTACGAAAAAAAAAGGGGAGACAGATTAAAAAAGGAAACAGAATCGGGAACTGAACTGTACTTTTCTGTCAGTGGCGCCCCAGGACGGCGATTAAATTTTCTAATCAGTTCGCGCCACAGTAGCGGAAAAACAGCCACACTTGCTGAATGGTCAAGATGAGTGCTGAGCTCCCCAGGGGTGTTTGTGTCCCGAACGCTCGCGAGAGTTTAGTGGGATGTAGGGGAGAAAAAAACAAGGAAAGAGAAGAACGTTTTTGGCGACCCCACGGTATGCCCCATGAGGCACTGTTTTGAATTGCAAACCACCGTAGGAGCTGTTATAATTGGCCTAAATTTTCAAACTGCGCTCGCCTTTTGTCGCTGTTACTTGCCTCTTTCTTACTTTGTCGTCGCGCGATGCTCACGAAGGATGCAACTGACGCCGACCCTCGCAATTTCCTCGCTTATAACAGTGCAAAGTAATCGTCTCTTTACTTAATTTTATGTTCTACTGTCGCTTGTTCTCATTCGTGAAGAGCATAGCCACACATTTTTTTAATGAATTTGAATGAATGAATGAATGAATGAATGAATGAATGAATGAATGAATGAATGAATGAATGAATGGTGTTCATTTCTGCGTTTCGATACATGTCAACGTGCGTTTAGTGCCGCTTCAGCAATCGTTGAGTGTAACGCAGCAATGCAGACAACGTTCAGGACTTTCTCTGTTCCAACCACAATATTTGCCCAACAGTATGCTCATGGTTTATTCAAATATTTTTGAATTATTTAAAAATATTTTTGAGGACCATGCGGTCCTCAAGAGCCATTGTGCCTGTGTGCATGTGTGTGTGTGCGTGTGGATGAGGGGGAAAAGGGACGCACAGTAAAAGCAAGGTGAATACAAGTACAAAAACCAGTATTAACCATACCACAGTACGCTAGAGAGACATACGTAACTTCTGATATGCGGATGAGCTTGTTGTGGCACCTAATTGCCACGTAACAAAGTGCGACTGGACAACGGTTAAAAATAAGATTATAAGGAACACGTATATGTGTACTACATACACATACACACACAAAGAAAACGGTTCATAGGTAGCACCATGTGCATATTTACCCACTCGTCGTAGGTGGCGGTAATCGTCAATTGTTGTGTGATGGTGACAATCAGTTGCATATTGTCTGTAGACAGTGCATACTGTCTATGAACAATATGTCTAATATGTCAATAGGGAAATTTTATAGTGTCTAAATGCAATGTTTAGACGATATAGAGCAAAAAAGAAAGATAAATGATAAAGATGACATGTTGGTGTGCAAGTATCTAGAAAACCTTGATGCGTTCACATTCGTTCCGAAAACGAACAGGAGATGGTTCGAGATCAAAAATAATGCTGAGGCTAGCAGACAGACGTCAGCGCTATAAAGTGGATACGCCTAGATCGAAAGAAACAAGCAGGCAATACGAAAAAAAGAATTGCAATTGGCTCTGAAGCGTCAAAAAAAGATAAAGAGTTAGTGCAGGATCTTCGAGTTCCGCGTGCGCATACAAATGCTTAGGTGAGCGATATTCTCATGATGGTCAAATGGCAGGGTTACGTTGGCGCGAAGACTGGAAATAATATGGTTATTTCTTTCCTTAAAAACTTTATGCTTTATTTCTATACGAAGAACGTGTAGGGAGTGCTATACGAAAACCATAAAATAATTCTGGAATGCAATAATTTTCGCTCAGTCTCACATATTTTTGATAGATCGACTATGATATATGCTCAATATGCGAGTTTAAGGCTTTTCTGACGCAGCTGTTGCGCTCCGACTGCTATCTGTAGTCACCCTTCTCTCCTTTCTTCTCTCTCTCTCTTAATTTATCTCGAGACACGCTGGAGCTAGCCTAAATATAACCCCTCAAATGTATTTATTTCGTATCAGATTGACAATGGCCGACAATTTTTTTTCACGACTGCCGCAAGCTTTCGCATCAGTTAAATTTCTTTAGTACATGTAGGTGGAATAGACTTCAGGTCAATCAGTTTTTAATCACTAGTCAGACGTACGAAAACTCTAGCTTCATCTTGCAATCAGACAGGGCGGAACGGTAGAGCTTATAGAGGAAAGTGAACTAAAAATTATTTGAATGAGCACCTGCTGCTTGTTGTTCTGCACCTGGAATAGTTACCACGAAGGAACGGTTAGCCTGGTGCACATCTAAGCATCGACGTTCCTTTTCATTCCGCGTAGGATGCTCACATAATGAACTACACATTAGCTGCGGGTAGCCGTAAATGATATCGGCGCTGAACTTTTTTTAAGAAAAAAAAAAAACTTCTCTGCAGGTTGTCTTCGTTCTGTTGTTCTCAAATCACGTGTAAACATTTGCAACAAACCCCTTTTCGCTCACATTGCCTCGTTTGAAAGTTTTAGAGTGAGCCACATCAGGCCCACTGTATTGATCACTTCCGGATATCGTCTTTCAGCACTTGTTAATAAGCGAGCCGGGCCTACGCAGGAGATCACTAGTGGCATCTGTTCTGGCCGTGTGTTCTCGGGTTGCACGTCTGCAAATAAGGCGCAGACAGGATTGGATCGCAGACACTTCGTGCACAGTTTGTGCCCTTACCTAAACTCTTTAATCATGGGAGGCGCTAAGTCAACATCTGCCGTGCAACCGAGCCAGTAACGGCACCCTTGTATACGAGAACTCAAACAGCGTGTCTATTGTGAGCCTGGCGTGCAAACCCACGCTTTTAAGAGAAATGAAATACGAAGAGGGGGGACTCAACACCGGGGAAAGAGACAGGGTAACGAAGGCAGACCGCGAGATTTACCGGACGCACGTCCTGTTTGCTACCCTGCACTGAAGGAAACGGGACACAGAGACGTAAAGAGGGGGAGGGCGAGAGAGAAAGGGATAGAGAGAGAGCATCAGCTGCGTGCGCACATGAAGATGCGCAGTGATTCTATAAACTGTTGCAGGGGCCGGTCGACTTCATCTACAGTAGCAACGTCCTTATTGCTGTTTTCTTTCTTTCTTTTTTTTTGCGCCACCGATGCGCACACCCATGGTTCCACTTTTGTTCGCTTCTGAAGACGGTGTTGAGTCCAGCCGGTTTTACGCTGAGCGGTGTGGGCGACGCTGGACGTAATAACGGGAACAAAGGCACAGAACGTTTTCGTTGGTTTCTTCACTCCCCGCAAGAGTCACACGTGCTTATGTCATTCATTCCAATGCGGAACGAGTGAGCTGTTGGGACAATGAACAATTAGTTCACAGTCCCACTTCACACACACAATGATTCGCACAGTCAAGGGCCGGTTGCTAGGATGGGCAAGAGGAGCCGCCTGTGTCTCTAGATCATGTCATGCTGTCGTGATACCCTTTCACTCTTTTTCCTTCTCTGCAGGGCAGAGTTGCCGCGCTGGAGAATGCATCGATCAGCGCGTCCTCTGTTCGAAGTAATAAACTATTATTTTCTTCTGCTGTGCTCATTGTAAATACTCAGTTACGCACAGCTTTAAAAACCAGAGCAAATATGTTGGAAAGGCGCGTTTCAAGTTAGTTTGTTCCCTGTCCCATAGTGCTGATTCATAATGTATTTGCACAGATAAGCCCTACACGCCCTCATAAATGGTTTGTACGACGATTTTAAGCCTAAAAATAGATCCGGTATACAAAACGTAGCTGGAAATACAGATAAGCCGACCAGAGAAACAGGGTATTGAATGTTTGTCTGACGAGAAGTTCAAAGGAAAAGTTTGAAGGAATTCTCGTTCAAGTAGCAGCCGATGACAATCTACGTGCTTCTCAGGCACTTGGTGATGCCACATATAGTGTCGCGTGGTTCTTTTGTATTTTCACATTCATTCGGCATGTCAGGACCCGAACATGTGCTCCGCAGCATTTTTTTTGTATTATTCGGCGTCCGTCTACGAGCGTAAACGCAGCTTCTGTTCACCTATGATGTTTTGATGTGTTGGCCCGACCTTGAGGCGTCACGTGGCGTGAGCAAGATAAACGGGTTCTTGCAAAATTTTTTTCACGCGCCGTCGGCACCTAAAAAAAGAAACTATAGACTATTTTAGGCGAAGGTTAAATGCGACCATCGCATTATCTGTACCGTCGGGTGATCCTTTTAACCACGTTAAAAGGATCCTCCTTTTTTTACTATCGCGTCATATAAAACCGTGGTTAAGCGATTTGTCTCAAGCTTAAAGCTCTAAATTCCACATTTTCCAGAAGATACACAATTATAGCTCCCGTAATAGTGTGTGTTGTTCAATTCTACGTTATCAACACTGCAGCGTGTTCCATAGAAGCAGGTGAAGCTCGACCTAAAGCCCTATCTCGACGTGGACGCGCCGATGTGAGGACAGCGTAAAGACACGAGCGTTAGCCCTCGCCTTTAGAGGAACGCTCCAAAGGTGCATTGCGAGAGCTATTTTAGTGCACTGGTGCTCGAACGTGATCTCTGTCGCACATGTAGTTGCAATACCGAACACTCATACAAACCAAACCTCAAGCAAGACTAACGCCGCAGACGCACAGCTTTTCGGGGGCACCGCGAAGGGACGGTACGCCCTTCGCGTTGCCACCGCGTACGCCGGCTAGAATTGTCGGCAAACACGTGACGTCAACCTGATGTCAGCGCGTACGCACTACGCTGTGTAATACACGCAAAAATATTTAGGCTCAAATCAGTTTCGTTGGTGTATTATTATTATTATTACTATTATTATTATTATTATTATTATTATTATTATTATTATTATTATTATCTTGTGTCAAAATATACTGATACGCGCATATGTTTATCTTTCTCGGGCGACCGCTTTTCACCGTCTGACAACTCTTGTCGCTCTTCGCGGGACGCGCCCGCATGTATCGGAAGTTTCTCGAATGTTATCGATGTTTCTGCCCGTTGTCTGCTGTCACCGATGCGAGAAATTTCGGGAAAACACGCGGGCGCCAGCGATTGCTCTGGAACCTTCGATGACGCATGTATAAAAGCCGACGCGCTTGACCGGTAGACCAGATTTTTGACGATCGCCGACTGTGTACGCCGCTATCGTTGTGTTTTGAGTGTAGCCTGATTTTCGGAGCACAGGTTCGCCCAATAAAATGCTAGTTTCGTCATTCCCAGTTTTGCTGCTTTCTTCGCCGTCCCTAACTACTAGGTGACAATATTTGCACTTGATAGAGAGGAAAGGTAGAGGAAGGAGCAGGATGACAACTGTCGCTGGCAGGGGCACAATGCCTGAGCACTCTTTAGAAAGGAGGGGACAAAACAGAAATTGAAGATGTTGTTGGTTTAGTGATGAATGTTACTGCGTTCCAGTTGTTAGCGTAAGGCCCGCTGACCGATGTGGCACTGGCGTGGCCGAGAATTACTCTTTGTATACAGTGCTTGTACTCTGTTTTATTCTAGAGTTCATATGACCGCATGTTCAGTCTTCCAGGCAGTCAGCGGGGAGTAGTGCGGGAGAATATTCTTCATGGATCTGCCAAGCAACAGTTTATATGGTACCTGTGTTTTTGTTCCTTCTTTTCTGGAGCCAAATGACATCAGGAACATGTTCTGGTCAACTTTCTAATCCTTACTTTCAAAGTCCCTGAAGTGGACGTGTTTGTCCTCATAGATCGTTCCACTTTTCCACCGGACTGAGGCTACAAGGGTTTGGTTCTGTGTTGTCTAAAATCAAGCTTTTTTGCAAGTTGTTTGAATTCTGTGCCATGGAATGGGGGACCACTGTTTGTTTTTGCTTGATGCGGTATGCCAAACTGGGCACAGATTGCTAGAAGAACAGGTATTACGCTTTGCGCTCTAGTGTAGTTGATGATTTGCTCCAGAGGGTACTTTGAAAAGTAAAATATTACCACCATTTGCGTATTTGCCATCTCGGAACGGACCAATTAGGTCGGCTCTTATATCTAGC